>NC_135526.1:6622500-6945000 GCF_051989575.1 Stigmatopora nigra
CAATCACATATTTTGGCACCCAAGTCCAAATCCCCTGATTTTGAGAATTTGCCAAAACCAAGGAAATGTATCAACTATATCCAAATGTCTTTTTTCACCCAATTTGAACTTTGACAACAACATCTTTATGAATCAGTTACTCAGCACCAATATAAGGTTTCTTACATTTTTTTTAATCAACATATTTTTATTACATATCAACTTGTGCAGTAAATAAAGTTGGTCACCCAAAGTAAGAATTGACCATTTGGTAGTGAATTCTTGATTTGTTTTTTTAAATGGACATTTTCTCCTATGCAGACAATCAAGCACATTTTTGCGATGACGTGATCGCATCAGGGTCATACCTAGTTTATTTTTTGCAATCCTTATTTTTTGGAGTTCACCAATGAAATGTGTGGCGACTTGCATGACACGAAAAGAAAACCAGTAAGCTGTCAAATGTTTTGGCTCTAAAGAACGTCGCACTCATAAAATAACTATGGCTACATCTCGTTGTAGCAGTGAAGTAGCTTCTAAAATATGCATGGTGTGAAACACCGTGAAAAACACAGTAATAGAGTCGAGCATAGCTTAACTGAGTGAAGGGTAATAAGCAATGCATGTTGTAGCCCTTCTCAAACTCAACAGACTTACGCATTTATTCTTAGAACGAATAGGCATCATTTCCAGAGGACATCAACTGGGCTAATAGGCTCCATTCAATAAGAAATTTAAATCCCAGTAAGGAAGACCGCATAGATAATGGAGTTGTCACATGCTGTCTCGACATATTAAAATCTATCTGACAGGCATCCACCTTTGAGTCAGCGGGTGGGGGGCTTACAAAAAAAAAAAATGAAACCACAACCATGTGTCATTGGTAAAAGTGTAACAAACAATATGTCCAAAGAAAACCAACACACTAACATTTTCAAGTACCATTTGCATCTAGTTGAGCTTTACATAGAGACAAGGAGATAACTGTGTTGCCAGGGTAATTAAAGTAATTGCAAGAGGAGTCAAACCAGGCAACTATGAGTTCTTCATTAACAACCACATTTGCATATTTCATCTGGAAGGTTTTCAATAATTAGAAGATAATATTGCCATACAACAAAGAGATTTACAAACAAAAGCAGATCCAGCAATAAACATTGTTTTATACTTGAAACTAGAAATGTCCCTGAACTGGTCATGTGATTGAAAATCAGGTCTGTTAAGGTAAAAAAAATATATTTTTAATTATACCAGTGAAACAAACTTTGAAGAACAAAAGTCAAGAAAATTCCCAATTAAAAAAAGCCTTACCCATGGGACATATTTTCGATTTATTTATTTGTTTTTAAACAATAGTAATTTGTCCGCAACCTTATTCTGTGCTGCCGACCTGATTTGAAAATGAATAAATAAAAAACTTACAAACCTTCTTCCTATGAGCAATTGAGCCACTACACCTGTATTATTAATGTGACAGACGAGGGAGGGGGGTGCCTCAGCATGGCATCAGCGCTGGTGGTTATTTTCACACACATTTATGTACATGCACATTGCTCACAAGGTCAAGGTGACTGTCAGCATATCAAAAATGCAAATGTAATCATGAATGGAAATCTCTCGCTGGAGAAGAGTTCTCTTTGTCTAAGTATTTGTAATACTCAAGACTATTGCATAATCTAAGTCCGAGATCCTTACCAAGCAGTTACAGGTTGAGCTCTGTCTCATTTTTACAACCCTATCCAAAACTGGGCCAAGTTTGCACAACGGAATTCAAATATGTCACAGTCACAAGCACTGTTTTAAAGGCTTAAACCCATCGAGTATTTGCAAAAACATACTTTTCATGTCGTAGCCGTTGGTGCTCCAGCTGGTCGTTTGAACGTTTTGACAGACGGCTTTTGCGGGTACGAGCCGTTGCCATCGGCCATAGACGAGGAAAGCAATATGGAGAAAACTGTCACTCTCCAAATGGATAAACGGCTTTAAAAGGCAACGCAATGAAAGCTTAGGCATTTTTCAAAGGAGTCTGTAGGAGAAAATTGCATCTATTGAAAAACTGGTTGTTTCGCTGACAGTCTAATGCACCTGTAAATCAATCACTGAGCATGCAGGGTTTGTCTTAAATACGGTCTTTTGTTCCATTATTCGATCTCAGCTTTGTACATGGAAATGGTGCTTGGCTACCGACTCTCTAGTGACAGCAGTGCCAGGACAGAAAAACACAGATTCCAACCTTTGAGTCCAAAAATCTGTTCAATCCAGCTCGTGGAATCCACACAAATACACTTAATTGAAATTGCCTGATTTTACCAATCGCAACTGCAATTAAAAAAATGACAGTGTCAAAGTCAAATAGTATAACCTTATAATTTTATCACTTAAAATGTAACATATTATGTTGAGTTGTTTCAGGGTTAGGGTTAACTACATTATCATCCAGCAAATAAAAGATGTTACCAATATAAAAAGTGTGGGTGATTATTATTGGTGATAGCCAATAAGCCAGTCTTATTGTTGGCTGCGATGGGCTTCAGCACCCCCACAAGCCTTGAGAGGCTCAGCATCTAAAAGAAGGAATAAACTATTAAGCAGGATTTATGGAATGTTAATGAAAAAGTCAGTCACACTCAAATATGTTCACTCAACCTACAACAAAAACAAACATTCCACCATTTTTAACATTAATTCAAAGACATAAAACCTTTGATTGTATACTTTCATAGAAAAAAAATCTCTAAAAACTGTGCTCAACCCTTACATATTCTGTGTAAAGTATGGCCTAAAAAGTCTCTGTCGTTTTTGGACAGCAACTAAGAAACAGTCAACTGACCTTTGTCCTTCCAAAGTACTACACCAGTCAAATGGGAGGTATTTATCTAGTATAAATACAGTTGTAAATTAGTCAAGCACACAAGTATAAAGTACAAGAGAATACCACCACCTTATAGTATTTGCATCTAATTAACAAGTACATTTCCATAACTACCAACAAGCATGTCTTCATGAATGTCACATTTCCTCCCATTCTACAACGTCGTAAATACCAGCAGGATCAGAAAAAGAGCGGAAATGAGCACAAGGAATTCAGGGTGTCAGCACAGCCCATTCAAAATTCCCACTCGTACTCACCGATTTAAATTCGCCAATTCTGCCAGCGCTGTCATTCTCGCTACTTGTAAAAGAGCCAACTACAGCCCCCCCTCCCCCCCTCCCCCAGACCTCTAATTCTCTGCGGTGTTACCGATTGTAACTCTGTTCACCCCTCCACCTTTGTCGGCATACAATGGGGAGTGAATCCCGTCTCCTGGCAACCAATCCCTCGGAGAAGGGGTGTGTTGCTGCGGCGATTGAGAGACGGACATAAGAAGGGAGGAGAAAGGTGAGCTTGATTGACAAGAGAAGAGGGAAAAGAAGGGCTAGAAAAGACTCATTTCTTGAGTAGGAAACGACAGAATAAACACGAATACATTAGTGATTTATTATTGTAATAATGCAGTCTAGGGGCAGTGGAAGGAGAAAATGAAATAGCCGAGACACACTCACCATCACAAACAGTTAAGCAAGTCTCCTGTGACTGTGCCACAGAGAACATCAATTATCTTGCTCCCACCACAAGATAACTTCATAACTTGTTTGCCGCTTAGAAGGAAGCCTCTGAATACACTCCCAAGTGCACCCAGTGGAATTTAAAGCGATGTGTGCGCCCTGGGTGCTTTGCTAGTGACGTTTATTTAGTGTTTTACGGGGCTGAGAATGTCGAATGGTTGCAATTGTGCTTTAATGCAGCTCGAACGCTCCGCTGCCATCAATTCCCCGTGAGTGTGACCTAAAGGCTGTTTTGACATAATTGGACATTAAATGATGACGCGGTGACAAACGGCACTTTGTATTTACATTTGAGAGCTTTTCAAAGGGGGGCTTTGAGAGTTATTTTGATGTCATTGTACAGATTTTGCTGTCCTGTTGGCAGGTATAAAAGCAATTATAAAAGCCCCAAACTTTCTTTATGCAACAATTCATGACTTTCCTGTAGCTTTGGTTGTGATAAACTATCCTTAAGAAGGTGATGACTTAATTATAATTCATGAATTTAGATGAGTTGTAGCCATACCATCCAGTTAGAAAAAAAACTAATGGTGTTTAACAATTGAGGCAACAAAGGGACTACAGACAAAGGGGATAGAAGCAGAATAGGAGGAGAGGGTTGGGAATTCCCAGGGGTATTTGTGATTTAATGGTCACTTAATGAAAAAGTCTGCAAGTCTTAATTGCACTTTCATAGTCAGTGGATTTGCAATTTGGAATTTAAATATTGCTATTTTACAAGCAGGTTTTCTAACCTGTTGAAAACCAGACATTGGTAAACAAGTAAAGCAAGACCACATCCCCACATTCTTTCCCAACAACCCCCATCCCATTGTAGACTATTTAAATACGGTGTCAAGAGGTTAGATAAGAATGCGTCACCATACCCACTGAATCCAAGACTTCAAAATGCCTCGAGCCCTGTTTTGGATTGAACTTTTGATTCTCTAACAGTGTTGGAAAATTGGTCATTATATTCACTTGTTAATAATCTGACTGTAATTTTGCTTGGGCGAAGCGTAAGAACATTTCTGCACATTTCAAGCAAATGAGGTCCATTGTGTGAGACACAGGCATAATTGATAGGTGAAGGTTGAGCGGGGCATATTTTCAGCACATTAAGTGGACGTGCCAAGAACTGGAAAGACAGAGCTATTTTTATCTTCCAATCTAATCTTATTTTATTGATATTCTTTGACTTGGTTAAATCTTGCAGACTTGTTCACAACACACTGTGGTGGTAATATTTGTACGCAGCCTTTTTAAAGGAGATGTGTATATCAAGCTAGAAAAATAAAAGCCGTCCCGAGGCCTTTTGACCGACGTTGTCCACGTATGAAGGTGCAACGCCTTACAGCAGCCTTGCAGAAATGCTTCAGTGGAGCTGGCCATTGTAAGAATTTACTATACCAAATGTGAAGTGAACTGTGATATTAAAACCAATGTAACGCGCCATGACTTTTAGCATAGCGTGAGAAATAGGGCCATCATAATGATGTCAGGACATTTTCATTTCACAAAATCACATTCCAGGGTTGAGCAGACGCCATAGACCCAAAAAATACCTGCAAGGCAAAAAAGGTAGTTTTCAGGGGCAAGATTATATTATGTAGAGATGTGCCAGATCCGATCATGAGGTCACATCATTTTCAGAAGGATCAAAATCGGTTCAAATATATCACATTATCATTGTTTTTAAGTATTAACTTAATGGCTTTCATTGAAAGTGATAGAAATCCAATTCAATTTCACTGGGGGATTGGCAAAGTATACAATGTATACAATATTTACACTAAACAAAGAGCATAAAAGTCAAGAAAATAAACAACCACTGGGATATCCCTAATTTGATCTCTATGCTTGTGCCAGAAATTCCATAAAATCTTATCAGAATCCCGAAAGGGACTCAAATGAAGAACTGTCATAGATGGCCATAAGAATAGGTTGTCATCTCCACCAAAGGCACTATTATTGACAAAATGATGGTTGGTTGCGCTGTAAAAGGTGATAGACATGACACCATGGCGCAAAAAAACAACACAGATAACATCCTGAGGAGGGAGAAAAAAGTGCCAATATAGTCTTGGAGGAAATTAAACCACAACAAAGGCAAGAGCCACAGCTTTACAAAATTGGGGGATGGGAAAACAGTACATGAAGATCACTCTCCAGTCAGAGATGCTGAAGTACAAAATCATGTCCTCCAGATTTTGCAGGGGAGAACACAATTCCCAGAGAGCAATTAGAGAGCATGTGAAAGTAGTTTGCATGACTTGAGACGTGCAAACCAGACACATACAGCACATATCCATATGTAGGTCTCATGAATGAAAGCAGAGATGAGGCTGACAAAATATGATTATATCAAATATAAAACAAATACAATTACTCAAAGACTCGGGGAAAACGCACTACATCAGATACCATCTTTCAAATGGTAATAAAATCCAATACAAAAGTTATAATATTAATTATAAACACTTAGAAAATGACATAAAAAGGCAATATAAAGGGTAACTAAGAAAGCCAAAAAGCTCAATGGGGAGCAGTCATGGAGTTTAGAATAGCCATCCCTCCTGACACAGGCTTTTTCTCTAGTAAAGTGGTGCTGCCTCCAAAATCCCCCCATCCCCCAAAACAAATACAGTGGGGGCCTGATACAGAGTGGGCCCCTACTAGTGCCCCCGGCCTATTCTTTGTCAGTGCCCCAGGGCGCAATGCCAAGCGTGATCAGAAGGCAGAAACACTGATCAAACACTCAAACTTAAATGTAGCACAGCAAACTACTTTATCCAGACTTGCCATGGACTCAAAGTTGCTTTGGGAAGTCACAAAGTTGATAATGAGATGCAAGTTTTAGTCAAGCACTTGCATAGAGGTGAAAATAATCTTTGCCAATGAGAAATGAGATCTAGGAGTCAGTGGAAATAAATTTAAAAAAAAAAAACTCAAAGGATACTAAAAGATTATTTCCCGTTATTGCCAGTTAGATGGATTGTAAAGTTAAACAAGCATTCAAGATAAAAATGCTGAAAAACAGACATTCTTCATGTACTGTTTATTCTGCTGATACACAAATAACTGAGAGCTATAGTCAAGTATGACTCAGTGAAAACATCCTTAGATCATCTACCAGCATGAATGTAACAGTAACTGGGATATTTATTCAAAGAGCTAAAAAAAAAATGCTGACGCAAACTTGACATTATCATGTAGCACCATAAATTAAACCAAAAAAAAAAAAACAATCCTGAAAACTAGAAGCAGGAGAGAGACCATGGCATTGCCAATATAGACAAACAGAATCTCCCTTTTCGTAAGCTTTAAACTATTTGCAGAGGTACACATCTGATAAAATCTCATTTCCTAGTTTCTCTCTCATTTATCTCCACCAAAGGCTATCAATGTTTTTGTTTCAGTGGGAGGTTCTAACCTTTAAAACACAGAATACCTCACAGCTGCAACTATTTTGCCACAAAAATGGGACATTAAACTGTCCGGGTGTATAAGTCCAAGTGTTTTTTATTTCTTATGTCACAGCATGCATACCAGGAATTACGGGATGCATTCAATGACTCCTTCTTACTCATGCTGTGATTTACAAGTTCCAGTCTAAAATTAGTTCCTCCGCCGCTGGGATATTGATGCTACTCTTCCAGACACTAGGTAAAAAATTAAAAAAAAAACTCAAGCTCTGCATTCCCTCTGAAAATCAAGCCACTTCCAAAAAGTTCACTGTTAACTCCCTCTGAGAATACAAGGAGAGATGCGGAGTACTTTGTAATATAAACTAAAACATCCATTCCTTTTCAAATTCATGGCATCCCTTGCTAAACGCTCTAATTCTGCCAAAAGCATTCCCACCAGGCAGAGTGAGGACTTGCTGAGAACATTTCAACACAGACTGTTCCTTCCTGTCCTTTGTAAAAAAAAAAAAAAATGGAGACACTATAGCCAGGACATCAAGATAAGAATGTTATGAAGAGATAAGCCAGATCAATCCCTTCTTGTCTTTTTTATTTGATCGAAACAGAGATAGCGAGGAGACCAGATGTTCCAAAGCTGGAGTCTAGTCTTCTCTCGGAGGTTCTTGAAAGCCAAAGTCGTAAACATACCTGGCTGACGAACCCTTCAGGATGCCACAGGCGAAGACTGTCAGTTATTGTTACGGGTTGGGTTTATTCATGCCTCCAGCTCGCACACTCAGAACAGACACGTGGCACAAAAACGAGTAGTCCACAAACAACGTTAAGTGACAAGATACAATGGGGAATGTTAAAAATAACCCCAGTGAACTAGTTAAGATATCCCCAACAAATTGGCAATCCAGTTAGCCGCGACAGACTACGAAGACATGCATTCTCGCACGCTTCTCGGGGACGTGTGAGATAATTAGTTTCAGGAAAATATGGATGCAGAAGAGAAATCTGAAAGTTGAGCTCAATGCAGTAAGCCCATTAAATTGTACATCCCAGATCCAAAACAAATTTCAACACTTGCCATTTCATCTACATGAGCCCCAAAAGTCATAAAGCTTGGTGTATCCCCATGAATTTTAGATATACTTCCATTAATAAACTTAACATCTGGTGTCAGTCACTACCTCAACGGTATTGCTACACATTGCTTGCTTATTTAAATGGCAGCACTCTAGTGCCAATGTAAATTGTGACTGTCAGAATCTAGAATGTCAAAAACGTGTTTTGGCAAAGTAATGTGGCCTACATTACTAAATTAAGTGTTGCGTTTTAGTTCCCTCCGTGGTTTAGGCACGGGGCCATTAGTATTTCCAACTCAAGCAGATGTCTCTGTCATGAAAACGACGGTATTGAGCCACTGACAGCATGGGGTATAATGGATCCCAAGGCACGAGAAGAAGGAACGAGTATTTTAATGTATGTTAACGATGACAGTGGAGGTGGCCCGCCGCTAAATGGACACCTGCTTGCAAACCCATTGGCGCAAATCGAATTCATACAACCACTTTGTTTGCATTACTGGCCTGCCTCCAGACGGCTACCCACTTAAAGAGTCTTTTGTTTCAGTTCCAAGAATCTGTCGTTCCAAAAGCAGAGAAACGTTAGTGCATACGATGCCAAATTCATACTTGTTGTTCTCTATTTTTTTTTTTTTTTTTGCCATCCGTCTGGGAAGGGAACTCCTTTCGGTTTACCGATTGTGAAAACATTTAACAGAGCAAGTATTACCATTACCGTTTTCCATACTATTTTCAATAGCTTAGCTTTTACTAAACCTGTATTTTTCTAATAAACTGTTGACATTTTTCAGACTAAATTGTAATGATGAGCTAAGCTGACCAATTATAAAGACCTGTATCATTTAAAAACTTGGACGTAAAAGGTTTGAATGGCCAGACTTATATTTTAATTGCTCCGGAAAAGCAAATGCTGATTGATTTCCTCCTTCGGCTGCCAAACAACATCAATACATAACTGCCATATTTCACATGGTCTTTCAAAATATTCAGTTTTGTGTGTGTGTGTGTGCATGTTTTTTTAAATTTATTTATTAAACACAAATCTTTCTGCTAGGATGCACATGAAGTAGGTGTTTTCTTTCCCTTTAACAAAAAATGACTTGCAACAAATTAAAGGAGACTCAACCGCCAAAATGTTCCTTTTTTCCCCCCTCCATAATCCTAGTTGACAATGTGTCATGTATTTTTAATGAGCAAGGTGAGGTAAAACTGCTTCCATCAACAGCTGTTTACCACCAGCACCATTTTACAACCCTGCTTTCAGACCCTTAATATATTTCAAGATTAGACTAACAATTCAGTCTAGTGTTTCTTCGAAGGTAGCTCTTGGGTTGACTGCTTGGGGAGACAATGCAATTATCTCCCTTCAACTCGACTCTGAGAAGGAATGCCTGGACATGAGCTGATAATGTGAGACAAACGCAACACAATACGTCAGCCTTGTCTGCAAAATAATTTGTCCAATGAGACTTGGAAGCAACAACAAAAGATACGCTGTCATAATAAATACTCACGTCTACTCAGGAGCAGGATAGTGCTGTTTTCCACTTTTTTTACAAATAGATTATGACAGCTAAACAGTCTGGATGGATATGATGTTAAATACTCCTAGATTTTTTTTTCAGGTTTTAGAATACTAAATGCTTGCTGTATTTTTCAGACGATAAGTCAGCCAAAGAATACACCATGAAGAGGATGTATAAATAAGTCACACTGGAGTATAAGTCATATTTTTGGGATGGCCATTTTTTGTCTATTTTATCAGAAACCAAGAAAAAAACATATGTTAAAGTAACAATAGTAAATGGAGAATATGTAGCTTCTGTTAACATAACAGTTTTTCAGATAACTATAGAGTAAAAAAATATAAGTCACACAAAAACTGAAATTTATAGTCCGGAAAATACGTTGCATATTTTACAATATCCTTACACCATTATTTAGTTGTTGTTAGCCTTCAACTCATTTACTGCCATTATCAGTTATAGGCATCAAATCAATTTCACTGGATCGACTAGCATTGAATAATCAAGTTTCACTGGCATTAATGGCAATAGACGTCCAAACCAATTTGACTGGAGGAATGGCAGTGATGAGGAATAAATATTCAGTCCTGTTTTGGCATGCATATTATATAACGAAAAAAATCTTCAGCAAAATCTTTCTAACCATCATCATAACTACGTAGATGTTATTTGTCCCTGAGCTCATTATTATTTCCCATTAAGAGCAAAGGCTACTGAGGGGGTTGGAAGGGCTGGACATAATATGGCTATGTGATGAATGTGCTTTACGGGTATTCATTACCCGTATTCATCACCCTTGCAGAACCGTGGCAAGATAACCGATGGACTCACGAGGGCTGGCAGATTCAGCATGCAATGACCTTGTGTAAACGGATGTTACAAGGATACATGGAGGGAAACTCTTGCTTTTAATCCATAAAATGCCTAAATATTAGAAAGGAACTTGGCTACATGCAATACACTTTATCAATGACGTCTCCACTTTTGCATACATTTAGGTTGTAGACCAGGGGTGTCAAATTCATTTTAGACACGGTTCATATTCTAATCACTTTTTGCCCTTCCTAGTCAAAAAGGATTGGATGTCTCGTTCCTTGAAAGAATTAAAAGATGAGCATCCAAAGTTTAAGTGAATTGGATAGCTATTGTGGTCAATGAGTTCATTTTAGGGTACTTTATGTAAATTTGGGATCATTTCCTATTGTTTTGAGAGAATTTCTAGGCTGCTTCTTGTTGGGTTTGGGGCATTTTTAAAGTTCCTTGGTAACTCATTGCTGGAAAAACGGTGGATAGTAAATCAAGCCAAGTGCAGTAGTGCATGCACTTGATCACGCAACTCAAAAAAATCTGTTTTTATGGCGCCAGTGTCAAAAAATAATAAATACGGATTGTATGACCTGGCGGTCCGCTTCTGGTCCACAAACCTTACATTTGACACCACTGGTTAAACAAGTTGGCTTGGGGCCCGTGAGTCAAGTATGCTAAAATATTAAGGCCCCGGGACTGTGTATATATTCATGGTGATTTTCCCCATTCTCCTATTTTGGAGGACAAATTATTGCTCTTGAGTGTAATCTAATTCCACGTGTTAGTGCTTCATTTTCAAGGACAGGGCAAGAGCGAACCAACGCCTGCTTATGTGCAACCTGTTTTAGGAGGGAGGTAATAGAAATGGACGGCAGGCTCTTGACCGTTGAATGTGACCTCAGCTCAGCGGGGCCAATGACAATGGCTAACGCCATCCTCTTCGGGGTTTCTACCAATCTTTCTCATCTCCCCTATGAACCTCCACAGGCTCTTAAAAATGTTGCCAAAGATATGCATTCTCCCATTAAATCAAATCCTGTTCACACATGCTACATTAAGCTAATCATACCCCCACAACATTCAGTATTAAATATAACGGGATTGTTTGTCTCCTGCTGTAAATAGAGCCCACAGAGAACATTTGTATGTAAAAGGGGGAGGGGAGCGTTTGAAAAAAATATCCCTCCCAAAAAATGTGTACATACACACAAAGCGTATTCACGGGAGCTGCATTTGTGTGTGTGTGTGTGTGTGTGTGTGTTTTCAAAAGGTAACTAAGCAACCAGCACTTGTCCACAGACTTCACTTATACTCTTATCAGGTAACTGCACTCTGTGCTCGCTGTTTCCTCAGGTTTCTGTTTTTCCAAGGTCACCGACCGACATTGTTTTATTATTGACCAACAGAGTCAGTGGTAGACTTGGTGGGGGACGACATATACCAAAATGCCAACTAAAAGTGAAAATATGAGAGAGGAAAAAGGTTTGATTGTTAGCGTTTGCTCCTGTCACAGCAACCTAGTAAATGGGAAATGGGTTGGTAAATAAGAATCCAAATGGCAATCACGTTTCAGCCTTTGTAAATTGTTTCCATTTAAAATGGGCAAAAAAATAAAGATTATTTATGCATTTTTTCTTTTTTTAATGTAAAACCCCAAAATAAAAATGGCAATATTCTTTTTTTAATTCAATTTTTCAAATTCAATGAAATTACACAGAAAGTGAATTTTGGTGTACCGTTGCATGGATAAAATGGCACAAAAAAAAAAACGTATCTGCTTAATAGAGCCTTAAACTAAAGAAAAGAGAAATATTTACATTATTAGTGTCTCAGGAAAAAAAAATCAACCAACTATCCAAATACTTTGCTAATATTTTCCTAATCCTATAGTTTTTGATTAATCGTGGCAGCCCTAGTTGTCACCCTGATAACAAAAAAGATGTCTGACATCCCTGTAATCGAAGTTTCACATGTGAACTCAATCTATATTGAAATATTCGAGTACATTCTCCAAAATCTGCAAGAAAAACTTTATCAATAGCCTTGAAATTTACCACATGATACATCCATCAAGTGAAGACAAAATCTAATTTCAATAATTTCCTTTTTTTTGGTCAGCTTTATACAGTGAGTGAATGTCATCAACCCACACAATTGCTGCCCCCCCAAAAAAGTAGAAGCCAAATACCCATCCTTGTTATTTCCCCATTAAAGTGCAGTTCCCAGATATTATTTACTCCTGAAGACAAAACTGTCAAAAGAATGTGACCAGTTGGCCGGACACTGTTCTTGTCTGCTGAAGTGGAACATTGCCCAAATGATGAAGCCACGCTGCCATTAGGATGGTAATGAGCCCAAACAGCACACACACACACACATACACACAGACACAATGTGTGCTATGAGACAAAAGAAGTGTAAAAGAAAAAAAAAGTCATGCTCTAAATCTAAACAATGTATTACATTCAATGTCCCACAGTTTGAACAAAGCATTATTTATTTCAGGATGGCTGCAACCCATAAGGAAATAAATGTCAGTCACTACTATGTGGCTTCTCCTTTTAAAATCCAAACACTTTTCAACAAATGTTAACAGCCAACAGTAAAATAAAAATACTATACCACTTAAGTGATAGTTTGCAAATGGGAGAAGTTTGTTTGGTGAGTTTCAAAGGAAATTCCAAAACATTAAACACACCCATTGACTTTCTATAAACAAAACATGAGGTTTCGATAGATCAGTACTAATAATATTTATATAATAATAAAACAAGAAGAGGGTAGGTAGGAAGTTATCATTTATGGGGCTACTTGTGATTTTGCTGACTTCACATTATTAAATGAAGGTCACTAGGGCTGATTAATATTAAGTAGCCTGCATAATTAAATATTATTAAATATTATATTTAATGGGATTGCTTCACATAAAAGCTGACCATCGGCAGGTTAAAATACACTCCAGCCATTGTGTTTAATCGACAAGAGAACACATCAATAATCGTTTGGTTTCACATAACGTAGTATTTGATTTTTTGCCAAAGTTGTGTGGTGACAATTGCATTATATAACGTAGTCTCGACGTTTGTTGGTCGCTAAGATTCGAAAACTGTTCTTGGATCTTAGTTCACCTCAGTTGAGCAATCCTTTAAAATCATATTGTCGATCAAATATATACTTTTTCTGAGGATCAGGAGAATTCGATGAAGTTATGAGCACTTTGAACGCATTGAAACCAAGCCAAGCGGCGAAACTGGCAACCCGGTCGGACAAAAAATAGCGTCGGAATCAAACTATAGAGCGCCTCGTGTGTAAAAAAAAAAAAAAAAACTTACCTGCCAAAAGGCTGATCAGCAAACAGCACAATCTGACGTTTGGTAGGTCCATCGCGGTTGCCTTCGACTCCCCGTGGAAGTCCTTTGGGCGAAACTTGGGCAAACTTGTGGTGTTTGTAGAGAGGAAGGCGGTAGTAGGGCTGAGCTCTCGGCCAAGCATCCAGACTTGGCCGCTCCTCCTCCTCGTTTCACTCTGCAGGTGCACAGGCAACCGCAGGCTGTCACGTGGCCGGCGCTCCACTTCATCGAAATACAGTGTTGCCCTCTGGCGGAGAAATATATTATTGCCATGATCAGACAGACAGAGAAAAATCCCAACATTTTTAAGATCTTGGATTAAATTTCATGGCATTGCATTTGCAAACCAGTAAAGTATTCAAAATCATTATGTTCACATTGTTTACAATATTATCCTGAGGATTATTTGGCAAAAAGGAATACATGTTACACCATCTATCATCAATAGATTTGAAGCAATGCAATGGTAATTTATGCTATTTCCAAAAAAATGTAGCTTCTTTCCAATCTTGGGTATTTTCCTCTGTAACATTGTTTTATTAATTAATTTAAATGTGATAAAGAGCTGTAATGATCTAATTTGGCCACTGGATGGGAGCATGCACCCTGTAATACATTTTTACGAGATGACCATTTCAAGTTAAAAATACAAACCCTTAACATTTTCCAGGTTAATGCAACAACCTGAAATTTAATACAAACAAGTAAAGTACACAAAAGTCATTTTATTTAAGAAAGAAAGCGAAAATGACCATTTCGCCATAAGACACCCAAAATAAATAGAAAACGAAATGTAAAAAAGAAGTACTTTGAATCTTCAGTATAGGTTCTACTGAAAAAAATACAGGACCTTTTACCTCCACTTTACACAAACACAAAGCATCCATATTTAAACAACTATTTTAGACACCATCCCCATTAAAAACAGGAAGAGGAAAAAAAAACATATGTCTATTTAAAATAGAGATAGAACCCAAAAAAGGGCAAAATCAATAGAATCTCTTACAAAGAGAATGAAAGCATTACATTAAATCTTTCCCAGCCTGAACCTGATTCTGCAGCTAAGACAAATATTTCTATTGGATAAATGATCTGCCTCCTTCTTGCATAGATTTCTGAATAAACAAAACAAAATATCGTATTGCATATTCAAAGAATAGCAGTCTCTCATCCATTCAAAATACTGGACATTGAAAAGAATGAATCCTCACTATGAAAAGCAATCCATGTCTAATTGACTTCCAATTTTATAAAAACAAATACCCAGTGTTGCGACATCTATTCATGGTGATTGTAGCTTATATATGAAGCAAAACATTTAAAGACTTTGGTTTGAAATTGACATCATGATGCCTTAATTGTATTTTTCAGAATAGATCTGTGCTTTAGCAAAAAAAGCTCTATATGATATCAGTGTAAAATATTTAAAGCCTAATGTCAGAGAAAGATAAAAATGCGTACATGGCTTCTAATAGTGACTTGTATCTGCAACACAAATGGATGCTCATTGGAAGCAAAAGTTAAAAAGGGCAAAATATACCTTTAAAGAATAAAAGTAACTCCATGAAGATGCAGAAGAACGTATCCCAGGTTCCCCAAGAGACATGACACTCACTCACACAAATCTAGCGTTACTCCACAGGTGCTCCAACGCCATTGCTGGTGGTGGTCTTGACCCCAGCCCTACTGATGTGCAACCAGGGCAACTTGGCACAGTTCTTAAAGAGCTGCTCGATGGCTACATGACGTACGTGCAGCTCGGACGCCAGTGAGTCTTTCTCCTGCACGGCCGCCGTCAGCTCCTCAAATACACCTGAATAAAACCATCAAACATTTAATGTATACTGTACTTTTCATACAGTTCATCATTCCTCAAGAGTAATTTACATGACGACTTACTTTGAATCTTCACGAGCAGTTCGGTGTTCAAGTGATGAAGGTCATCAACACACATTTTAGTCACTGAAAAAACAACAAAAAATAGAAGGTAACCAGTTTGAATTAGGTTGAACATTTAAATCGAATTTAGAAAAAATATAACAACAACAAAATACTTCTTTTTGGTCCAACAGCTATTTTTAACACATTTCTGGGGTACAGAACCTTAATTTAACTCTCTCTACTCTACAGTTTCCATCTTCACTATGTTCTTATGACATGCCGGCAACTAAGCACATGCTAATATACAATAATAAAAACACATAAGAAGCACGCCCAGATTGGCTCACATTCATCTCTGCTGCGGCTTTGATGCTGACGTTCATTCTTCCTTCTCGCCGACGGTGAATTACGAATGTGTAGAGCCGCCCTGTTCCAACTGGCCCGGGCGTCGTCCTCCAGCATGCGCAATCTCTGTGCGGCATGGCACTCCGACACCCCGGGGGCATAGTCGGGCAACCTGGCGGCTTCCCCCACTTCCCGCCGAGGAGCGTAACGGGGCACCCGGGGTTCCGACTGAGGCAAGAGTTTACGGTCACCCTGCTGGGCGTGACACATGAGCTTGGACCCACGTCTTCCAAGGCCGTCGGAGGGGTGGTCGTCTCTGTTCTGGGCGTACTGGATGATACGATTGAGTTTTTGGCCGAGGGCCAGCTTCACGCCCTCGTAGGCACTTCGGGACACCTTGGAGCGTGACAGCTTCTGATTGGCGATGAGGTGACATTTCTCGAAGCAGTCGCGGTGGCCACGTAGCGACTTAGAATGCAAAAGTGTGGCTGAAGAAACACCTGGAATGACACAAAAGAGACAGCAACGTCAGAGACACGTAGAAATGTCTCCTAGAAAACGATTTTACTGCAGGTATCAAAACCAAACTGACAGATAGTAAAGTTACTGCATTAACCAGCAAAGTGCCAATCTAAATAAATATTGGGGCATAAGAACCAAAGCTAAAAAACTGTCAGGTTGACCCATCGAAATCCCTCTGTGAAAGCTGCTTATGCTGTTGGGGATTAGCAAATTGAGCCTTTCGATGCAGCTGTAATAGAAGAGCACAATCTCAATGGACATAAAATCCTGCCAAAGTAATAGAAATGATAATCAGCAAAAAAGAAAAAAAAGATAAAGTGATATTTGAGCTAAGATGTCATTTGAATCTGTTCTGGAGGGAAATGGTTTGAGTTCAAAGTGAATTGTGTTGCCTGCCAATGCCCAATCTGGCAAACTCTTGCAGTAGTGTTGAAGAAATACCAGTAGTATCACTTAGAAAACAACCTTTTATCTCCTATCTTTAAAGGGATGGATACATTCTTAGAAATCTGATTATGGAGAATATGTTTTTTAAACAGGACTCCTTCCACAAGGAGACACGTTTAAGGTGTTGTTTATCCCTACAAGTACTTCGGAAGGAATCAAGGACGCTCGTGTGGTGAGACACCAGAGAGCTATCGCTGCAGACAAGTGGGACAGACAGAGGTCATTGGTGCTAAATGGCATGGCAGCACCAGGAAGAATGTGTTGTCAGCAGCTGCCTGCTCTAAATAGACAACAACACTGACCTCAGTAGCAGTCATACACAGACAAGCTGCATATAAAAGAATGTCCTATTCTGATAAGAATTAGATTATTTCTGCTGTTATTTTTTTTTTATACAGTTCTTAAAAATGTGAAAATCCACGCTGAAACTCGTAAAAGGAAGCCACCCTTGCGACTAGGACTCAAAAAAACGGTAGTTATAAAAGAGGTAACCCTACTTCACGATTTTTCGATTATCGCTGGTCTACATTGACCGCGATATTTGAGGGTTTACTGTACACCAATCTGACAACACTGCGCCGGTTTTCATCTTGACGCCAACGATACTAAAGATGTTTGCTTGTTATTGTTTTCTAAGAAAAGGAGCCTCCTTGTTCTCTGCCATGCTGACATTTCAGTCAACATAACCATGTATTGACCACAACTCACATGACGCAACGAAACAATGTCTCTGTCACTGTAAGAAAAACCTCCTCAAGAATAAGTTTTGAAGTCTTTCACAGTACACAGATATAGTTTCACATGCAATCATTTCTAAAAGAAAGCGTGCAAACACTAAAAACAGTTTCCTGAGGAAACACCTACTTGGAACTCCAACAAAAGCCACATTTCCTGGAGACTCAAAACACTACAAAGTATTTTTCTTCAAAGAAGAGTGTGCCATGTGAGGCTCAAAAAGTTTGCTAAAAGATGAGTGGTCAATTGGACTTTTACATAATAAAAAGTTTAGAGACTTATACACACTGTGCTAGTGCTGGTTTTAAAATCTCCGACAAAAAAAGGAAGATTTCACACACGGCGACTATGTTCACTCAAAGTAAACTGGCTCAAATGTGAGAAGTACCTGCCCCTACTTGACTGATTCATAATCACCGCTCAGCAAACACTCCCAGGAACAAGTTATGTAATCACGACTTTACGGAACCCCGAGAAACTCAACAAGCATAGTCGAAATGTCTTCTCTGTCTTCAAGAATGGCACAGCTGTATAGTCCAAATTGCTTATTAAATAGTATTGTATAATCCCTGATAAATGCCTTATAACTTGTTCTCATTTACAAATTAAAACAAATTAGCGGGCTATGGAAGTCAGGTAGGGGAGACATTTAGAATATTCAATTGAGATGCTTTAGAGTACACAAGAAATACAACATTTTCATATGAATGCATGCAAAAAAAACTTTTCTAAAGTCCAGTAAAATTCTATTTTTGGTCCTGAAAAATACTTAATACCTGAGTGCAGAAAATGGCTGTGCACCAAGCTGACGATGGGAGTTGAAAGAGAATAATCCTTTTTTTTTCCTCAAATAGGCTACTCATTAATTAAGATAAGGAAACTTCAAACACATTTTGAGTTTGAGTGGCACATCAAACACTTGAATTAGAGTAGAATTTGCAGAGAAGCCTTCTCGCTCATGACACTGAATTTCAATGCAGGGCCAGCATTACGTTTTAGACGGATTAAAGACATGTTTGATAAAACCAACCAAATGACAACATAATGTTTTTTTCCATGATTGAAGAGTCAAAATGTCAATTAATAAGTTATTGATTGAACACAAATAGTACAGCAACACATTGAAGGCAATTTAACAGTGTTCAGTTATATTCTTTATCCTCTGGGAAGAGACTAGTAGTACTACAAGTGAAGTCATCTCTCGAAAAATTACATCCATCATACTTGTACTGTCCCGAGTTGCCCTTCTACTTCATCTCCCAGTACTTTCTACCAACCATAAAATGTTAATGTTAAAACCTCTCACTACATTAGGGAGTATTTAGTTTAGCTTCCCATTCTTAGACGACCCACATTTTTGCAAAATAAACATGTGAAGAATTATTTTTCATGAAGTCAAATGGCCTGATATTCAGTTTAGAAAGTGCTTAACCTGGGGGAGATGTCATCCAATGTTAACCAAACTGAATATTAATATATTTAGGTTTTTGAACGGGTTATATAAAAACCCAATCCTCACACGGTTATTGGCTGCAGGTCAACATAACCAAAGTCAGTAGACCTTATAAATTTCCAGTTATTGTCTGTGAACAATAGATTGTTTTTTTTTAATGGGGGGTGATATAAATAACCATCCTCTGGACCTACCTTCAATGCTGAGTTCGAAGCAGACATGGCAGAAAGATAGAGTGCCCGTATCTGTATCCAGCTTACAGACACTGCAGATATTGTCGTCGTTCAGATCAATGTTGACAAACTGCTCCTCCTCATCCATGACGCTCCTGGCGACACGGCTGTGAAATAAATCTCATGGTTCAATACAAGAAGCTTGCACAAGAGAATTGCACAGTTTAACAGATCTTGACATTTGTTTGCATCGCAATCTCAGAGCTGTAAGGCTGATGGGGTAAACAAAGAACATCATTTCCAGATAATAATATGCACTAAACTAAAAGCCAAACAGACTGTAGTTCTGATATTTATTTAAACTTAATTCTAAGCATTCAGTTGGATGGAGTAAAGCAGGGCACACTTGTAAACCTAATGTTAATATTGTGGCCTGACTCAAAATGTGATGTCCACGTATGTTTTTTTTTTATATGATTGTCATTTGAAGGTTTTTTTTCATAATTTGCAACAAGTTAATACTATATCATAAATTAATTTCCGTGGAAATGAGCCCACCAGCAGTAAAAGCAACTCAATGTTCTACATTGTAATTGCATTAGCAAAGAAACGATAACGTCGATGATCCTAATTCACATCAGATCACATTGCTTGTAGACTGCAAGATGTTACTTAAATTAAAAACAATTCAACTCAATGCATCTGTCCATATTATTACGAAAAAAATCGAGTGTAGACTCAGAAGTTAAGCTTAGATTTTAGCATCCTCCCCCATGTGGATGAGGTATTTTGTGACCGCTATTCGGCGTTGATAAACAAGAATATCTTACCCAGCAAGTGTCGCCGATTCACGATTATCTATAAAGAATGCTTTTTTCTCTTGTTTTAACACCACAATGTGACTTTTTTCGTTAGAAAGCCACGGGAGACGTCAAACAAGCAGCACGCGTCACGGCAAATCCCGAAACATTTGAGCAAAAAAAAAATCGCTTGCCCCCCACTGGAATGTTCCACTAGTTTATCTCTACGGGTGGATTAAAAACACAAATTTTTAACGAAATAACAGTCAAAATAGGTACATTCAAAAACAATATCCATACCAATGTGCTAAAAATATAATAATCACATACAAGAAAGATTCATTTTCAATGTAATTATTGCTTTTAGGGTTGCTTATTAATACAGAACGCAAAAAGCAACATGGTGTGCCCCACGTGTCGTCATGTGCATTCTTATGAGGGATTCGATGTTGAAATGACCTTTAGAGATTATTATAAATTATACTTATAGATCTATTAGTACGTTAGTAGAAACTTTGTATTAGTATTACTCTTTTTTGTTCTCAGGTCAAACGTGATAGGTAGCATGCAAAACAGAAAAGAAAATCACTTGTTGCATTTGAACAGATACAATACATTCCAAGTACAGCAAAACAGTTAATAATCAATACTTTTTAAATGTGGAATTTCATTGGTTGTCTTTTTAATATGTAAGAGCAATTTGACTGAATTGAAATTAAAACAAGATGGAAATAACGTGGCTTTTCTGTCATGAAGTTTGCGACACACTGTGGCCATAAATGAGTACTGCAGAGATTCTTTTTGTTTACACGAATTTTTTAATAAATCCCACCGGAGGGCAGTATTTCCCCAAATTTACAACTTCGCAAGGTGCAGTTGAGAAACCATATTCATCTGATTCTTCTGAATTTGTTCAATTTAAGTCCAAAATAACAATATTCAACTTGAAACAAGAGCACACATCCTTAAAATAGCTTACACTCAATCATGTCAACAATTCAAAAGAATGGCAAATCCTTCCAGAGCTCTTATTTTTAATTCCCATGGTGTCAAAGTGATGAATGCCCTCCTGTTATGTTGGCAAAGTGCACATGTTGACACAGTACACACACACACACACACACACATACACTGTTTACAATGTAGTGAGATCACTGTGCCTCTTCCCACCCTCTTTGGACTTTATCCTCCCTATTCTATAATCTCCAAACATCTCCAGGAAACATCCATTCAGCAACACTGTTCATTGTGACATCAAAAACAACAACCAGAATCAATTCCAATTCCATTGGTGACCTCATTTGAAAAGAATGGATTAACCTTTCGCCTGGTGAGGCTTTATGGTTGTTGTGCAAGACTCGGGAAAGAATCCATAAATCAATGTATTCCATCAATGTTGCTTGAGGACGCCCACATCTGAGTGCGCTCGCCTGAGGGAGACGGCATCGTGTTGTCGCATGTCTCACGTATTAGTAGATCTTGTTTAGCTTGTTCCGTCAGGTTGAAATAAATGAAAAGGAGGGGTAAAGATTTGGAAGGAAAAGAGCTCACAGCGTTCATTAAGATCTCCATTTGCTCAGTCAACATGCTGTAAAAGTTGGTTAATGTTTCTCTTTTTGGTTACTTTCTAAACCATTGTACCCCATTTCAAGAAAACACATTTAGTATTGCTTATTATTTTTAGGTAAGAAAGTTGTCAGGACTGCTAGTTTGAGTACTACTACTTTGTATACTACTACAATTTATCCACCTTGCCCATAAGTGGCATTACAAACTCAATGTAGTACTATTTATAGTAGGACATAATAATCTGGGTACGGCTTTTGAATTCATTCTTCACTTAAGCATTCCTTGAGTCAATCAAAAGAAGAACAAAACGACTACTCATGAATATTTAAAATCTAAGCTCCAAAGGCATATATTTAGAAGCTTCAGAACCCCCCAAAAAGCCCACAAACCATCTGTTAAAATGCCATTTAAAACCCAAATCTTTAGAGCAGTGATTCCATCCTATCCAGTATGTTTATACACAATATGTTTTTAACTGAACAGCATTTTTCTTGCTGATAAAGACCTAAGCAGTGTTTCATCATCTTACCTAAAATGTAGTGACTAAGGCTACCTAACCAGAGCTGCTTGATTAAGGGCCAACTTTCCACAGACACAGTGGCTTCAAATTACATAGTTATTTTCAACCTTTTTACAAAGCTGAGCTGTATTGACAGAGGAATGAAGCATTTGCCACTATACTGCCAGATTCAGGTTACAAGTACCAATTTCACATTCTAGTCAATATGCCACAATGAAATGTTAGGAGCCTCCCTCATTTTTTTTTCTTTAAACCACGCTAAAATCATGTAATCTTCCTCTGGGGCAGTTCCCATGGTGCTTGCCAACTTTGACACGATCTGTGGGATCTGGAGAAGAGACAACTTGTGATTTCACTCATGATGAGGGTGCTGAAATGCCAACTTGGCCTCATGTCAAGGATGATTATTGTTTGACACTTGGGCGGGGAGAGCAGTGGTGAGAACAAAATGCGACGGATGAAACAAGATACTACGACTCTTGAAATCTTCTTCTTGTTAGTGTTGTTTGTTTTTCCACCTCATTACTTCCTGCTTGATGGAGCATAAAAAGAAAAAAAACATGTTTACATAAACCTTATACAAGTGGGACTCAATTCCAAAAATAATAGGTAGTTTTGTCATTATTCTCGATTAATCACACAATTTTTGTCCCCAAATGCTTGAATTGAAAGGAATTTTGTGGACGAATGAATGGAGAAATGGAATCAATTGTCACAAGTGTAAAAAGGGAATTGCTGTATTTTTCCCTTCAGAATTCAAAGCACAAAAAGTTGCAAAAGCTAAACGAAGGTTAAACATATTTTAATAGGCTCCGTAATGTAGCACAGGTATATAAAAAAGGAACCATTTCCAACCTTAAAATCAATCATGGCTCGAAATATCATGTAAAATGTCCACAAAACTGCTTCCATATCAGAATTTCATTTAACCTACGGAGTAAAAAAAGTGGGTACAAAAGGTAAAAGTGTCATAAATAAACATATTTACACAGAAGCTTTTCTAAACAGGATAAAATCCAAACTGCAGGTTTTTTTTTTTAGCATATTCTACTCCACTCATTGGACCAGATGGGTGTCAGCAATTATTCCATTTTTTGGGGGGGGGTACAGTTCCATGAGCTAATTTGCCCGTGTTAGCACAAAGCCAAGTTAAGAGTCTCTGGCTCGTCTTTGTGCTGCGTCAATTTGAGAATGACGATTCTCCTCTGAAGCGACTTGGGCTTTACCGGCTGCTCGTGCTCGGGTGTTGGAAAGCTCGGGGTCGATTCCCGGGGGCCCTCCGCCGAGCATCCCCCCAGGTTCGACCGGCCCGGCTCTTCCTGAGCGAGTTGGGCACGGCCAAGGTTTTGAGGCTCAGCCCCCTCGTCGATGAGCATTTTGACGGTGGCCGTGCGGCCTCGCCGATAGGCCAAGTGGAGGGGGGTTAACCCTTGGCTATTTTCAGCGCCAAGGTCCGCCCCATGTTTGATCAGGAGGCGGGATGTGCTGGTGTGACCGGTTTCTGCCGCGACGTGCAAGGGCGTGTTGAACTCCCAAGTGGTCACGTGAACGTCCGCCTTGAGTTCGATGAGGATTCGGGCAACTCGGTAATGGCCCCTCTGGGCGGCTAAATGGAGAGGGGCGCGACCATCCGCCGTCTGGCCATTGACGTCGGCCCCGGCCTGCTTGACCAGCAGTTTCACGATTCCCAGGTGACCCTGTCGGAAGGAGTGGAACAATGAATCCATCCAAG
The DNA here is from genome assembly GCF_051989575.1 of Stigmatopora nigra. Taxonomy (NCBI): domain Eukaryota; kingdom Metazoa; phylum Chordata; class Actinopteri; order Syngnathiformes; family Syngnathidae; genus Stigmatopora; species Stigmatopora nigra. Next base: position 6,646,423 of record NC_135526.1, read on the forward strand.
AGAAACAATACCCGATGGAAAGAGATCGAAACATTGATGGATTGGCTCCATTTAGAGGAATGGCATTTTGTTAAAAACAATGCCCTTCATTCAAATGTCTGCAGCATTTGCCAAGACAATAATATCAAAAAGATGATAAGTGCTTTGTATTATTTTCTTGATTCAGGGTAGGCAAATCCAACCCATTTGATTTCATGTTTAGACATAGACGACCTATGTCATTATAAGGCGATTGGCCGAGATTGACAATTATGTGATTTTTTATCACTGAAAACTACTCGACAATCACATGACTCGAATGCCCTTTGCGAAAAAAGCATAGGGCGAAAAATTGGTGATTTGGGAGCCTACCTGCCAGGCAGCAAAGTGCAACGCCGTCCAGTCGTCCTTCCCCTTGACCCGTACGTCTGCACCACGACTCAGCAGCACTCGAACGACGTTCTCCTGGCCGTGCTGACAGGCCACGTGGGCGGGCGTGCGGCCCTGACCATCTGTTTCGTCGATGGCGGCCCCCCGGTCCAGTAACAAGCGTGCCACGGCTTCGTCGCCATTTTGAGCCGCCCAATGCAAGGCTGTATACTGATCCTCGTCCTTGGCGTCGACGTTGGCGCTCCGCCGAGCCAGCAGAAGTTCCGCCAGCGGTTTCAGCTGCTTCTCGGCGGCCAAGTGGAGGGGGGTGGAGCCTCGCGCATTGGCTAAATTGGGATCGGCATTGTTCAGCAGGAGGAACTTAAGAGCTTCTTCATTGGCCGAGGAGACCGCATAGTGGACAAGACCATCCCCGCCGTCCAGGAGAAGGTCAACGTCTTGTGGCTGGAGGATCTTCATCAACTTGGCCATGTCATTGACTTTGATGGCTTCACATAGTTTCCTTTTGTGGAACTCGGCAGAATCTAGACAACGGGGAATATCTCATTAGTCGCTATACTTGAAGTGGAGTTTGACGTTCGCTCTTACCGATGGCGCTTTCCTTCTCCAACGAGAGCGTTATGGAGTCTTGTGATGAGAACGCCGAATCCGCAGAGGACATGCCGGATAGTCTCTTGCAGGTGTTCTCTTTGCTCTGGCGGCTGTCGTCCTTCAGGCGATCGAAGCTTCTTGAAATCCCAGAATCCACTTGGGTCAACAGCTCGGACAGACTGTAGTCCTTTTCGGGCAACATGGCTGAGATGGGGCGCACCGGTTGTTGACTTTTTTTCACCTGCTAAGAGAAGATAAACTCTTATTTGTGGACAAAGTGATCTGGAAAATGGTTTATGTAGTCTTTAGAGGGACATAGTATGGAAAATGAACTCACATTAAAGGACTACAACCAGAGTAGTAATAGGAGTATTGAAATATGCAAGTATTATCTATTGCTTAATCAAACAGACATATGTGCTGTAATAGCCGCCATGTTTTGTCACAAAGTCAACAGTGCAGATATGACAAATAGTAGCCAGACAGTGCAATCCCATCGGTCAACATTCTTCTTCATCGATGTCACCATTATTCTAGTCAACATTTACTACGGAAATAACGGCTGACTGGAAGATAATAGTGGATAAGCTTAGTCATAACATTTTAAGGATAATTTTGATATGAAAACATTTATGGGTTTCCACTAGTACTTTATAAGCCTGGTGGGCTCGAGGCTGGCTCTCTCCTATAGGCTAAAGTTACCAGGCACCAGTTCCCCTTTTTTAGTGTACAGTTAATGTTGCCTTACGGAAGCTCCACACACCTGGTGAAGTGGCAGCCCATCACAGAATGTAAGCTCCGACTCCAATCCCGCCGGGGTCGGGGTCTTGGGCTCCTCTTGAGGTTTACAGCACAGATCTTCAGCTTCTGAAGTGATGTCTGGAAAAACAGTCAACAATTAGTCAATTTTGATGAATTATAGAGAAAAAGGTGATGAAGTCTTAATACAACATTACACTATTTTACCAAGGAACTATATTACCTGTTAGATAAGTATTCATAAAAGGAATATATCTATTTGACTTTTGGAATTGATAACTCACCTTGGAAGCTGGGTCTGGCCTCAGGATTTGTTGCCCAGCAGCGTTGCATTAGATATAGGAAACCATTGCAGGCGGCTGGGCGATTACGCGGGATTTTTCCCAGATCGGGACGCACACCTTTAACCACCTTCACCATGATCTGCAAGATGTTATTTTCGCCTAAGGAAACACACACAAAATAAACCAAAAAATAACTTAACCATTTACGATTCTAAATGATACATGTAGGGAACTTGGCACTTTTTATTAAGGAGGAAAACCTGGCAACCGTATTTTCCCACTAGGCCACTTAAACAACTTTTTCTTGCTGCTCACCAAAACCAATGGGAACTGAACCCAGGCCTCCGCTATTCCAGACCAATGAGCCACCACTCGGGTTTTTATATATATTTTTCCAAATGATTCAAACAACAAACGGGTCTCACCTTGGTAGGGTTTTTTCTGAGTGAGGATGCCCCAGATAACAATGGAAAAACTGGAAAACATGAGATAGATTTTTAAGTTCCCACACAATTCTACGCATTTTCTACAGCTAACGGAAGACTTGAAAAATTCAAACCTGTATACGTCATGCTTGGTGTCAGACACTCTGTCTTTCTCAATGATGCTTTCCGGTGGCAGGTAGGCGATTGTGCCGCAGAAGCCGTCTCGACTGATGTCATCGCCCCGTGACAGACCGTTCCAGCGAGCCAAGCCAAAATCTGATATCTGGCACAGAGAGACAAGATAAGCTACTTCCCTGCGAGGGTCCCGCTGACTAATTTTGCTCGCTAACATCGTCAAGCAGGCTCTTGGGCCAAGTCCCGGCATGCAGCAAAAACCGGAAAGCGCCTTCTTGGCGAACTGAGCGCACCCACGCACACAGTCACACACATACGACATATACTGCATACAGTTTACCTTTATACAGCAACTAAGAAAATCCAGTAGGGACAAGCCTGGAAGAGGCGTTTACATGCAGCTATTACTGTTAATTTAATGTTTTCCACCCACTCCCATTCACCACCATTTTTATTTCAGTTGGATTGCTTAAAAATAGAAGAAAAAAAATCACTGCATAAAATCGAGACTGTCCTTTTTATTTGCAGTATATGAAAATACTATTAAGCTATTCTATAGAAAATAAAAATATTTTAAGGTTTTAAGTTAGTACTTTGACACTCACTGTGGTATATTGGCTATTAATTTTGCAGACAAAAATGCTATGAAAATTATCATTAAGTCACTCTATTTATGTCTTTCTATTTATTTAGGCACTTGCTTCTTGAATTAAAAAAGTAAAACTAAATTTATTTATATTATCATTTCAGAATAAGATATTTTTTTTCTTGTCTAGTTTACATTGAAAAATGGTTTAGTTGGATACATTTGAAATATCAAATAGGTCCTGTACTTATTTGAGGACATGAGTTTGACAACGTTGCTCTAACATAATAACATTTCCACAACATCTTAGGAGAAAAACCATAGGCTACCTTGACGTGATAGTGGGCGTCGAGTAGAATGTTGGCCGGTTTCAAGTCCAGGTGAAGCAGAGGCGGGTTCATGCAGTGCAAAAAATTCATGGCCACCGCCGTTTCGTGGATGACACGGAAGCGGAGCTCCCAGGGTAGCGGCTCGGTCGCCAGCAGGTTTTCCAGCGATCCCGTCTCCATGTACTCCATGACCAGGCCTTGAGGGTCCTCACAGATCCCGTAGACGGGCAGAATGTAGCGGAACTTGGCGGCTTCCATTTTCTTGGCTTCCTCCAGCAGTTCCGATCGTTCCCTGGGCAAAAGCAAGAGGGATGATCACATTTTAAAGAGGTTGATTGGCAAATTTGTACTGTTGTTGGGAAAATACTCAATCCAAAATGTTTTCACAAAGTGTTTGATTTGATGAATGTGATAGGAACACTTGTTTTGGTATTTGAGCCTCATGCAATCAAATGTTTTATGCTGGTGATTGGTTGATAACACACTAACCCATGTTTACCTCTGCAGTGCTATTTATAGTAGTTGCTAAAATTTCTATGTCATAGTGCACAATCAATAAATGCTACAAGTTTTATTCTATATTAGTTTTTTTATACAGTATTTGAGCTTTTAACACATTTCAATGTTACCCACATTATGCTTCTACTTAAACATGACAAAAAAAAACAACTAAAAGACAATATTGCCTAAATTGAGCAAATATCTTACTTAAGGTCGTTTATTATATTATGATATTATGATATTTTACATCACGGGCATATATGTGGATAAATCTGCATGGATATTATGCATAGGTTTAAGTCACATATTTCTGCTACTCTCTTAAGAATCATTAACCAAACCATTTGGAGCCTCAGCTAAAATTCCTGGAGCCCACAGGTCATGTTGACTGGGCTCCAAGGTATGAGAATTGAGACTTTATGGACTGCTTTTTTACTTAGAAATTGGGCTCTTTACTGTCTAGTAAAATAAGTGCTATAAGGTGTATTGTTTTGTATTGCTCAGTTGATAAAATCAGCACACAGGCCTCCTTCACATGACTGGATAACAAACGTGAGGGTCACTCTGAGGACATTATTCAAGCAAAAGCCCTAAATACAACCTCTTAGATCATACATTTTGTCCTTTTAGGAATGCGTTAGAAAGATTAGAGATTAGATTACTGTTTGTTTCAGCCCCTTTCATTCAGTTGCCAAAGGAAGAGCATGACGAGCATATTTAGCATACAAATTCCACCTTGTAAGTGGAATGCAACAACTATTAATGGTGATTAGATCATTTACACAAGTTACATACCAGGGCAATCATCACGATTAATTGTTGCATGTGCTTTTTGTTTTGTTTTTAAAGACAAACATTTTTATCCAATTTATCACCCATTGTATTTTTTCTAGTAATAAAAAGAGCTGTTTAGTTATCACTAAAAACCTTACCTTATTTTTTAAACAGTCTGAAAAAAACTATGAGACGAAAAGTCATTAATTTTCAACGGAAAATCCAGTTTGTGTTGCGGGCAATCGCGGGTTGTGGTATGGTTATTTGGATTGTATGCTGGCCAAATTATATTCATGTTATTTTTCCCTTACAAACCATTTGCAATTTGCTTTTGTGTTGTCTTTGGCTACACCGTTTTTCTAATACTTATCAGCCACTGTGGAAGTTGATGCCCAAACTAGGCACCTAGGCACAATGAGTACAGAACAAGGCCTAGTAGGACTGGTTTTACAGCTTCTATTATTGTCTACTCAATGCCACAGTGCGGCTTCCAGGAACTCCGAAAGACAAACGTGCCTTGTTTTGAGTAGGGGGTCAATGAAGTCGCAAGCGAAATGACTTGAATATGTACTTTGGAGATGTTTACGGATGATAAGATCTAGGCTTGGAGTTCAGCCTATGCTTAAAGTTGCGCCATAGGTTTGGGGGAAGAGCCTCATTTTTTTTTCTGTTTGCATAGTCAGTCATGTCTGTTTAGTTATCTGTTTTTGTGAGCAGTTAAATGATTGACCCTTGATGTGATGCATCAAATCTAATACATGTTGTAAGAAGATATAATGCAATATTACTATGTATAATTTTACTGGAGGCCATAAGAAACTAAAGTTATTGCATAGTTCAGGCCAAACTTGCTATTTATAAACTATTTGCAGACCAAAAATTGCATTTGTAAGTAATGAACTGGATAGATGGGTTCCATACAAACCAACAATTATCTGGAATCTGGATAAGAAATTGCCTATTAATGTTCAAAACTACGCTTTCCATGCCATTTGTTTATTAAGGGGGAATAGTGCTGAGAGGTGATAATCAGCCAAGGTTACTTAAGACTAAATCAATACCTGCTCTGCAGGTTACAGGCATGTAAAATAATCAACTGAGCTCAAATTGCTTCCGAGGTGTAAATCCAACATAATTGGCTGAGTATGTTGCAATGATTGGTGTCTCTATAGCATAACATTATCATATTCAGTAGCCTATTGTTAGTTAACTAGGACAGGTGTAGAATAAGTAGGGTGATTTTGAAATGTTTATTCACTTAAAAAAAAACTGCCCAGCCTTAGATTGCTGCCTGATTTTTAAAAACACCTGCATTCCTGTCATACTTTAATTTTCAGAATGGACAACTTTGAACCCATGGTAGACTGACAGCATGTGAAAAGTGAATCTTTATCTAAAATGTTAGTGACATTGCCAACAAAACCTTGATGTGAGTGAAGTTAGATCAGAGAAGAATAACATTTTCAGTACTTACTTGTCATCTACATGGAGACAAGGAGGGCATTTGATTGCAAGCCAAGTTTTCCAATGAACGTGCCGGACTTTGTATACTTGTCCAAATCCACCTGAGCCAATTTTTTCCCAGCTGGAGAACTCCGAAGAATCAAAGTTCCGGAGCAGTCCCATATTCCCATGGGGAACATCCATACCAGTGTTACCAGTAGAAGGACCAGCTCTTCTTTTTTTCCTGTCAAAAAAAGTGTAGGAGTGATCGCACACACACAGACGACACGACTTGTATTTCCTTGTTTTTCTTCTTGTCAAGCCCATCCTGGCTCCGCCCTCTCTCCAGGTGTGACGATGGGCGGGGCCTCAAGCTGTGAATTTTTTTAAATTATTATATTCTCAAAACCTGACAACAAATGCCATAAAAGTAAATAGGTCAATTCACTATAATAATACAAATACTTAACTTAATTTTATACAACTGAATTTCAGATCATTTATGCTTACTTTGTCTTTTTCTTTCACCAAAGGTGATAACCGGCCCCTTTAAGTTTACTGTATTGTGAACTACTGCCCTCCTGTGGCGAAAAAGAAAGAAAATGAATTACAGAATAAAAATAATGAACATAATGTAGCATTATGTGTATTTGGAAAATATTTACCTATATGACAATGTTGATCTTGTAGTATTTTTATTTGTTTGAATGGTTCATTGTTGAAAGTGAGGTCTGTTCTCAGCTGTCAAAGCTAAATAGGGTTGCACTAAAAAATAATAACAATGATCTATTTTTCAACATTTCAATTATTAACTCATTGGCTGCTCATCGGCCCAGTCAAAAATGGATTGGGCGCCTATGACCATGAATGACAGTGAATGGGTTAATAAGTCAGAATAATGTAGAAACTTTACATAATAAAGAAAAAATAAAAATGATTTATCTAATCAATGTTTCACATCTTTTTGTCTTCCTTTCACATACATTTACACATCATTATATATCTATATATACAAAAAAATCATCTGAACTATAGCCTTTGTTTTTCTCAAGACAAAGAGTTCCTTCTCTATAATTTACAACCAAGCCACAATAACTTAGCATTCATTCATTTTCCCATGACTTACAAAAATAAAAGTAAATCAAAGTACCATACTTCTACCTTAGTAAAATGCACACAAAAGGCTGGTGACAGGTCTAGAAGAAAGTTGTAGATTAATAAAAACAAATTTTAAAAAATGGCACTGGAGAGGCATTTGGGTGACAATTAAAAAATGTGTACATTAAGTGTTAAGTGTACATGTGTTGGATTGAGGCGACCGGCACCTGATTAGTAGCTGAACATTTGCTGCACGGGACCACTTTGCTGCTGCTGTGGCGCCGCCGTCTGACCCTGGCCCGTAAGCTCCACCTCCTGCCCTTGTCTCTCCACCTGGTGCACCTTCCCCTGGGTACCCCCGAGCGCGGGGGCCAACTGGCCGCCATCGGCCGGCGCTACTGACCTCCAGGCCATGGTCTGGGATTCCAGCGGCTGACTAGCGGGGTTTACCAGAGCGGCGAGGTTGATGAAGTGCGCCACTGATTGCGCCGGCGTTCCGCCCGTGTGGCTGACGGATTCTTGGCCCAGGTCGGGGGCTCTGTTGTGCAACACGGCCGAGCCGCTGACAGAGTCAAAGGTGACGGTGAGGATGGAGTTATCCAGCGAGAGGGGGCGGTCCCCGGCGGTTAGATGCCCCACGGCCACGGGCTGGAGGCTGGTGAATTGGGCGGGGCTCGGGCCGGCGAGGGGGGTGACTGTGATGTTGCTCAACCCCACCGTGTTGCTAGGGGAGGAAGCGGGTGGAGCGGCGTTGGGGTCCGTCAGAACCACCACCTGAAATCAAGCAGATTTTCTTTCCCATTTGTTTTCCTGAATCAAGCAAAGAAAAGAAATCCCACACCTGCTGGATACTCTGCACGGCAGAGCTCGTTTCCGTCTCTTCGCCGACAACGACGGTGTTAAATTCCGGCAGGGTTTCGTGAGGGTGCTCTTCAAAATCGACATAATCGTCCGATTCGGACAGTTCCGACTCCGGCGTGACTCTTAGCTTCTTCCTGGCATGACGTGCACCCCGAACGGTCCTTTCGTGTTCTTTTTCTAGCGTCAGGCTAGGCTGAAGCGGAAGGGGTGGTCATGAAGTTGACAAAATAGCTGCAAAATGCATTGACCCAGTTACCTGCACAATGTTGCCAGGTGAGTCGCTGATTGCCTGGGATTCCTGCAGCTCATCAAAGTCTTCAATTCTAACGGGCACAATCTGGAGATACAAAGGCAGGCCAGTAAATATGTGGTGATTTGCACGGAAAAGTCTAACTAAAAGAGTACAGCCACTCACTTCTGGGTGTTTGCGTCGCAAGTGTCGATTCATGGAGGCCCTGGTGGAAACCTTGGTGCCGCAAATGTAACACGACTGAGCCTCCACCTTCTCGTGGGTCAGGTGCACGTGCTTCTGCAGCATGTATTCCGTCAGATACTTCTTATCACATGTGGCGCAAGTCCACGTTTTTCCCACTGCATAAATAGATAGAATTTTGGAGTGGCTAGATACAACAAATAGACCATTAACACAATTTCATTCATATAAGACTTTTTGATTGAGTTTAGCTGGGCCTGTATAACTTAAACCAGTGCAACTTATATACTGACCCGTATGAATCAGTTTATGCGTCTCCAGAGTTGTTCTTTCGCTGAATGTCTTGCCGCACAGCTCACACATGAAGTCCTTTATGCCTAGACACAAAAAAAAGAGAACATTCTTTGAACTGTGGTAATTTTAATACGGCACTGTGAAATGACAACTCACCCGTGTGTCGCTTGAAGTGCTTGAGCATATTGACTTTCTGAGCAAACTTGCGGTTACACTCTTTACACTCGTACTCTTTGATGCCCTTGTGCAGCTTCATGTGGTGTCGGAGAGCATGCTTGGTCTTCATTCCTGAACGGGGGAAGAGTACGTCCAGATCATCCCAGCGAGCTACTCCCGCGTACCATAGTAGCTGACCTTTGCCGCACTCTGCACACAGGAAGTCTCGGATGTCGTCGTGCACCCTCAGATGCTCTTTCAGCATGTCCTTCCGCGCAAAGGATTTGCCGCACTTGTCGCAGCTGTGACTCTTCACCCCTGCAGCGTTTGGGTAAAAAAAATATGTTTCTTATCCACATAAGCTTCTCCACAGGATGGACAACACCATTTATCAGGTGTAAAAAAATTAATTTCATGAATTTAAGACACGAGAATGTCATTTTTCTGGTGTCTCCGATCAAACAGTGAACAATAATCTTGCTTTATTGATTTTGTTTCAATCATATAAATCATTTGGAGAGTCTAAAATAAAAAAATAATGTAGTTTTAAAGCAACATCTCACCTGTATGGATAATCTTGTGCCTCTCCAAGTTACCGATACTATTGAAAATTCGGCCACAGACTTCACAAGGGTGGATATACCTTTAGATGAGGAGGAAAAATGTGAAAAGGTTAGACGTTGTGTCGACATAAACATGTTAAGGACCATTTTAGACTGAAAATAAAGCTCAAGTTTAGGGATAAATTCCAAAATAAACCGGTAAAAGCACGATTTGGTTTACTTTTGGACAGCGGGGTCAGGCAGCTGCTCTCTATGGATGACCAGGTGAGCATTGTACGTGGCTTTGAGGGCAAAGCGACGATTGCATATCGCGCAGCCGTAGCCTCGCTCTTTATGCTGCTCGGTGATGTGCTTCAGGTATTCCCGGCCTTTGGCGAATGACATCTGTGGGCATGAAAGAGGATCAGTGTTGACGACTCAAGTGTAGATCTTGAAAATGTTGAATGTGTCGAGTACGGCAAGAGCTCACCTGACATTTCTTGCAGTTGTACTTGTGGCATTCGGGGTCATCGACATCTTCTTCATCTTCCTTTTCGTCACTGTCGCCTGCTGAAATGCCGATCTTCTTGATGAAGTCCTCTCTTTTCTGCTCATTCATTACGGCTATATCCTGCAGCAAAAAAAAATATATATATATACATATATATATGCATATATATACATATATATATGCATATATATACATATATATATGCATATATATATATATATATGCATATATATACATATATGCATATATATATACATATATATATGCATATATATACATATAAATACACATACATATACACACACACATATATACATATACACACACATATATACACATATACACACACATATATACATATACACACACATATACATATATACATATATACACACATATATACATATACACACACATATATACATATACACACACACATATATACATATACACACACATATATACATATACACACACATATATACATATATACACACACACACATATATATATATATATATATATATATATATATATATATATATATATATATATATATATATATATATATATATATATATATATATATATATATATATATATATATATATATATATATATATATATATATATATATATATATATATATATATATATATATATATATATATATATATATATATATATATATATATATATATATATATATATATATATATATATATATATATATATATATATATATTTTCCCCACTTTTTTTGATACATGAGGAAATTGTGGCAGTAATGTAACTCTTTTTGAAAGACTCCTTGGGATTGATGGAGTTTTTCTAGTGCAAAATTGCTACTCTCACATGGCAGAAAGGAGAAATCCAATTTTTTTCCATCTTAAAATGCCTCACCTTAAAGTGAACATGAATGTGATCGCGAAGCACATCCACTCGGAAGAACTTGCGGCCGCAGATCTCACAGGTGTACTTCTTATCGCCGTGCGTCAGCAGATGTTTGTTCATGTTACTTCGACAGGAGAACACCTGCTCGTTCACATGAGAACAATAGTCGACTTGTTGGGTGGCATTCAGAGCGAGACCTCACCTTTCCACAGATGGGACATGGAGATGGTTCTTTTCTATACTTTGTGGCTTCTTCTCCATTGGTCTCCAATTCTTCTCTCTTCATTTGCTTTGGCCCTGCTCAAATGCACTTGACGTAAAAATATATCCACCTCCTTAAAATCCAGACTTAAATGGATATGTAAAGATCTTATTCTCACCGACGCCGTGCCTCCTGTGATGTTCCTGCATGACATCTTTACGGTAGAACATCTTGTTGCAGATTTCACAGGAGTAGAGCTTTTCTCCATGCTTCTTCTTGTGCTTGGACAAGTTGCTGTTGGTGGAGAAGAAGCGGGAGCAGATGTCACACTGGAAGGTCTTGTCATCTGGCAAAAAGAAGATAAGAAAATGCATTTAATTTTACCACTTGGAATTTGATACAACTGTATTTAGCTCTCTGCCCTATCACACCATGATCTGTCCTATCTTCCCTACTAGTCACATCCTTTCAGTTATTAGGCGCATAAAGTTGCAATCGTAATTATAGCGAGGTAGCATAATCAAGTTCATGTTTTTTTTTGTTGTCATTATTTGAAGAAGTCTGTACTGAACCAACCTGATCTGCAATCTTAAGAATAGAATGTCTGGAATTTGTAGGAATGTATTAAAAGAGGCCAAGTATACACAAGTCAGCTAGCAAACAGAAAAGTGCATGCTTACCTGTCCTGCAATTGTGGAATTTTAAGGCATTTTCTAGGCGGAATGATTTTTCACAAATATTGCATTTATATTTGTATTCCAGGTCAGGCTAAAAAAATAATAATAATAACATGTTTAGAAAAAGGCAGAGAGAGAGGGAGAAGCTTATTTTTATTGCGACAAATTCCTTAACAGCACCCACCGCATTCTTGCTGTGCTTGTAGGAGATGTGCTGCTTCAAACTCTCCTTTCGACTGAACAGTTTGTCACACTCGTCACACTTGAATAGTTTGTCACCTGGCGGTTGAAGTGGGGACAAAAAAAGCAAGCATATTTACTACCTTAAAAGCACTTTCAAAGTGAAGGGAAAATGGGCCCCCCATCCCATGTGTCCCACCCAGTACCGTGTGATCGGATATGTCGGTTCAGGTTACTGCTGTTCTGAAAGACCTTGTTGCACAAGGAGCAGCGGTACACCCTCTTATGCTCTCTGCTTTTGTGCCTCTTGAGGACTTGATTCCCCACGTCTAGAGCCCCCAGACGACGGCTTCTCTCTACGCCAGCTGCTGACTCGGAAGGAAGCGTTTCAGTGCTCGCCGCCGGTGGCTTCACGTCTGCACATATTGTCATTTTAATACATTAGGTTAAATGTTAGCTCAATACAATACTTTCCACATTTTTTTTGCCTAATGGGACCCATGTTATAAGCACAATATTATTATTTAATAACATTAAGTGCATTAATTGAATGATGCTGTGATGGAGTCATAGGCCAAGTGTTGATTCTCAATGGAGCAGTGGGCGGGCAGACATTAACTGTTCACATTTGAAGTGTATTGTAATTGTATTGCAATTTCCTATGCAAATCACAGGAGCGTGCATTCCTCTCACCCTTGCTCTTGCATGTAGCAGTGACAGCTCGAGGCCTGCGACCTTTAGCCCTCCTTCCACGATGGATCCCCCTTTTTACAGGTGGCCGAGAAGTGGGCTCACTCCCCTCCTCGACGGGCTCCACCGTGGACTCCTCTTGTGGTCGTATGGACTCCTTTGGAAGCGCTTTAGATGCTATTAATTTATTGACAGGATCTGCATTGGGAGACGTGTGCCGACAAATCAGTGGATTCAAAATAATGGCATTAAATTGTAGACATGCATTGGTTCTCTGTATACTGCTTATCTAGTTTAGGGTCATGGTTTATGGGTCATGGCTAGCTAACCTAACTAATAAAATACAACTGGTTATGATATTGAACACCATTAAAACAGGCTTTGATGAAAATATTATAAACCTGGAGGTGGTGGCGGCTCAATTGAAAGCTTGAGCAATGGCTTCTCCATCTTTTTGGCATAGAAAGCTCCATACCACACCCTCAACTCTGTTCCTGGAAGCACGTCCTGCTCAAAAATACAGCAGATGGAGAAAAGATGAGCTGCAGAAAAAAATACCCAAATACCTCCGGGATTGGATGTCTTTACAAACCTGGCATGTGTTGAAAAACACTTCTTCATCTTGCTGGTAAGCTGTCAGATTTTGATGCTGGTGATCGGTGGCAGGTCGAACCAGCATCATCCAGTTACAATCTTCTTCACTACTATAGTCAAAACACACCACTATGCCAGCTTTCTTGAAGATCTGTTCAACAGAGGGCAGGGTGGCTGTGTCAACCCATGTAACACTACTACATGTGCTTCACATGAAATTACCTTCAGGGGAAATACCCCTTCTTTCTCCAAAACGGTGACCCGCTTAGCCTCGAAAGGACCAAAACGAGTCCTTTTGACCAGCCGTCGCTGGACGAAAACGCCCTCGCTGCCATCTGCTACTGGCCGGATCTCCAGGCTATCTGGAATAGATGACCTGAAAAAGAACATGATTTGTTATTAAATTGAGCTGACAGGTAACCTAAAATGTAAACTTGAGAGAAAATATCATCTTAGTTGAGTTCTCACCGGGCCCGGCTGAGGACAAAAGAGTCCTGGACAGTCACCAGGGGTCCAAATTCCGGGCACTCCGAGTCATGGTACTGCCCACAGTCTTCACACCCTGCAACACGCCCACACCCCCAAACAATATATACCTGTCAACACACTGACATTCATTCCGAGGTGGTCTATACTCACAGATAAACTCCTCTGGAGTCTGATCTGCCATTCTGGAACCCTGAGAAAACAAATAACGGGATATTTATTCTACTGATCAACCACTACTACTACTACTACCAAAACTGAACATGCAGGAAGTTAAATAGTTAACAGTTGTAAAATAGGAGGTAAAAAAAGAGACACTGCCCATTCCAATAGAAATGAAATTGCGCAAATAAATCCAATGCGTGTCCACGGGGCATTATGCGTCAAAATGACGCTATTGTGCCAATATGGACAAGGCAACATAGTTGGAACCAACATGTTAGCGTGTGCGGCAGGAGTGGATCCGGGATTTTGGTTGCTCCTAAAGCGTAGCCGGGTTTTAACTCCGATCTGAGCGTCTGGCCTCGAACATAAAATGTAACAAAGAACAGTCGGCATGGCGGATGGAACGGAGACGCAGAGCGCCAGACCGGAGTCGCAATGCCTCGGCGTCCCGCAGGCACTCGTGGAGACAAAAAGGGGGAAATCGTAGGCAACCAAACAAACCGGCCTGATCTTTTCTACTCGACTGCGGCGACATTTTGCTCAAATCCAACGCACATTGACCGTGAAATATCTTACCTTCTCTGCAAAAGACACTTCATTTATCGAATCCTGACTCCGGGTTCCAATCCGCTCCAGAAACGGCGCAGGAACGGAAATGAGACGCGCGCTGAATTGTGGGAGTTGTAGGCATATGTTCAAAATGTGTTCTGCACCAATATCTGAGGGAATTCAATTTTTTTGTGGTGTGCATTGATAGTCTCTTATTAGAATGCGTATTTAATGATGTAGCCTATTAATTTGAGTTGAAAAAGAGCTGCAAATCAATGCAATTAGTTTTTATTCAAGTTTTTCCACACCACTTGTATACATGATGAATATGAAAATGTTATGACAACACCAACAGAATCCCAGCCCAGTTACTATTGCTGAAAATGAAACAATTTGCTTAATTTTGCAGCTATAATTGATCAGTGTGTTTGCGTGCAAAATACACCATCCACAACAACCCTAAAAAATGAGCAGCCCTTGTTCAATGAATGTTTTATAGTAGCATAGTGCAAAACACCTTAATAGAGATTCTGCAAAAATAAAACAGGAATATTGGGCCAAGGTAGACAGATTTATGGCAAAATCTTTAAAAACTTGTGTTAGGCAATCAGGTATGGCAATTGTTGTTAAATAGGGATTTGAAGTGAGATCGAGAGTATGTTAATCCATTTTTTAGGCTATAATAACCTAAATAAGTGTTGATGTGTTATGTTGACATTATCATCTTCTCCATTTTACTACTTAAAATCCAGTGCAGTTCTTTTTTGGGCTGTTGTGACTCAGAAGCCCAAAAATACAGTACTACAGGGAAAATATTGTGGGGAGACGACAGTCATTAGAATTTTTAATTATTATTATAATAATTTCAGACTTCATAGCTGATAGTGATTTTGATACATTACAGATATTCCCATGTTTTCAAATCACCCACATCTAAATGTACTGTTTCCGGAATAAAACTTGAAAGAAATAACTATGTTTAAATAGCATATTTGAAATATTCCTGCACAAAATTGGTCATATTTCAAACTCCCACTGACCAGATTGGATAAAATGAGTCATCTCCCTTTGTGAATATTTGGAACAACAGTCATTTGCTCCAAATCGAAAAGATACCGGAAACAGTGCAAATCCTCTAACACCATTGTCGACTTGGTCTTTGGTCCTATAGGTCCATTGTACGAAAGTCATGGTTTCCCAGCATGATAGTTACGTTTGCTCCTCAACATCAGGGAAGTAGCAAGAAAGTCCACTTCAGTCCCTTCACAAACACTTAAGAATGCTGCTTAAAACCATATTGAGGAAACATGCCAAATAATATTCTCTCAAGATGAAAACATGCCCACTTATGCCATGTACACTTGTGTTATAACAGTATGCAGCAGTTAAAAAAAAAACAAAAAAGCATACTCTGCAGTTTAGCCACACAGGAGCCGGAGTACCCTGACCAGCCCGTTGCGAGAAGAAAATCCCAAGCGCCATTTGGAGGCGGTGGTCGTCTTTAGGTATCAGGCAGGTGGGTGCCCGGTGGGAGCGGAGCCATTAGCTTTGCTTTTGCTCTTGCGACTAAGCATGCGGCTGAGTGTAGCGGTTTTGCTGGCCCTCTCCACGGTGGCTGGGGAATCCAGGTAGACCAGGTCGTTGTGTGATTGGCTCATCCCGGGCTCCTTGCGCTGGTGACGGCGTCGGAAGAAGAGTTTGGCGCTCTTCTGAAGGAAGCTGCCTGCATTGTGGAAGCGGATGGTCAGCAGTGGAGACATTATAGACAAAATGATGTTTTTTGTATGGTTTGTTTTACATTGACGTGACTTTGTGGCCTGATATTTTGCGAGTCGTAACTCGTCATAGCTATGAGTTTCAATTCCACTTCAAATAAAGTGCCGCTGGCCTTTGAAGGTTTGTGAAAGTTATCAGCTCGATTTTTTGTCACGTCAAAACGTGTGTAAAGTGTCTTGGTACTGCTGATACTATTGTGACTACTTCAACTATAACCATCGAAAATATGCACTTGAAATCTGAAATTATAAATGTGTTGAATATGTGCCCTGTAATAGATTAGTGATCACTCAACCAAGCTCACTAAGAATAGTTAAATATGAGAAATATTTTAGTGCATTATAAAATGGGGAATGCTTTGGAAACTACAAAATGTGAGCTACTGAACTACGCACAGTAAAAACTAGAGGACTAAGGCTACAACCCATAACTGTTCACTTACTCATTTGGGTATAACGTGTGCTTTGAACTGCTTTCCTCTACAACGGCAATGACAACACAGAGATTCAGACAAGTGGTGAAAAAAAGCGGAAAAGGAAACAGACTGTGTAGAATCATGAATTGACAGACTTAACAGTATTGCTACACACACAAAGTAAAAAAAATCTCATTCATATCAAGTTCTCGGATCTTTTTTTTCTTTTGAAAATACTGCACAGTGAATTCGTCTTCTTTTCCTTCTCGGGAAATTTCAATAGGACTTCACATTGTAGCACCTGTTAGAACTAACCCCAAACAGGCAAATTGCAATGTCTTACCTCTTCTCTTTTTGCAGCTGACCTCCGACACACACATGGAGAGGGAAGTATGATTTAGATCCTCTCCCGTGTGGCCCTCCCATGTGTCAGGGGGGCGGCCCACACCACTGGGACCTCGCTGGGTTTCGGAACTCTCCAGAGGGGTGCTAGTCCCTGACACAATCGCTGTGGTCATATCCTGAGAGGAGCTTTCATCTGATAGGGAAGCATCCATAGCTGCCGCATAGCCTGCCATCAGAGCCAGCTCATCGTCCTGGGACAGCGGTGTCTAGAGATCATAGTCACGATCAAATTGATACACAAGCACATGGCTTAAGTGAGCCCGGTCATGCTTACTTTGGCAATCCCGGAGATGATGATGGTACTCTTCTTCACTGGGGACCTGAGCTTCTGCTTGGCAGACTGATGGAGTTGTTTAATGGCAGCCTCGGCCACAGGATCAGTGCCATTTAGCATCAATAACTCTGTGTCAGAAGAAGACAAAGCCTTGCTGACCGATCCTCCCAGCGTCGACGTCTGATCTGAAACTCGTCGCTCGGAAAGCTTGGGCTTGAGGGTCATTGCTTTTTGGGAAGAATCTGAAGGTGAAGAAAACTTGATTTTAGAGATTGATGTAAACATTATCTCTGTAAATCATTATAATAATGGCAATAATTGTATTTCAATGGTTATGTACAAACACACATAGTAGTTGTTCCATTAACAACTAGTTATAACATCTTACCAATGCTAAGCCCAGGGTGAAGCATCCGACCAGGTTTGCTCTTAACTGCGGTGATGGTGGTGACCACTGTTCCACAAGGCATGACTGTACGGTCCATCTCCACTCTCTTGGTGGAGGCCGGGGTCGGAGGCTGCCAGGACCTGACCTCACTTGGGTCCAGGTAGGTAAACTGAAAAATTCGGTTTCATTTAATCACTCCAACAGGGTTTCCTGAGAAAAGAATATGCCAGTCTTACATCAGTAGTAAGTGATCCGGTCACTCCATCTTTGGTCATGATTGAAAAGGTTTGTTGTCCTTTAGGTTGCTTCCTAACAAGGTCAAAAGGCACTTTCACCTGGCCAAGAACATTTTCTGAAATAGACAATATATAGTTCAGTCAGACAGAACTAAGAATGTAGAAGTAGTATAACTACAAAAATAAATTTGTTTCCTGACCCTCTTGAGGTTGTCCATCATTCACTAATAAAACAATAAGCTCTTTTGAGCGTCCATTCAGTTCACTGCAAGGACATAAACATTACAGTGAGTGAGAAACTTTACAATTTGGGAGACAATAGGAGCGAACTAGTTTGGGTTTTGATGTAAAATTTACAAGATAAATGGCTGATCCCAGGAAGGATTGGCTGTGTTCTTCAAAACGGATGTATTAAACTTCTGAGGAGGGTCATTTAACTGGAGTACACACATGGGATTTATGCTGCCTGCAAGCAGAAGACAATGTTTGCATACCCACAATACAATAATACAACAATGCATGAGAATAAGCTTACCTGCAGCATCTTCCTGCTGAGTGAGTTTCACGCAAATGTTTTTCACCAGAAGTCTCCAGTCGTGTGCACGAGGTGGTTTTGGGGGTGAAAACACTTTGTTGCAAGTACCCTGCAGAATCATGTATAAAAAATAAATAGATAAAACAAACTTAGAAATAAACAAAAAGCAGACACTCCCCCTAACATTTGTCATCTTTGAAACTATTAAGATGAAGCACGTCCGGACTAGCAACCCACCTTGACGTCATAGCCCTGAGAAGCCTTGCAACTCAATATGACGGAGGGTCGCGTTGCACGCAATACTCGCCTCAACTGCTCTTTTATTGTTGCAACACAGGAAGCGCTGACATTGTCCTGATGAAACAAGAAATGCCAAATGTGCATTGAACTTGGCCTCCTCTATGTGCACTCAATTGTATGTATTCACTCTAAATTGCACTTTTGCCTTTACTTTAAGGGAAGCCATGCTTTATCCACAAAAGGAAATTACCTGAATCAAATTAGGTGTCACCTGCACCATTTCTGTCTCCAGATGAGAAATACCCCAGCTCACTTTGACTTGATCTTCAGCTTCTTGCAACTGTAGCTCAAGCTGAGGGGAAAAACAAATTTAAAAAAATGTTAAAATTAAGTTATTGAATACTAAGAAATATATATATTTTAAAATCCACGATTGAGACACCTAATCCACATTTTTCCAACATCTCTAAACATTGTAATTTGATTATAAGCATTACTATTCATGAGCTGCAAGTGTGCAGTAATGTAATGCTTTGTATTTTAGAGTATGAGTCATCCCCTGGCCTTACCTCAGCATTTTAAATTCAAAGTGCAGTCAAAGGTTTGAAAACAAGCTCAAGTGTGCCAATATATTTGAATGGTACTACATACACCTACAAATATACCACTTGTTCATATGTTAACCACACTGGACTATAAACCGAGTTGTCCACATTGTATTATGCAATATTGACTCTATACTAAAAGACATAAAGCTCATTAGCCTGTAGAAACCCATTAATAAACTACGCTGGAATATATAAATGCTTTAAAAAATAAAAAATATTTAGGGCCATTCCAATCATAAAAATAACAAAGACATAATATTTTTTGATAGATCCCAATTAGTCATCTTAAGAGTCTAAATGACAAAAAAGTGATTTAGCCAAAGAACAGGAGGCAAGACTAAAAATGATGGCCAACAATCATGTCAGTGCATGCCTGTATTTTAGCGTTGGACTCCAGAGCTGCCTGTGAAACACGAAACAGCTAGTAGTGACAGCGCCTAGTTGCTTCCAAAGAACAATATCCCAGTCTGCAGCGCAATCACTGACAAATCAGTGCACGTAAATGGGAAGGTCACCATAACAAAAAATAACAATTGCTTTTATTATCATCCAATAGCAGTTAAGACCGCCTGACTGGCCAATCCAACCAGTGCCTGTTGTTTAAATGTTCAGGTCAAATTCTAACCAATGCCCTTTTGGCTAAATGGGGTCTTATGAAAAGACTTTCGAACCTTTCCAGGCTAAGCTCAAACAGCGAGCGCAAACATTGAAACCTGCTTTAAGCAAACTGACAGTTTCTAATCCTGACTGTAACCCGCTAGCCGCTCACTCATGTTGTATTTATAGTACAAAAAGAGTTTAGCAAGTACTGAGGTGTGACAAGCACCTTATTGGTTTAAAAATAATCTTTATAGTACTGGGTTAGCCAGCATAGAAGAGCTCAAAGTGAACCTAAATACGGGATGAAAGCTTAGTGCAGCTAAAATCAGACCACCCGCTTGTTGTGGGGTAACTCAAAACATATACACATTTCCTTGACGACTGTGGTATGCTAATTTTGGGAGCTGAGTCATCAACATGATATCTCCTTTTAGCAGGGTGAAGATGATAGATATTCGTCGACCAACACATTCAACAACACCATCCATTTTATGCAGTGATGCACCTTTATCTGGAAACCTGGGAATTCTTTGCAAACAAAAATATATTTTAAGAAATTTCCCAATATGAGTCGCAGTTGTATTTTCCCAAGTCAAGATAGAGACATCAACCATGTATTTTAATGCTACTGTAAGGGAAAAATCCAATTCTAGGTCACTTGTCACTTTTAATAAGACCGTTCATCAAGCAAATCGGTTCAACACTGATTCAAATGGGACGGATTATACTGCTTTCCTATGCAGGTGAACTTTACCTGCATTTCCAATGGAGTTATACACACTGTGTATTGACAAGGATCTGCTGTGCATGATGTGGCTGCACCAAGAGAGAACTGAAACTTCTCACCGATCACCAAGCAGCAAGCAGCCTATTGGAGAAAGGAAGCATCCCGTTTAAGAAATGGATTTATCCACAACTGCAGATGTTAGGGGTCAATGCAATTCACATTGAACAAAACATGAATATACAATACAATAAAGACATGTACCTTGTTAGGGGCAGATTTCTCAAAGCTGGACACTTTGCTGACCATGAGCTGAGATGCTTCGACTTCATCTTCATGGAAGGTCAAAATGATTGGACTCTAATGAAGAAAGGAAAAGAAAATCACTTAAATGCAGAATTGTGTATTAGATGAAAAGGCCATAACATTACACAATGTAACATAACAGAGTATAAATACCTGATACTTGTCATTCACTATATATACACTGTCAGTGCATGCACTGACCATTCACATTGCAACCACCTAACTACTACTGACCTATAGTAGTCCCCATGGTTTTCATTGAAGACTACAAAAATTGTATTAAAATCCAATTTTAGCAAAAAAAACATGGTTGGACAATGCACTTGACTTACTTTCAAGGGCTACACAAAATGATGCATCATTGAAGACTACAAAAATTGTATTAAAATCCAATTTTAGCAAAAAAACGTGGTTGGACAATGCACTTGTCTTACTTTCAAGGGCTACACAAAATGATGCATTGGAACCAAATCTGGCCCCTGGCTTTGAGTTTGACACCTGTGACTTAATGCATTAACATCTCTGCTTGCATTTGTTGCCATTGACAGCACAAAACATCCAATCAAATCATTCAATTCCATCCCTCTGAGTCAGAACAGTTTAGACATTCAGTTCTGTTAAGGATGAACATTCAAAAGAAAATCTTCCCAGTTTAAAAGACATTGGAAGGCTATTGTTGTTAATAACCAACATGCCCATTGTGGTAGTACTGAGTGATAACATATAATAGCACTGGCATGTGCCATCAAATGAGTCATGAACAGTGCAATGAAAACATTCTTTTCAGATATGCATGTATGTAAATAGTTACCTGACTACTCTCTCTTGATTTGGCATTCAAAGCTCTGCACCATGCTCGCCCCCACTGACTTTTCCAGCTATTCAGTGACAGCGCCCAACCCAGCAGAGAGGCGGCTTCCTCCTCCGCCGCATTGTCCTCTGCCCCAGTCCTCTCCAAACCCGTTGCCCTTAGGTGGAAATACTGTACAAAATACAGTACCAGGGTAACCAGGGATGCGAGAAAAAGAGTGACCATACATAGCCACTGCGGATCCTTCAGACCAAAATATGAACCGGAACTTTCCAGGTCGGACATTCTTTGCTGATGAAAACCCACGCTTTAACACAACTCCATGGGAAACGTTTCTAGCATTATTGGGTCATCTACTTGTTTATACAATTAGAATTGTTGATTAATAAACGGTTTGCCCTCAATCTGCGAAAGAAATGAGGCTTCTTCTCCATGTTGTTCCTTGAGGATATGTCAAGCCATAGGGATATGTCCTTAATGCAAACGACGATCGTTCTCGTTAATTCCACTTCTAATGGTAGTTAATCATGTTAGATGAGTCCGATATATAATAAACATCAATTCAATTCGTGTGTTAGCTCAGTTGGCTAATCCCAGCTATGGCTCGGCGTAAACAGCTCATTAGCAGCGAGATCTGACAAACTTTCCTCTAAATGGAATTGTATCCAAAATCCACAATGGCACGCCAGGAAACGGTGACCTATTAAAATAAAGAAAAAAAGTTTCCCAGGGGAAAAATGCTCAAAACGATTAAGAAAGTGAGACAGCAGATCTCGTCGCTTGACTAGGTTTGTGCAGTGTAATTTGTACGCGAAGTTACTGGATATGTGGCACAAACTGTAACTCCCACAATGCACTGCGAGATGCATGCGGAGGCTCAATTGCAAAAATATAAACTAAAGTAATGCAATATCTTAATATATTATACACTATGTAGTCATACACACGTTCTTCATATAAATGTCTTTAAGTAGAAACATGTTGTCTTATTCGAATGCCTTTTTGAATAGTAAACATCATGTATATCATGCTTAGATATGTTATATAGGAGTCAGCATCGTATCTGGATAGTTTACAACAAAACCACTGTGCAACACATCATGCAAAGTATACTGGCTAAAATGTGTGACTCGAATGTGTAACTATGGAGTGCAACAATATTTAGCAAAGTATACATAAATAATTAATGTTTTGAACAGTGCGACTTGCCGTAGCGTATCTGACGTCAACATACGTCAACTTGTCTTAACGCTAACATCTTGTTCGGTAGCTCGTCGTATATATATATAAAAACAAGTCTTCGACAATTTTTAAGTTAGAAATTGGTACAAATGACCAAACGACATATCGTCCTATAATTCTCTGAAAATCATCTGTACCGTGTACCTGTCACAGTTAAAAATGCAGCTGTAGCACATAGCTAATGCTTATGTGTTTGTCAACAAACGCCAATACTGCAATTACCTATCGCATGTAGGCTGTAAACCACGATTTGGCAATGAATTGTCGATCGGAGCTTCTTGAAGTCACAGTGGAGGCAAGGCAAGTTGAAGAATCAATATTGTCTTTGCTACACACCATTTTACTGCACCGAAGCACTGGAAAATTTCACTACAAAAAGGAAGGCACCTACTCTATTGGTACAGTTGGGACCGTTGACATCGACTGTGACTTCATTGACTTTACTTTTGTCCGAGTTTCCTCGGATGAGCTGGATAGGGTGATCAAAAAAGCAGCGGCTGAGTTCAAGGTATAAGTCTTCTCGTTTAAATGACGTGACAGCATTCATTAAACCCATTATGTCAACATGTTTGTTTACAGGACGCTCTGAGCGTCTCTGGAAGCGACGGCATCGGTCAAATATCCCTGGAATTCTACCAGAAGAAGAAGTCCCGTTGGCCCTTTTCAGATGAATGTATTCCCTGGGAGGTGTGGAGCATCAAGGTCAACGTGGTCAATCTGGCCAATGAGCAGGAGAGGCAGATCTGCAGGGAGAAAGTGGGAGAAAAACTTGGCGAAAAGGTCATCAATGTGGTTGAGGTCATCAACCGGCATGAGTATCTCCCCAAGATGCCCACTCAGTCCGAAGTGGACAACGTGTTTGACACCAGTTTGAGAGAAGTCCAACCTTATCTGTATAAAATCACATACCAGATTACAGATTCTCTGGGTACGTCTGTAAGCACCACAATGAGAAGGTTGATAAAAGACACCCTGGCACTGTGAACTTGTATATTTGTGAAATGTATTGTCTAAAATGCATGAATACTCATCCTTACATTCTGATATTTTGAATTAAAAAATACTATCTGCTGTATCCAATGAAACTCTTTATTACCGAAATAAAGCACAAAAACACGGTAAAAAACTAATCACAAAATAGCAACAATAACACAACCATTGCTGATAAAATTATTAAGTCAAACTTCAAACACATCCATGTACACAATCCAAAATACTTCCATGAAGAATGCATAAAATGTTTTGCACAAATAAGTGAAGGGCACTGTTAAATTAATATCACCATCAGGTACTTCATATTCGGTGTTATTAGCATATATTAACATATTTGTCATGTTACTTTTTTTTAAATTAACCAGCCTGCGGACCAATTGTTGGTTAAAAAGAGGATTACATCTGAAAAAAAAGATTAAGGTTTAAAATACATATTTTACGTAATAATTCAGTGTCTGCCATTGATGATGATATGGTTGCTCAGGCCAAGTGGATTATGAAATTAGAGTCCTATCAATTAAAAAGAAACATTTAATAACAACACTCATTACAAATGCATTAACATCATATTCAAATATTCTGAAAAGCAGAGGACCGTAATCACATGATTTAATTTTTTTGTTCAATCTTGGCAATTTCCCATAAAGAGAATCTTTTTTTGTACAAATGATACAAAATGTATTATAAGCCATTAACTCATTTACTGCCATTGATCAAGATGGACTGTTTGCTTTCATCAGAGGTTGAAAATATATTAAACTTATTAAAAAAAGGAAAGGAAACGACTGTTAACGTGTTTTCTTCATTTTAGTAAGTGATATATAATATGGACAATGTAAACAGTGCTCTTATTTAAAGCAACACTGGTTTATCTGACACTGTCAATGGCAGTTTATGAGTTAATAACTACTGTAACCTCCCTCCCATGAGTAATCTGAAATTCTGAAATAACCTGAGATATTTTTGGTGTAGGTATCATGTGTTATGTTACTGTTAATGTATTAATAAAAATGAATGTAACAAATTCATTGGTGAACAAAGCAATTCGGGTACATGCATCAAACTTAAAAGGAGCATTATGTAGAATTTGACCATTATTCATAAAAAAAATGTAGCAAATATTTCAATCGACATTAAAGACATGAAGGCAAAAAAGTGCATGAGGCGTGAGGAATCTTTAACATAGTAAGGAAATTCCAATGCAATAGCAAAAGCACTAAACTATAATTAAACAGCAGCCAATGAAGCATTTCCGAAGAAAACAATGGATGTCATCATTCCTCTTTTCTTTGCTCATTAAAGTCACATGTGGTGCAGCTCATGAAAGTCACATGTGTTACAATTCCATAACTTTTTCTCTCAACACACCAATCCATGAATGTGAATACAAAGAGGCAACTATGAAAAGTTTAACAAGATGATTTTGGACTGAATAATATCAAAAGGCCCAAAACATCCAGTAATTGTTGCACATTCATGTCTATACAATGAGTATTAGGGTCACACTAAAAAGGAAAAAAATAAACCAAGATGAATCAAGTACTAAAACGATGACATTTTAAAATTCACACTATTATGATTTTTATTCAGTGAACATCTTTTTTTCCCCATGAAAAACATAACTTTTTTATAGTATTTTGCTTTTTAGTGTGGCCCATATACTCCACCTGTTAAACACCAATAACTTGAAGGGAAAGACGACATCTTTATCATCTGCATCACAGGAAAAATAATCAGTTTTAATAAATTAAAACATTAAAAACAGAATTTCACTTTTAAGATGTGCTATAGTGGCTAAATCTATAAAACTGGCACCTATCAGCAATTGTAAAAGGGTATAACTGACATCACAAAAAGGCCATTTTATTTACGTTAAACCATGAACTGCCCTTCACGTGAAGCTCATGAAAGGTGTCGTCTTTCCCCTTAATGTAGGACACATGCGAGTAAACTATACATTCAAAGTCTGTATTTTCCAGGCTTACTTTTGTGATTGAGTGCGAACCCTCAAGATTAGATGCCTACACATGGCCGTGGCTTTGCTCATGGCTCCAGAGACTGAAAGCGGTCTTGAAAGTCCTATGACATAGTTTGCATATGTATTGCTTCTTGAAGGTCAAGGGAGAAAGAGAAGGGGCGTGGTAAAAGTGGGTCTCCGAATCCTGAGCCCCGCTGGAATTCTCGGCGCTATTTGACCTTGACGCGGGACTACGGCTACCGGGTCGCTGCTCATGCGGAGCGTGGATCTTGTTGTTTAGCGCCGACACGGAAGGCTCGGGGCTACTGGATTCGTCGACCATAGCCAGCCCAGAGGGCCGTTCAGAGTTTGGTGCGGACATGGGAGGGGAGGGTGACGGAGGCGGGGGGTTCCCGTCCATCTCTTTGGCCGAGTGTTCGTTTGTGCTCGACATGTGAGACTGAAAGTGGCTCCAAAGGCGGAAGTTGGTCCTGAAGGCTTTGTTGCAGATGTGGCAGATGAAGGGCTTTATGTGGCATAAGAGCTCCTGGTGTCGTTCCAAATCTTTACGGGAGCTGAAGAGACTCCCGCATTTCTCGCAAGGCCAGACGCCAGCTTCTTCCAATCCAGATTGGCCGGTCTCCATTTCTTCTCGCTCACTGACCGCCTCCTCCAAGGGCTCTTCTTTAACCACCAGTTTCCCCAGATGCCCCATGCTCAGGTCCTCCGGCATATACGACGAAGAGTCCTCTGAATCGTACATGTGTGTGCCCGAAGAGTCGTTATAAATATTGCTGTCGCTGGCCGGAGTCTCACTGTTGTAGTGCTCCTCTAGGAACATTTCCGACATACCTTCATCATGCTCATGTTGCCTCATATTCATCTGTTCCTTCATATTCATCACATTGTTGTTATGCACCTCCACCTGATGGCGCCAAATGCTGAAGGAGGTCTTGAAGGTTCGCATGCATTCTAGGCACGTCAGTTTTTTGTACTTGCAGTGCACCTCGTGGTCATTCTTGACTGTGGCACTGGAGAATTTCAGGCCACAGTACGGACATACAGTGGCATTCCGGCAGCCCCTTTCATGATCGCACTGCTCGATGAGTGAGGGCAACTTCATGTTGCAGAGTCTACATGCGTAAACGGCAGCATCAGAATTCTTCTGGTGAATCACCTCATCCTGTTCCTGGTAAAGGATGTTTTCCTCTTCCGTGTCCTTGTCAGCTTTTTCTGCAGGATGTGTCCTTAAATGTTGCCTATACTGTGACTGAAACACAAAAGCTTTCGCACAGTAGGGACATACAAAGGTGGACCTTGATCGTTTTTTGCTGAGGGTGGAAGACTGCAAAGCTTGTTTGTTCCTTTTTAACTTCCAGAGTAGCGCTTTCTTAATCTCCCGCTCTCTTACAATATTTTTAAGTTTCTTTTGGAATCGGTCATCCATGACTGGCGAGCTTGAGGATGACGCTGGGTTCTGGAGGACCCCATGCTGAGTTTGACAGTGTGTCCATACTTTGAAGTTGGTATGAAAGCGCTTGTGGCAAATGTCGCAAGCGTACGGCTTTTCGGGGTTGTGGTACATATTTACGTGCCGATGTAGTCCGGCGCTGGACCTGAAAACCTTGAAACAGTTCCAGCAGGTAAAAATCTTGTTTGGCGACGACTCCTGATTGTTCTCATTCTCGTCGCTTTGAGAGACGACTTCTGATGAGTTTTCTTCAGGGGAGACAGCCCGTTCCCTAATGATTCTGTTCTTATTGAATGGGTAACGTCTGTTATCGGACCTTTCCTTACGTTTTCCGAAAGGGATTAAGCTAACCTTGGAACATTGTTCGTAATTTGTATGCAATGTTTTAAGATCGACCGGCAAAGCTTCTTCCACTGTGATTCGAATCATGTCTAAAGGGTCTGCCAAAGGACTGCTGGGTTCTACTTTCACAACCTGCCCTCTTTCAATCTGAGTTTGTCCATCGCGTCTAATGTGAGACTTTGACGTGAGAATAATTGGCGAGCGTCTGGAGTTGCCATTGCGAGCAGATATTTTGGTATCCGATAACTTAGATGCCATTTTAGCAAAGGATTGGTCCTGATTTTGCAGCTCTTTAAGTTCCAGTGTGGGCGAAAAGACCGGAACGGGGCTGTCCATTGATAAGGATCTTCGGAGTAAGCTTTTTATGAGTGGCCCGCTCCGATCGATAGTCTGGCTCACCTCAGACGCTTGAATTCGAGAAGCTAATTTTGTACAGTAATGAGG
Source organism: Stigmatopora nigra (assembly GCF_051989575.1). Classification (NCBI taxonomy): domain Eukaryota; kingdom Metazoa; phylum Chordata; class Actinopteri; order Syngnathiformes; family Syngnathidae; genus Stigmatopora; species Stigmatopora nigra. The sequence goes on from NC_135526.1 coordinate 6,674,717, forward strand.
GTCTTGCACTTCTGTATCACGATTCATATTCTGGTCGGAGTGAGTGGGCAGTGTCGTGTGATGGACTTCAGCGTCGCAGAATGACGCCGACGTTTTCAGCTGGGGCCTAAAAGAAGAGATGCACGAGGGATTTCCTTTCAAAATGGAGGCATACGGATGTGTAGACCTCATTCCGGATGATTCGCTTCGTTCTGGTGAATTTCTAGTCAGCTTTTCAGAGTTTCTGACTGAGTCAAAAGAGTTAGGTTCTGACGGTGGCCCAGTCAACTCTGTTGTGACCAGAGATGACGAGCTTTCTGGTGTTTTGGCCTGAAAAAGTTGACAAGTGGATTCAGAAGTGTCATTCCGCACACGACAAACAATGACTCCGCTCCTTGTCTGGACATCACTGTCATCCCCTTCCGTATAGGAGAGCCTTTTTCTAGAGACACAATAGGACGCATGCGGCCTGGTAGACACTATGTTGGTGAGGAAGGGGATCCCTAAGGTATAGCCCAGCTCTTGAATGGCTGAAAGACTGCCTTTGTCCACAAAAAGTGACGAAGAGTATATATAATTCAGAACGATCTCAAAGGCATCTGGTTCGCAGAAGTCCAGCTTTACAATCTTGAGTGAGGGGTCCTCCATCCTGGTAAAAAGGGACTGAAAATATTCACTACTGGCAGCTAGAACACTTTTATGGGCTTGGTACCGTTGATCAGCTACAATTAGCATCACGTCACACATGTGTCCTCGGAGACGCTGTTCATTGAGTAACCCCAGCACCGAGAGGGCATGGCTAGGGTAACTATAGTGCACCAGGCTCTCCATTGCTAGATGACAAAAGAGGGAAAAAAACATCATTGACTATTTGGCAGGGAACAATAACAACAATACATACACTATGCTAACTTTCAAATAACAGGTCATGCAATGTGAAAAATGTGTTTATTATTCCATCCATATTACAATCCCATTAACTAAATACATTGTATTGTCTAGTAGGAGATAATCATTCAAGTGAGCTTTGCACCCCAAAATGTATCGATAGCTTTCCACCCTGTCATAACAATACGTAGACATGCTATAATTATGGATCATTGAATTTTATGTAATATCAATCAGATTTACGCGATCTGGTGTATCTTTTCAATGACACATCAGAGCAGTTTTGTTCTTTTTGGACGCAAACGTGCGCCTCTCCACGGAGTACACATTGAATAATGATGCTAATTATCGGCTTTGCGAACTTCATCACGTCATTATAGACGTAGTTTTCCCTCATTCGCCCGTGTAAAACTTGGGACCCATATAGCGAACCTCACCCCAAATTACGAATACGTCGTCATTGGTGTCGTTTGTTCCCCCTTCAACGAGGAAGTCAAGTAACACGAACGCGGTATTAGCTCATCCGTGAGACGTGGCGCACTCCCGCATGGGACTTTACTTCTCCCCCTCCCCCCAAAAATGTCACTTTAGACAACAAGAATGGCAGCTCCTTTGAGATTTGTGAGGCGAATCAATAGGGGGTCACGTTCAGCCATTCCTGCGCTGTCGTTTGGCGAGAATGCGGTGGTGAAAAGTTGGGCGCGTTGTGGACTCAGTTTGATACACTCGCGCTAGGAAAGAATTATAAATACACCCGGTGCGCCAGATAGAGAATCGCTTTGTTTATTATTGACTGGTAAGAGATGCAAAATCGGCAATACGAAACGTCGCACCGATCTAAACAGGTTGTAGCTGCTCCGGTTTACCACCAGAATAACTGCCCCTTTGAGTTACGTCAGGGTGAAAAGAAAAAAAAGCGCCCGCTAAAATGCTTCTCTATGAGCGAATGTTCCATTCTATATTTACCATAACTTCAAATTGATTTTTCTTCTTACCAGGCCTTTGTGATTAACTTCTTTCAGCCAAACAATCTGGACTTTATTCAGTGTTGTGTCGTTTTCTGCGCACTGGTCGTGATTCCATCCATCTTGAATTTGACGTCATCCCAGACCAGGGATGAGGTCATTGCAATGAAAGCTCGTCACGTGCACTGCGCTTGGATTGGCTGGATAGCCTAGAAGGCGGTTCTAAGTGAGGACTGACGTTGGAGGAAATTAAAGAGATATTACCTGAGTTTTTTTGTGCATTTGAAATATACAGAAATATTCTTACATTATAATAAATTTCACCTTAACCTTACCTTATTACCGCTACAGAATACAAATCTACTATTGTTTTAATTATGTTGTTACTTTGCTTTAAAGGGAGTAGTACTTCACACATGTATTACATGCATACTGTACCTTAATTCAAATTCTGCATGTGCACTAAATATAGATATTACACCAGTTTGAAAGGAAAGACAACATTTTGACCCCCCTCCCCAAAAAAAGACCTGCAATCAACCCCAACACCAGTGTTGCTTGTTTACCACTTTGCTCGTTACCTTATGTGGCTTATTTTATGCATACAGTGATGTGCAGATCTGTGTTCCACTATCCGAAAAGTAAAAATGCCTTGAAATCCCTTATAGAAATGAACACAAGTCATTTGATCACGTATCTTGAAGTCACATTCATATGTCAGTAAGCTTCTAAGGTGTGGCACTCATCGCATCACTGAAGATGCTTCATGTCACATTCAACATGTAAATGTACTTCAATTGGCTTATGTTATAGAAAATGTATAGTAAATATGCAGTAAATGTATTTTACTTTACTTATTTAATCTCCTTTCCAAGCTAATATTTGCAGCAAGCTTAATTAGGTACATGATATTTCATCCAGACAAAAATAAATGAAAACTACAAGACGATATTTGCTGACACAATGTGTGGCAGTATTACTGCCATGGTTACCTGCATGGAAACCACATCTTCGGGGACCTGTGTGCTTCTCCCTTCTAATCCATATTTCCCCTGGCATTAGAATCATGTTTACAGTTCTAATAATAATCAAATTATTCTATTCCTCTCTACAAATACCAAATAATGACATGATTCCTGGACAACTTTGTAAAAAAATATTACAATTCCAAAAGCCATTTCTTCTGTTTAAATTTTCATATGATTTAAATTGGCATTCCTTACAAGGTAAGGTATAAAAAAATTGCATTCATCGAGTTAGTTTCATGATCAACAACTTGAAAATGAATCCAAAAGTTGCTGGCTTCTGTTATTCGGTAACACAACAGGGAGAGGTGGTGCAAATAGGGATGGGAGCTTGAAACCCAGGGGAGTACACCCAAGAACAAATTGCTATAATTCTAATGAGGAACATGCAATCACAATGCTGCTGTTAAATATATAACTTTTCCGCTAATGAAAATGGTTTGGCGTTGCTCTGTTTGGGTGGTTTTTACCTTTCTGACATTCTACCAACGGAAAACAGCTGCGTACGAAGGTATGACCGAATACTGCATGAACTATCATGCAGTAAACATTTTACTAGGACTTTTTTGTTGTTTTAGGTCTGACAGTTCTTATTGATGAATATTTAGTGTCTTTTTTTAATAATATTTCTGAAAAGAAAACATTGTAATGAGCTGATGTTTTAAAAAAATATATATATTAGAATACAATTTAATCTGAAAGAAAACAGGCATGACTGCAATGCGTGTTAAACTGTATTATGTTTTTACAACCCGCATTTTTTAAATTTAAGTTAAAGGAGAAAAACTGAGAAGAATAGTTAATTCTGCACACAAAACTTTGTCTAAAACATCTGCCTGACCTAAAACAATTGTTTCCCTTGCAATGCTAACTATTTTTTAATAATAGCTTTTCAATCAACCAGCAAATGTCATCACTAAGGAACTTTATTCAATAGGAAATACCCTGGCTTCATCTGGCTACCATCTATGTATTTACAACGAGACCCGCAATTTGAGTTCTCTTGTGCTGCGAAGGGTTCCTTATACTGTGAACAAGAGTTGTGGTGGCTGGCTTTTTTGGAAAGCATGTCCAGTGACACTTTTTAGAATGGCTCATCATACTGAACACAAGATATTGGAGGAGCAGGTGATCAGATGCTGCCATGGTTACGTACAAATTGGAAGCTACTGTGCCCTATGTAAGTCTGCAGATTTTGGTGAAGAAATATGTGCCCGTAGTTTAACAACTGCACGGGCTCCCAATATAATAACGATAATAATGATATATTTTTCTTTTAAATGAAGCTTTAAACTCTAGTGAGGAGTTCATGAGCAAACCTGGATCCTGCCCAACTACAAATGGATCTTATTCTTATGATGGTAACTGTGACTGGGACATAGATTGCCCAGTCCGTGAAAAGTGCTGCAATAGATTAGAGCATCGTTTCTGCACTAATCCTGAAAGTAAGTACTTTTTTTGAAACTACATTTTAATACAATTTGTATCACCCTGAACCTTAACATTAACCTTGTTAAATCAGGTTAATTTTGCCCACTTTATTTATGTCTGTATTATAAACAGATTCAAATAAGTCCTATAAAAAAACAAGAACATGATATTGTGATTATTCTTATCATAAACAATATAGCCACAATTTTGGTCAATGGTACGTATGCTAGATAAAATAAACTGGCTTCTAAATTCATGGGGCTATCTCAATAGAGTGTGGGTGTTTTGTAATGAAATCAAGTTGCAAAGTATGAGTATTTCTTGATTGCACAGAATTGTACGTGTGCTAGACACATACATAAAGGCCACGCATTTGGCACCGGATCATTCTTGTCAGACCGCATGCTGCTGATTCCATAAACCAGTGATTACCAAGCAGGCTTCCATGGCAACCAAGTGTGACGTGGGAGAACATAAATGGTGCTGTGGAACATGATCGACGTGACTTTATTTATCTAAGAATTATCCATTTGTTCAAAATATCCGGGGATGGGTATTCCCACTTTAACATTTGTTATACTCATAGTGCAGGTTGAGCTTATTATATTGAGTCCTGCTCCAGTATTTCCAAATGTAAAATTGTCAACATATTTCATTGGTGCCAATTTACTTTTCCAATATTTTCTTATTATCAGCGTCAAACAATTACTGTCAGAATTGGAGGAGCAGATTCAATGCAACAGTGACAGTGAAGACAGATTATGAGCAATTGATGAACAATGGATCCCTTGTCAACCACTCAAGATTACTTCAAGCAATGGTACTAAAAACCAGACAATTTAATGCTGTATCCCAATGCCAATTCCCATTACTTTCACTGCCTTTATGATCCCTACACAGGTCACTGGAGCACTGCAGTCTGTCCAATTTTCAGTCTATTACCTCACCTCATGGCCTGTGCATCCATATAGGACTGCCACATCACTGTTGATAGACTTCAATCTTACACTTTCACTGGACGCCGTCACGTCAAAGCTGCATTTCCTCCTGAAAAACATACCTGAGGTGTCAGATATGACCGTCAAAGGTGAGGAGAACAAGCTGAGGCAGGACTGCTTGTGAATTGATGTGTTTTTTGTCAAAACAGTGCCTCACAAATATTTGGGCTACCCTGCTATAGAACTTAACTTTATAGAAAAGAATGAGTCAGTCGTACTACAGCCTCCGTCTCATGTGGCTTAATTGAGCGAGCGTCTTCTGCGAGATGTTTCCTGCGGTGGCAGAAAATAACATTCGAGTTAGTCATACATGGTTCTCCCCCCACGTTTTCGTCATTATTGCACACACGTCACACAATTATGCGTGCCATCAATGTGCAGTTATTGGCAACTGAACACGTAACATACATGCTAAAGAAGTAAAGTTGTGTCTATGTTCACCATTATAGATATAAACGAATGTGGGCATCCTACTCTCCATCAGTGCTCTCCAGATGCACAATGTAGCAATATAGTTGGCTCATACCAGTGTGAGTGCAATGTAGGATACATTGATGTTGACCCCAGCAATCCTGGAACCCATTGTGCAGGTTAGTTAAATAGATAGAAGCAATAATGTACAACTCACATGCAATAAATAGCAACAGTAACACATAATCCCATTAAAATGATGCCATTCATTGTACGTATACTGCATAAAAAAGACTATTATACTACTTGGTTAATGCACACACCCACTTAGTTCATGCAAATGATATTTACTGCATTGGGTAAATACTGCAAAAAGTACAGCATATTCACATATACTCCCATTGAAAGTGCACTGAGTAATTCTATTTATGATCAAAGTTATTTTAAAAAGGATGCATTGCAAATCATTGTTCCCATTGCAAGCACTAGGCGTCGCAATCACCACATAAACCTGAATCCAACACATACATTTGAAATACTATAAGGAATCAGTAGGGATGCATTGGTTTAAGGATATATACAGTCAATTTATATATAAAAACTGCATGTTATAGAATTTTGCATGCGGGCTATTTAACATTTAATGAGTGGAACGCAGATATGTTCGAAAGCAACTTAAAATTTAATAGTTCTGACACTTAGTGTATCTTCTGTCTTTTAGAACCAAATAATATGAGCATACCAACCACCACAGAGGCCCCCCAGTTTTGCACTTCCCAAGTTACCATTACTTCACTTCATATTTCCGACAACGCTAAAACTCCAGCTCCAATCTCTAACTGTATGAAATATTTTCCAATTCTCCAACTAAATGTTGTCTGGAGGCAAATACAAGAGGAATTATTGATGCACCCTCCCTAACTCATTCTCTGCCCTTCTGCAGCATCCCCTGGGATCAACAGATTACAGTCTGCCAACATCACTGGCACTTCTTTTTGTATTTACTGGTCCAGCATAATCCCAGCTAACCAAAGTTACTTGGTAGTTCTTAGTGAAGGCTCGGAGGTTATTAGGGGATGGACAACTGAGCAGAACATGTTGGAAGTGAGGGATCTGCAGCCTGGGGTTCTTTATAATGTCACAGTTAAGCTCCATACAAACCAAAGCCATGGAGATAGTCTTCACATTGCAGTCAAAACTGGTAAGAGATTTAATGTGGTAGTTTACTTTGGCTAAATGACTCCTCTGTGGAGACAGGCTATTTTCAAAGTTGGATAAGAAGTAGTAGTGGTAGAAGTATTTTTATTACCTGGACTATTTTTTCCAGATGGTCATACCCTGGATGCCACCACTCGACTTACCAACATCCCATTCACTGATGACCTGTACAACATGAGCAGCCAGGCCTATAAAAATCTTACTGTCAGCATTTTAGATGAGGTAGGTGCATCGTGTGTAGAATTTCAAATTAACTGCATAGAGATGTCGCAGCCTAAATTGTGAAAAAGGGTTTGTTTCCATTTTTTTTCAGATCTATCGCTCTCTGCCACAAGAGACAAAGACTTTAGTCAATTCAGGTCAGGTGAGAATTGAGATCAGACAGCTTTCCCCGGGTAGTGTGGTGGTCAACTTCACAGTAGTCTTCAGCCCTGGTCAGGAACAGGACATCAAAAACACATCAACAGCACTATTATATTCACTAATGAACAGCTCCATTTATGTAATGGATGAAAACAACACAAGCATAAGTGGTAGGTTCATTTATGTTGTAGCACAGTTTTTTTTTTTTTTTTTGTCCAAGCTAAGCTGTAGCAAAGCATATTTTCTTCTCCTGTGGATTTTGTGATCTAATACTAAAATTGACAATTGCATTTTGTTTATTATTTTGTTGTTTCAGATTTTGATGAATGTGTTCCATTGGAAAATGATTGTTCCCAGTGGGCCGAATGTACAAACACATGGGGCTCCTACACATGTTCTTGTCTAGATGGATTTCTGGAAACAGACCCACTGAGGCCTGGTAGAGTCTGTCAAGGTATTGATTTGATTGTGTGGAATTGCTGCACTCATAACAATATAATTATTACAAAGCGACCTGTTAAAAAGATAGGTTTTAATTCTTCGTTCTTCAGCTATCATGGGGACAACAACATTGGCCACCACAATAAGTGCTCTCCCTTTTTCTCAAGAGAGCACATCAACATATCCACCTCCAACTATGACAGACAAGTCTCTACAGACAATCACTATTACTGGACAAGACACCAATAGCCCACCAAAGACCATCTTTAACACACTAACAACTACCTCTATTGGCCAAACTGTACCAACAACCATCACTGGGGTGTCAGCAGACACCAGTATCATACCAACAACAACTCTTAATGCTCTAACAACTATGATGATGATACCAACAACAACAATAATACCAACAACAATATCAAATCTTCCAACAACCATTGCGACAACACCAACAACTACCCCTAATGCTCAAACAGCCATCACAATGGTACCAACAATCACCCCTAAAGCACCAATAACCACCACTACACAAACCATCCCAACCACAGCTACAACCTTCAGCACAATATCAACTATTGCCACAATTATACAAAAAAGCCCCAGTATGATGCCAACAGATACCACTAATGCACAAGCAACAAATTTGAATGGTCCAACAATTGTCACAACGGTACCACAAACCACCTCCAATGGTGAAATAACAGCACCAACACCACCAACATCCCCTACTGTGGCTACAACTTCCCCTGGAGTATCGACAACTATGACCACTGAACTAACAAGCATGCCCATTGAATCAAGCACCCTTGTCCTTCTGACCACCGGTCGACCCATGAATGTACTCACAGCCCAAAATGATGCATCAAGTCGAATGTATTCAATTGCGGGAGATATTTCAGTTGACTGCAGAGTAACTGGCATTACAGTCACAGTGGTTAGGGAGTTTCTAGTTAATCACAACATTCAAGAGACAACTCTATACCTGGGCTATGATGAGTGTGGGGTCAGTAGGTCGAATGGCAGCCACGCTCAGCTGATTGTGGAGTGGAATGAATGCGGCATAATAGTTGCTCAAGTAAGCTATCACCCATTTTTTATCCCTTCGAACTCTACCTTGAAAATATCAACCCTGACCACTGTTTCTCTTTTTCAGAATGAATCCTACTACACAGCTTCCGTTACTCTATACAGCAACACAGAAACATACCTGTCATCTGATGGAATATGGGAAACACCCAAACTTCGGCTGGAAGTTCCCATCATTTGCACCTACCTGAGGAGCATGCTCATGTCTGCTGACTTTGGCCCTATGGGGTGAGATTCCCTATCACCCTAACAGTACATTGTGATATAAACAAACACGTTAGGATAAATGAAATCAGAAAACCAGCTCATTCTGAAAATAAGGCCACCAAACAGGTTTAAAATGAACTAAGACCACCCGATCTGTCCCAGGCATCAGGCCAGAGATGTCATGTTTGGTGTTGTTATTCATTGTTTCCAGGTACGAATTGATGCAAGATGTGATTACGAGCTCAGGGACATTCCAGGTGACCGTACAGCTGTTGAATGGCACATTTCCGCTACCTTACAACTATAGCTTGTCTCCAGAGGAGGATGTGGTGGTGGAAGTGAGCATGAATACGTCAGCAGAAGACATTAAAGTAGTGATCTATTCGTGCTGGGCTACTCCCACGCAAAATCCATTTGACAACAAACGCTTTATCTTCCTGGACAACAGGTAAACTTTTCATCATTTATGAGCTACCCACCAAAACTGGTGGAAATATAATGTTTATCTACCTTTCTTAGTATGGTGGGAGTGCTCGCAGGATATTTTCAACACATTCAAGTTTTTGTTTTACAGATGTGCCCTCAATATGTACACTGTTGTGTTGATGAATGGAAACTCCAGCACATCTCGTGTGTCTGTGCGAATATTCTCCTTTGTTAAAGTCAATTTGATTTATCTGCACTGCCATGTTCAAATCTGTATGCAGATTGCATCTGACACTTGTGTCCCTGTGAGTGCACTTATTGTTACAATTATAGACTTCACTTGTTATATTATTATTATTATTATTTAAATGGAAACATGTATTATTGCTCTTTTGTTCCAGGATTGCGTGCAAAGATTAGCTCGGTCTTCCAACATCATTGGAAGACTTTTTGGTTCTACTGGGCCGTTGCTAATGTCAGACGAAGGTTTGTAGTTTTTCGACTTATTCATTTTTACCAAATGTGTGATGACATTTCTGCTTTATTGCATTGTTTTTTTTTTATTTGTATAACAAGAGGCTCCACAGAGTGAAGATGACAAAGTCCAAATGATTGGACTGTGCATCCTTGGAGTGATTATTGTTCTCTTCTTTGTCATTGGATCTGCCTGTCTCTTCTACTATCAAAGGAATCGTGTTGGACATTACAACTTCAACTCCAAATCCCAGTCACTAAATATCACTGACATCAACTTGCATGCTTAATTGTCAAAGCTATTGATTTGCATACTAATAGTGAGTCATTAGAGTTCTATTCAATGTAAAGATCTCCAACATTGAGAAACGGACACATTTAAATAAAAATTAAACCATTGTATAGTGACATTTTTACCTAGATAAACTAAATACTATTTTACATCTGCTCATTCTGCAGTGGTTCACTCACTCTTTTGAGTTTGATCTATGTTTAGTTTTTACCCCTCAATAAATAATGTAAACATAGTGTTATTATATGCTTGGCTGTGAGACAAGATAGAACCAAGAAGAGGCAAAAACATGACTTACGTGAATGAAGACACACGAGGCACCAAGCAATACTTCCACAACCATACCACAAAACACAGGAGCTGATTAGAAAATACATGCAGCAAGAGGGAAGAAGAGCCCTGAAGGACAAAAATGGCGAGACATACACAAAAAATTACTCACACAAGGAAAACATGCACACATCCACTCAAAACCCCAACAATACATGACAAATATCACTTGTTATTAATACAAATTACAAACCATGACTTCAATTTGTAAGTGATGCTCTTTTATTTACAATATGATTGTATACAGGTTTCTTTAGAATATTTTTTAGCACTTAATGGTGTGTTAATTTGTATCATTGTTAATATACAGTTTCAAAATACAGGGCATAAAACAAGAATATAACTATATAGCACCTTATCAATAATGTCACCTGCCAAGGAGTGGTAGATTTGAGTCCCAAAACTATTTCAGACATGCATCTTCAAGAATGTATGTGTATATGGTGGTGTGTGTTTTTTTTTCACAGTACTACTCAGTCTGGCTCAAAGGGAGGGCAAATCGCACGACTCCACTGCTGCGTGGTTGCTCAGGTCGTTCCCGTAGTGGTTCAGGCTCTCCTCCAGTAGCACCCTGGGAATGATGATGACTGGTTCGGACAAACTCGTCCTGAGGATCTCTAGAATGCAGCACACACGGTTAAGGTGTCAAGAATAAGAAAAACATAAAAGATAAGATGTTGAAACACAGCCGAACACCCTGCAACTGCTCATTTTTTAGATCTGAATGGAAAACCCAAACTACTTTATAAGTACCACAAACACTAAATTGGGAAAATGAAAGCTACAAAGCGATGCAAACAATATAATCTTTAGCAATGCATTTTTTAGGTCACATAGTCAAAAGTGAGCCAATTTAATTAGAGTCTCAGGTCTTCTAACATTGGTACGATTAAAAAATATTTTAAAAAGCGCACATTCTAATCAAGTCATTGACAAAACCTGCAGCGCTCATCTGTACTTACCCCCGTTGACAGTTTATCCCATCTAAAATTCCACAAATGTTATCTAATAGGTCTGCAATTGCAGGTCCCACAAAAAAAGTGATGGCATGCTTTTAGAATACAATTAAACCCGTATAACAAGGTCCAATTGACAATAAACTACTGTGCTTTTGCAGTGGATACAGAAAGTCTTGTTGTTGATTTGGCATAAAAAGAGTCATGTGTAAATGGCATAAATAGAGTTTGTACAGCAGTTGTAAAAAGGCGGCCTTTGTTTACAAAAGCAAACTGAATTAGTTAAATGATTTATTTGAAATGTTTACTGGGAAATATTCCCATTTTATGTGACAGTTTTATGTGGAGTTGTTTAATTACTGTGCTGCATAATGTTTTTTTTTTTTTTTATCCCTGCTGCAATTTCAGTTCTTGGAAAGGGGATAAAAAATATCAGATGAGCAATTAATTTGATGATTATATAAGAATTTGTTTCATGCTGGTGAACAATTTAGAATTTGAAAAAATTAACAGATGAAAGATGACTGACTTTGATGTAAAGTTACGAAAGTAGATGGAATTTTTTTTTCATTTTCTGTATCCACTGTATTAGAACCTCAAATAAGGACTTCAATTGCATCCTCTTTAAACAAATTACATGCACTTATCGTGAACTAAATCCAAAGCATTCAAGGTCCATTTTGCAATGTAAGAAAGTTTACATGCAGAAGGTGAAAGCAACCAAAACCCAACAAAACAACCAACCCGGGTGTCCATATGGAAGAGATAAAATACAAAAAAAAAATTGATTAAAGATGCCATGTTGGTGCATAACCACTTAAATAAATGTGCCACAATCAAAACTAAAGAAAGAGAAAGAAAAATATTTCCCAAAATATGCCATCTCTGCAGTCATGAATGACAATGAGCATCGTTTGTCCGCGGCCGACGTCTTCTAGGTGATTGTTTTGAGGGTTACCTGGGATTGGGTAGTGCACAGCCCCACAGGTGTTGCTTTAGCGTCTGCACCCAGCCAATATCTCTGATTGGCTGGCAGAGCTCTACGTAGTGCTGTTGTTTTAGCACAACCCTTCAAATGAATAAAAAATGCCACTCATTAGCAAATGAAAACTGGGAGACACAGCATTATCCAAACGAGACTTCACCCCCAAATACCAGTGGAAAAGAATTGACTGTATTTTCTGGACTATAAGTCGCACTAGCCAAAAGTAAAAAAAAACAACAAGTGACACCTTAGTATGAGTTGCATGTCTTGTTTTCAAAATAGTTCTGGTTTTTAGACTACCTCAGAAAATGCGATTTATAGTCCAGAAAATACCATTTCCAGGTGACAAGCATGAAACAAGCACATAAGATTTGAATCTGGAATCCAATTCCAGACAACCTTTTAACATGCAAATTGTTGTCAAGACACATGATGTCTTAATAAAAATACAAGCGCAATGTAAATATTTCAGAAGACTGACAAAGTTTGAAATGCATTTGTATTCGAGATATGAAGCAAAAGTAATAATCTTCTGACCAAAGAACAACATGCATCATAGAAAAAGAATGCCAGCGGTCATGCCAGAAAGTGATGCAATCTTGAATAAGCATAGAAAGAAAGAAAAATTCTCTTCCATGTGGAATTTCAGATTTCAAGTTGACAAAGACTAAAACGGGAGAAATACGGCCTGCAATTGCGAATGCAAAAAGAAGCCAGAAGACACCTTTGATTTTCCTTTTTTTGGGCGGCATTTATTTGTTAATTTTTTTCTAAATATGAGCAAGCAAAAAAACACAAGTACGTCACAGTCATTTTTTTGGGGGGGTGTGAAGACATAACTTCCTTGACTATACTTTCTATCCTTATTTAGCGAATAACCACAAAGATAGCACCGTGTGTGTGTCTCTGTCTACATTCCTCTCGCCAATGTCGTGTGACAAAGTGAGAGGGCTAAGCAGAGGCTGCAAAACACCAATGAGTGTGGCCTTCAGCTCGCATGCGTTGGGCTTTCACAGACATGATGGTTGCACTCCGCATAAAGGGAGGATGTCATGGATGCGTTTTTAGTGTGGCTCGCTCAAATCATTTGTTTTCCAAACATATGTTAGCAGTCACCACCTGACTGCTCCATATGAGTGACAATAACAATAATGATATGTAATTTATACAATTTTAAGGGAGCTTAAAGGACTGAAATAACGTATTTACTATTACCGATGTTTTAAAATTGAAACTAAGTAAAAGAATACATACTATAATAAGCTGGATTATTTCTTATGATTGTTGTTTCCTGATTTAAAAAAAAGAATATTTAATGTTTTCACTTTTTTGGTTCAGATAAAAATCATAAATTCCAACAAAAATTAGGTAGATAAAAAATAAGAGTAAACATTTACTGTTTTCTTTTGTATCATTGGAGGTTTTAGAAAATGATAACAGAAAATAAAGATAAATGATGCTGATGAAAAGCGATTTGGGCAATTGTTAGGTAAAAAAAATTGATAAACAATTCATTAATGATTAAAATAGTCATGAGTTTGACACCTCTATTCTAAGCTGAATGAATGTTAGTATAAGAATGAATTACCAGGATATGTATTAAGAAAATATATAGTAAATTACCTGTTGATTGGTTTAGGTTTGAGTCTTTCTAGTTTCACTGAATATTTTGGAGAGTACGTACGGTAAAAGATGGTACTACAATAGCTAATATATGTTAAATATATACAAATGTGATTCAAGTGATATTATTACAAAGCACCTTACTAATCTTGCATTCTTTATCCAACACCTAACATGAAGAAATGTAACCAATAGAGTCATGTAGACTATGAATGAGGTAAAAGAAAATGGGATACAGACCACTATTTCATGAAAAGATAGATTTGACCAAAGCTGATCTCCAAAGTAACACAGAATGATGATCATGCATGCATTCCACCTAAAGCATGAACATGAATAAAAAGCGTTAAAAGATGAAAGATCAAGGTAGAAAAAGCCAGACAGAAATGGCAGACATTTGATTAACCAAGCACGAAATTGATCAAAAAGATGCCCAGGTCTCGTTCTGATTCCCAATCAGTGCTTTGAATGGTTGATATTTTTGATGAAGACAGTCCAACTATCTGCTCAGTTGATCAAGCCAAACGCTAGAAGCGTGCGTACGCAAGCCGGTTCACCCTCGCAGTGAGCCTGTTGCCATAGCGACCAGGGGAGACGGAGGCGAGCAAAGTGGGGGTGGCAGAGGAGCAGAGGGATAAAGAACACTCATGCCCACGATGGAACAATAAAAAACGTCATCCTTTTCTTTTATTGTACTAAAGTACAACATAAGAAGGAGAAGAAGCGAATGGGAGCAAAGCACAAAAAAGGGGAGGCAACAGAAGAGGGGGAAAAAAAAGGATTTTGCAGCCTCCGTGTTTACTTGACCCCCCGAAAAGACGAGATGTGAAAGGTGCTAAATGGTTTTTACTCTTTCGCTTCGGCCAGTTTGTTGTTCATCTCTTTACTTTTCTCCTTGTCGCCCAACGCCGGTCGGCTGACGGCCTGCTTCTCCGAAGTGGTCTTCCCGGCGGAGCCCCTCGCCGCCGCGACGCTCTTTTCTTTGGCTCTCTTGGGCGCTTTTGCCTGTCCATGCGCAACCGGCATGGGCTTTTTGGCCCTAGTGCGAGGGACGGTGGATCTATCCACCTGTGGACATTGGATAGAATGCGTAAGCTAAAATCCTTGAAGCACTTAAAAATCATTCGCTGCCAATCAAAGCATCTCTTCTCATTCCCTTCTAACCCTAATCGCTAAGGACAATTTAGAGCATTTTTTTTTGTATATTCTGAGTAACCCAGAAACCCCAGACAACATGAAAACTTTCTCCTAGGGATAAAAGCCTTGATTTGAGAACTGCAAAACGGATGTGCTAATTGCTTGGTCCTAAATATTCATGTGTGTTGGTCTAAAACTAGTGAGGTTTTCAGTTTTTTTTTTTTGCAGCATTTAGTCGCAATTTTTGTCGGTTAAAGGCCTGCTTGAAAGAAAGTGTATATTTTATGTGTAGTATATCCAGCTAAGCAGTACTCACCTGTTTAATGGGGTCCATATATGGCTCACTGTATAAACTGCGTATCCTCCTTCTCTCCTGAGCTTTGTTATCTGTGGCTTGGAGTGGGGCTTGTCCTTTGTATGTTGCACTATAGCTGGTTTCCAGCCAGGTCTTTTCATCCGGAGGTAGGTACTGAGACTTGGCCCGGATCATCTGCGCAGGCTTCACATCCCTGTATGCCTTATATTCGGTTCTGCGAGAAGAAAATGGACATTACCATACCATTTTTTTTGGTGGAATGTAGTTATGTCATTGTTTTCAAGTGGTTTCCGATTTAAAATTTTTCTTCCCCCCTTTTTAAATTAGTATTTTAATCAGTACAGTAGCAATAGTAAATAATAAACGAGGAAATATATGATAATGTCAATGAACTCAAGCTGTGCTGACAGGGAAGGAAAAACATGGCTCTGCTTCTGTCTAATCAGATGATAAATATCACTCTTTCCCTTTGGCTCCTGCAGTGACTGAAAAGGTCCACGAGGCACATTTGAATGCCCTTGGTCACGTGGTAAACAAAGGAAACTGTTACAAGCACTCAATACTAAATTCTGCTGCATCATTATGCAAAAATAGGCCACATTACCTATAAGGATTTAAAAAAAAAATCAATAAAGGCCGTTTGTTCCTTCCTATTTTTAGCTTTGAATACATTTCTCTCAAGTAAAAAGCTACATTTTGGAACAGAGTTGCAGTGAGAACTCTCATGAACCTGGCAATTTGCACTGTTTTTGCAATAGACAGCATTCAAATGAGTTTAGGGGACTTTGAAATTAAAATGTAAAGTGTTAATATTGACTTTGGTTGCCTGAGTCACCAACATTTGCTTTTCAAAGACTCCTTGGGGACAGTTGGTTCATGTATGAAATAGGCCAGAGGGCCAAATGTCATCATGGGAAATGAAAATTGTGCGTAGCACAAAGGCTGATGACTTGGACAAAAAAGAACGACAACCAGCACACAGAGAGGGATGACATAACAGGACTTAGGCTCGCTTTCAGAGCCGGGATGGACCAAGAGGCCACAGAGCAAAGAGAGATTATACAATGGCATCCAAGGACAAGGGTATAAAACACTTACATGTCACAACGGGGTGTCGATTGTGTAATTGTAAAGCGACCATAGCCTGTATGACAACATACTGTGGATGCTATTCATGGTTAGTCAAACAATATTTCCTGTGTCCCTGAGATACATGTTGGGTTCAGAAAGAGATGTGATTGTATTAGTGTGTGGAAAATGACGGCTAATTGAGAGTTAATGAGGGAATAAAAAAAATACAGCACATAAAATAATACTTCTTAATTTAATACAACATATAGTATGTTTATTCTGATTTCTGTGACTGCTGATGTGAATGTTTGTCAAAAAAACCTTGCATTATGCCAAAGTTGTCTTTTTTAAGCTAATTTTAATATTAAATGAACATTAAATAGGAGTTATATTTTTAGTGATGGCTTAAGAGTGGTATTTATTTCAAATATATATGAGGAAAGCCTGAGCTACATCTCATATATCCGCTATGCATCACTGCGACATAGCTATTGGTGCTATAGTGATATTTTTTTTGTCTTTGTTTTTGTGCTAAGCAGAGTGACCCGCTGTAGTGCAGTGGACATGAAGAGAAAGGCTTCTTTTCTTCACTGCAACCAAGCTTTTGGCACTGACAAGAGTGGAAATGCGCCAGGACGCAGCGTGCAACTCTGCCTCAATCTTGTACAATATGCGCTGGGTCAGACTCATGCAACCTTGCTATGTTATTACTTTCTTTACGGTGCAAGAAAATCAAATTAAATGGAAATTGTGTATCTTTATGAGCGTGTCCAGTCAATTCAGTGACGCAAAACGTTTCACTGTAGAGGCAATAACTCATGAGTGAATATCGATATAAACACATGAATGGTGAGTAAATAGAATGAGCAACAAGGTTTAGTATTGTATAGCATTTGGAGGGTATTTTTTACAGCAGTACTTTTAGTGCTTGTCATTCTCACATTCAAGGGTAGACGTAGTGTGAATGACACACGCTACTGTGAGATTAAATGGGTTACATAAAAGAGGCCTAGTAGGTCTGAATAAGGACTGATGACACGAATGTTGTGAGTTTGATTTTTTAAATTACATTTTGGTGATAAAATGTGAACTGTGTTTCTGAGTGTGAAATCCAAAGTAGTTTTACAGTTGCACTATGTGGGGAGCAGCCATTTCCTGCAGTTTCTCTCTTGCGTGTCAGGGAAAACTATGTTTTGCAGGCTCTCTAAGAGGATGATTTTCTAAATCTAACAATCTTCTAGTTACATTGCATTCTGGTGGCTCATTTTGAAGATAAAAGCTTTTAATAATAGACGGGAGGGGAAGTTTAGAGAGAAAGGGATTTGGTTGGAGAGTTCACTTAATATGGAATGAAGCTGCAAGTACTGGTTGACTGACAAAGATAAAACTATACTTTCAGAGGCTATTTTTTCCCTTTGATCATTTTATGATGGTTAAAAAAATGCTCCTAGATCACAGGAAAAAAAGAAAAGATGAACAAAGGCTGTTTCATACTGGTGAGCTATTTTCAGGCATAATAAAATGTCCAATTAATGTGACTTAACATTACAAGAGAATGGAGTTTGGGTTAAAAAAGGTTGATTTTGTCCATCTCTTCCAAGCTCGGTTAAAATTTCCAGAAATATCAAGAAGAGCAATAAACTCGAACTCATGTTTAACACTAATGAGGACAAGAAGTCTGGATGGATGATCCATTTTCCACTGAAGGGAAGAGCAAGACACAAAGAGCAGATGATTGCTGAGGTCATTCTACATTGTGGATAATAATAGCTTAGCCAGAACAGGCAAGTGATGAATGAGGAACTGCATGAGTTATCAAAAGCTATATTTGGTACTGTCAAGTACGGAATCATTTTATCATGTAAAATAGCCTAGTTTGATCACAAATCCATATGCTATGTCTTGAGTTCATGCTCTAAATATAGGGATAGGAGCATATATTATTTATTTCATATGGTTGCTGTACCATATGGCACAGTCCAGCTGGAGAGAGGTTATTAATGTTCCGAGAATGCAATGACGATCCGGCGTAGTAATTGCATTTCAGACATTTTCCAAATTAGCCCGGATGCCTTTGCAGATTGTGCCATGTCATTTGTGCCCAGTTGACCTGCTTGGAGGCTCTATTGGCACAAGAAGACAGAGGATAGGCTAGGGCCTGTGCCATGCCGTGCCATGTGTGTACTTGTGTGTGTGTGTTGGGGTTGGGGGACAGTGCCCCGAGCCCTCCACAACACACACACACACACACACATGTCAGTGGGCCACGAACCAGCTGCACCACAAGACACACTCATCTGATGGCATCAAAGCACATCATAATCAGCTGTTCTTCATCCTAAGGCAATCCAGTCGTAATGTCAGGTATATTAACCAGGGGTGGCAAACGTGCAGATCGCGGGCCAGAGCTGGCCCGCTAGTAGGGCCGATCTGGTTCCTCTGCTTGACTTGTAGAAATGCTTTTAATTTTTTCGTCAATGGAGGCTGTAAAGGCCGAAGTGTGATCAACTACTGCACTTGGTTCACTTAAATCCACCTTTTTCTGCCCCCTGGTGTCAAATCAATGCTTTCAAAGGCAGTCCTCAAAACCAGTAGGACATAGAGCAGCAAGTAAATAAACTTTTTAGGCCAAAAACCCCACATGAGATCTAGTTGACATGAATGTGGCCTGCAAACATGAGATCTAGTTGACATGAATGTGGCCTGCTAACACACCTGACATAAATTGTAGTTTGGATATAAAATATAATCATTTTTGCAGTGTTTACAGGTCTAAAAACTGGAAATACTAGGCTTTTCATTCGCCCTTACTGTATTTAGTGAATGAGTGGTAGGTTTGTACTCACTTGTAAGAGCTGCCGGTTGAAATCTCCTGTTTAATTTGCCTGTTGACCGCATCCACAGCTGCCCGTCCTTCTCCTTCTACCTTCAGGACCACTTTCTTCTCCCCTCCGGTGTTTTTGCTCAACCTCTTTTTCCTGTCAGCGCCTGGATTCAGGTGTTTTTCCTGCACTTTGTCAGCAACGACACTCTTCTCCACGCCACCGGCGGCATCCGCCAGGTGCTGTTTCCCGTGTCTGGACCTCTCTGGCGGCCGGTCATCACCCGCAGAGATGGTAGCGGGCGGCTTAGGTATCCACGGGTGATCATACCTTTTGGGAATAGGCCAGGGTTTGTAGTCCTTCTGGTACTGAGTCTCACTGTTGAAGGGTATTTCTGGACCGTGGTACTCATTCTTGGGCTTAAAGCTGGGTTCGGGTCTCACCCTCCAGTGCTTGAAGTCCTCCCTCATGACGGAGCTGCACACACGCTCCTCAGACACGCACCTCCGCGGCGCGCGGGGACCAGAGACAGTGCGCCGATGGTTGCGAGGCGGCTGCGTTTCTATGGCGACCGCTGCCCGGGATGGAGGCTGCAGCTGGACCTGCTGCATTTCCGAAGCGTCCGTGTACTTGGTGAACACTAGAGGCACCGCGATGTCAGCCTTGTCAATCTGGTTCCAGAAGCGGGCCATACAGCACGCCCTGCTGATGCAGGGCCACGCCATGCTCCCCACCTCCCTCCCTACCCCCCTCTCTACCTATCCTCCCTTTCTAAAAGCCCAGACGGATTCAAAATGGAAAGGGATACTTTACTGTACGATTGCAGGGTGGTCGTTTTGGTGAAGGTTAAAATGCATCGCGTGCATTGCCGTCGATCTCACCTTTGAAAATGAAAGCAGCGATTTGTGCACGGATGTCGTCTGTGTCCGTATCCTCTCTTGCCACATCATTCCACGAAGCCCCGCCCTCGCCTCAGCCGCTCAGCATCCGAAGATGCAGCGTAGGTCTGATGAGGTCCACGACAAAGACATCCTGTTTTACCTCATCTCATTTGTTGTTTCTTGAGACCTTTGAGCCCACAAAAAAACGTAGTTGCATCGCCACCTGTGTCACCATCAATAAATAATAATGAGTTACGACTATTAATTGAATAAAAAGGCTCATTTGAGCCGAGTAAGCAATTTTCTTTTGAAAAAGTATCACAATATCCTGTATAAACCTGATGAAATACTTTGGACTTGACTTTTGCAAGGTGCCTTTAATTACCCTTCAAATTGATGAGCAGGAGAATCATTAGTGCTGATGAAACTCTTTATATGTATATACATATATTGTCATTATATTGTATGTATCTATGTTAATGTACAGTAGGCAGGTCTACATAAAGTTGGGTTAATAAAATGTCACCATTCTTTTAAATGACCACATTTTGTTTCCAGATATGTAACAAAAACACATTAAACACAAAAAAACGACAAGACATAACTCACCTAGAAAAATGAGAAATATTTAAAGTAGCATAATGATGAGTGCATCATTAATCATCATATTCTGAAGAACCATGTTTTAAACTCTTATTCTATAATATTGAAAAAACTGAAATTTCTGTGCTTTTGTTCAATATATAGAAATTCTTGTTTATGTATTACTTGAAAAACCAAAATGTATGATATACACTACTCTCAAAATGTAGTTTTCTATTCTCTCAGCCAGATGGGGCTACTTCTACAGAGACTCATATTTAATAAGCATATATACTTACATTTTCAGTCTTTTTTCTTCTTCTCCCGCCTGCCCTTTGTGCTAAAGAGAGAGTTACTAAAGACACAAGGGAGTTGAAACTTGTGTTAATTTGTGCTCCTGTTACAACATTCTGTTCGAGCCATTCTTGCCTTGTCAGGTCAAAGATCAGATATGGTACGATAAGGTAACTACCATCCATTGAATCACATTTATAGATAAGGCAAACCATAAGGAGGGATGAAACTCTTGCCAGACTTTGGACTTGCTTCACTCGGTTATTTCCCTTCCCACTAGTTGCAGTTCTGTGCGTTGTCTTGCTTTTCTCGGGGTAACATGAAGATTGATTTTGCCCCTGTCGGTGTGCCCCTACAGAGAAGACTGCAGACAGCTGCGGTGTTGCATTGGGTTTTCTCCTTTCTTGCCTTAGGTAAGTAAGTATTTCCTTCCAAATTATGGGCGTGTGCAGAGATTTGGAATGACGGGTCAAAAACTGGCATGCCTTAAATATCTTCTGAGCTTACTTCTTGTAGTCTCCACTGTGCAACTTAGGATTTTAGAACTTAGAACTTTAGGCCAAACATAAAGTCACATGACGTAAAAGTAAAGGTTAAAAGTAAATTTATACTATACAAAAAGTGGCTGGTGTGTTTAAAACATGTCCATTAGCCTTATTATGGTGTTGTAGTCAGCATCTTAATTGTTAGAGGTGAAAGGTCAGAGTAGTTCATTCAGCAATATGTGAAAAGCAGATTTAAAAAAAGAAAAACAATGTTTATGTTTCCCTTTGCAGCTCCGACTTGCATCCTCCTGTTCTTCTATCTGTTATTCACACGATTCTGGTTGATCAGCGTGCTCTACTCGGTGTGGTGGTTCTTTGACTACGATACCCCTGCACGCGGAGGCCGCAGAGTGCCTTACTTGTGTGGAAGTAAAATATGGGACTACATGCGGGATTACTTTCCCATCAAGGTGAGATGCAGGTGATGAGGATATCATAAAAAGGAATAAACCCCAACCCACATATTGAGGTTATCTGTAATACAATTCTAAGATGTGTTGACAGTGAGTGTAATAGGAAAGAGTAACTAACCATTGTGACAACCAAACTGGTTCTCCCCTCCATTTTTGTTGGCAGACTCATTATAGAATTGCAATGCTTGGTTACTGCAATGATGTCCTTGCTATTCTTCTCTCACTTTCTTGCCAACTGTCACCCGATCTCAAATTTCACTTGCTAGAGGAAGTCTGCTATCGATCTCCGTTTTTCCATGTTTCACCTTTGCACAAAGTGAAATAGAATCAATACAGTTCATCTCTTGTGATTTCTTTGAGAATTTACTAGTAGCTTTAAAAGATTTGGTCAAAACATTGACTTTTTTCTTAAAATGTCCATTTGCCCTGCAGGAAGGTAATAATTGGGCAGTTCTTGTTTATTTTGACTATATATGTTTTGCGCTCAAGCATGTTTGAATGAAATAATGTTTGGCAACTAATTTGGCGTAAGTTGACCCAACATAACGAGGATATTTATTCAATTTTTGGAACATTTTCTTTGCTGTCTATACTGTTGTGTCCCTCTTGTGGTCAATAATTAAGACTGCAAGTACTATATATATTGTAGTTGAGGTCAGTGTGGGGATATTTATGTTATTTGTCATTTTTTTATGTTGCAGTACACTAATTTACCGTATTAATTCAATTCTGTGAAATATACACAATTTTAGTATACATTTTTTCAAAGGAGTTTACCATATGTTTCATTTAAAGTGTATTTTTGTTTGGTGCTTCTGCACATATATCATCTAAAAATAACTATACAAATAACTATAAAACATGTTTTAATTAGGATTTGAACAGTATACACAGCTACACAATTAATACAAATTAATACACATAGCTGTTTTGTACTGGATTTAAATAAAAGTTTTAAAGTAGCTTAAGTTTGCTTTGTATTGATTAATCATTTAGAATATTAAAGAGATTAATTTTGCTTTGTATTCATGATTTTTTGATCATACAAAATAATCTCTGTTACAGCTAGTTCAGTATAGATGGCATTAAATTTTTCTCCATTATTTCTTAAGCTTATAAAAATGAGTACAAATATTAACAGGATGTTTTTTGTGGACATTGGCTGATGGTGTTATCGGTGTTGAAATTTGTTTACGTTTGTGCGCGACACACTTGGTAAAGTACAAAGTAAATAATGTGCCAATTGGGATCTCCAAGTTTGTCAATGATTATCACGTTTCCAACCTTTAAACCTGCCTCGCTCCACCATCAATGTGGTCTTTTTACCGTCATCTGACTCTATGGTGCATTAAAACTGGGACAAAGAAGCAATGTGGAAAGGAGAAGGAGTACCCTTTTCCTTTTATTTCATTGGACTTTTCAAACCACTGTTTCTAATGATACCATGGTCAGGTTTGACTCAAGCAGCTGATTCTCATTAGGAAAAAAAAGGAGGAATTGTTCAGAGAACTTTTTCTCTGCACGTTGGTTAAAGAAGGGCGAAAGAAAAATCACATTCATTGCAACTACTATACACATTTGATATAGAGTGAGAAATCAATATAAAGTACATTAAATGTCAGAATGCACAAATGCAAAGCGTCATTCCAAATGTTTAATATTAACATGGAGATGTGCTATTTAGGACACGATAAAGATTGATTACTTATCTTTTTTTTGTTAAATAAATTTGCTTTTAGTTTTGCACCTGGCCCTGGCATTCGGGAATCCTGACAGTATGATAGTTGGACCTTTTTGTTTATAAACTATGTTTGGATTTTCAGAACTCAAACCAATGATTAACTTGGTCTCTCGTGCCGTACAACACAAACAAAATGAAACGAAACAAACACATGGCTTTTTTTAAGGAAAATGTTTCAACAGTGTGGCATCAGCTTGAAAACGGATGGCTGAAGAAGCCAATGGGGGGAAAACAGCTTGTAAATGTGTGAAATATCCTGATCATATACATGTGTGATCCTGAGAGTACTTTAACCTTGAAATACAGTACTAATCTCATTCTCGGTAGAGTAGTGCTGATTGTTTTTACACAAAGGTTCTGCAAAAACAAACAACTCAAAAGGACAGATGTTCAACGTTGATAGCGACCTTCGGTATCTCTCGCTATCTCCTAAACTGGGCGTGTCCAAAAATGTAAACACATGCGAAATGCACAACAAAAAATAAAACAAAAATAAAACATAATTCGTCAATAGGATAAATTGTTTTGTGGGCATTTTATCTTATCATTTTATTTGTTGAATAGTCATTATTTTTCAAATGTTTATGTTAAACCGACTTTCCCCAATCTTTCCAAAGCAATTGACATTAAATCATAAACTTATGCCAATGTTTAACCAGGGCACACATTTAAATTGACCTATTTTGCACATAATTATAATTTTTTTTTGGTTCCCCCAGTTGGTGAAGACAGCTGACCTGGACCCTCGGCAAAACTACGTCATGGGCTTCCACCCGCATGGCGTCCTGGTGGCAGGAGCCTTCACCAACTTCTGCACCTATTCCACAGGCTTCAATGAACTATTTCCAGGCCTCAAATGCTACCTGCTCATGCTGCCACTTTGGTTCCGAGCTCCCTTCTTCAGAGACTATATCATGTGTGCAGGTTTGCTCCACCATTCGTTTCATTTCATTGAAATTTATCTACGTTCAACAACATTAATGATACTGGAAACCTCAACAATGTATTTAGTTTAAGTAGATTAGATTATTCTTCACTGTAATGGTCAGCCTTGGCATTATTTGACAAAGAAGGCTCTCTATTTGGCTCTTATGTCACCCCACATTGTGTATTGAACATACCTCTGTTGTAATTGTGCAGGTCTGATTCCATCTGACAAAGAGAGTGCCAGTTATCCACTAAGGCAGAGGAGTGGCGGCAATGCAGTTGCCATTGCCGTGGGGGGCGCTCCGGAGGCCCTGGACGCCCATCCTGGGACATACAATGTACTCCTGGCCAAGAAGAAAGGTTTCATTAAAATGGCAATGGAGAACGGGTAAGAAAAGTTCTGATTTTTTAAGCTTCTCCGGCTTGCGTCAGTCAATTTAGTTCACATCTTTTGTGGCTTGCTTGTAAATTTGTTAAACAGAGGTTTATTCACGTATTGGAATTTCCCGGGGAAAATTGTCATGTGATTTGGGATGGATTGAAGATGTGTGGTAAAGATTTGTGAGCCTGTTGTGAAACTGAAGACAAAGGACTAGACTACCATCTAACCAATGTCCCCTAGTGTCCTTTTTTTTAATGTCAATTGAAATGTTAGGGCCATTTAACAAGAAAATAAAGCAGAGATCTCATCTAGTGTGCCTTTATAGTTTATTACTGTTCTTTTTCCAGAGCTCACTTGGTGCCAGTCTTCTCATTTGGTGAGAACGAAGTGTTTGACCAAGTAGGCAACAGGAGAGGAACCTGGCTAAGAAGTTTACAGGAACAGTTGCAAAGCATCATGGGTATCTCCCTTCCTCTTTTCCATGCTCGTGGGATTTTCCAATACTCCTTTGGTCTCATGCCCTACAGAAAACCCATTCATACCATTGGTGAGTGCATGAAGTTTGAATATTCTTCAAAAAGCACCGTCCCATCTCATTATTTTCATTTTAAGAGAACGCTGACTGCCCAAAAGACCCCCTAATATGTTATTTTAATTTTTTGTGCAGTCGGACGGCCCATTAAGGTGAAAAGGACGCAAAAGCCAACAATAGAGGAGCTAGATGAGCTTCATCAGTTGTACATGGACGAGCTCAGTCATCTCTTTGAGCAGCACAAAACAAACTATGGCGTGGATGAAGAAACCCACCTGAATTTTGTCTGAAGCGGACTAACAAAGCATTATTATTTATTCGGAAATGGTCTTTTCATTGGGTAGGGGAATAAATGTGTAAAATGTAAAATGAGGGACATCAAGTCTACTTTTGGCCAATTCTTTAAAAAAATAAATAGTTTAAGAAAAATCCTTGCTTTAAATCAATTGTGTAATTACACTTATTGTCTCCATTGAAAAGTAATGGGAAATTAGAAACTATTTTTTTGAGGTGAACAAATTTAATAGAGTGAATATGATTGGGTTATTATATCATGGTACAAAGTTAAGATTGTTTCCAAATGATAAGACTGTCTGTGAACTTTGGTCATTTTTTTATTAGCTGTTGGCTGGATTTAAATATTTCCAAATGGAAT
This sequence comes from Stigmatopora nigra, assembly GCF_051989575.1. NCBI lineage: Eukaryota > Metazoa > Chordata > Actinopteri > Syngnathiformes > Syngnathidae > Stigmatopora > Stigmatopora nigra. The sequence goes on from NC_135526.1 coordinate 6,701,113, forward strand.
GTCTGTCTGACTGGATGATGGCCGGATTGTTTCACCACAATTTTGGGCAATAAGTGTGTTTGACTAACAAAATAGTTGCTGAAATCAAAAAAAGCGTGTGTCACTTTGCAGGATAAGGACTTTGTCTGAGGACTTTGTACAACAAAATGGGCTATATGAAGTCTTCAGAGTCCAAATTTAGGAAAAAGAAATGAGAAAATGGCTGAACTCGAGTGAACTATTGCCCACCACCTCATGTCATGGACTCTATGACAACATCTAAAAAGTGTCTGTTCATCAGAAATGTGAAATCGGGTCAAAATTTGGGGCGGACTGCAAGAGATAGCAAAGGACGAACGTGTTTTATCAGGCAATCGAAATTGGCATTCACCCCAGCCTGATTACTGTAGCCAACGTGATGACATCCTATTGAGGAGACTCGGAAATCTGCTTAAAAATGGTCAAGAGGAGACCCTCATAATTTAAAAAAGCACTTTTTGCTTGAAGGAACGAACATGGGAAATAGAGAAATACATTATTAAGAAATTTGACAGCAACTACAATAATAGGCATCAATATTGCAGATAGTTGCAGGGCATTCCACAAAAATATCTCCCCAAGGAAGGAATATATTTATCATTTAAACAGCAATTCCCTAGAAACAACGCAAGGGAATTTGAATTTTTTTTTCCCCCCAATCAAATTTGAATGAAAACTTTCCGGAAAATAAGCTTTGCAAAATTCTGTGACTGATCCCACAAGTGTATATTATACGCTTCCCTTGTGAAATGGCACAAGCAAAGTAATTTGTGGCCAATAATATGTATAAAATGACCAATAGAACAAATCACCCTCAGGCAATTTGACGAGAAATGCCATTTTCTAGTCTTCAATATGCACATGACTCCATGAAGCAAAGGTGCAATGGGGCCAAATTGCAGCTCCACGTGCTCTTGTTTTCTAAGAGGACACCGTCATATTCACTCACCTCTTCACTTGCTCCTCCCCCTCTCGTAGGTCCGCCCTCTTAGCGATTAAATGCCCAACGGGAGTCCCGGCTCCATGCAGTGGAAGTCATGACGGAGGAGCTGTGAGCTTGGACCTTTTTTTTTTTTAGCACCTTAGCACGTATTTTCCTCCCCGGACTGTTTTTTTTTTCTCCATCCAAGAAGCATGAAGACCATCCTTGCCGCATACTCGGGGGTGCTTAAAGGTAAGCAAGGTCAAGCATGGCAAGTAAGGTGCAGGCAGGGGAGGATGACAGCTCCATATCAGCTGAAATTCATAAACACAGAAAGACAACATGCTTAGATCAAGTTGGAAATGATTGGAAATCAAGTGTTAGGATTTGATTGTTGACTGTCAGAAATGTTGATTATTTTGCTGTCATTTTTCCCCAAACCGTGAATAGAAAACTAAAGCAGCGTTATACAAACATGAAATTTGTTCCAAGCAAGGTTAATAGCCAAATAATAATACAAAGTAATTGTACTTTATGTTCCTCAACTTAGTAAATAATTGTGAAATTGAATGCACTAATTTGTTGGCAAATTTTGCTTGCCAAATCGTTATTTATACAGGTCAAAATGACATTTTAACTTCTCAATGCATCTATTTTTAAGAGTGCTTTTGATTTTTATTATATCTCTGTATTTTGCGAAAGCTGCTTTTGAAAAATAATCATTTGTGTGAAAGATGACAATCAATACTTGAACCAAAAACTAAAAATGTAATTAAAACAAATGACTCCAAGAAAAATTAAGACTTAATAACCAGTAGATTCACTCATAGAAACACATTGAAACTAGCTAATATGAACCTTAATATTTTACACAACTTTTCTTCTCATGAGTTGAGTGCACACATGCGGGCCATAACATGCTTGCCATGTTGGTTTACTTTTCTGTCTGCTGACCAGTTTGATCTAGCCGAGTGAAATCGTTCAAGATAACCCCCCCTGGCGAACTGTCATGCTTACCAACGGACACAATTCCTATTGACTGCCTTTAACTGGTCATGGGTTCTCCTTTTTCAGGTACACCAACTAGTGTTTTGGTGCCAGGTTATTTTCAGTGTGGACTGATCAGATTAGTAAAAGTAAACCAAGTGAGATGTTCTCATTGGATTTAAATGTGATTTAACTCTAACATATTGATCTCATTGTAAGCCGTCTTTTCGTCACTTTGCTCTCTTGTCATTTACTTTGGACTGCCTACAAGTTGATGGAATTAAATGGTGACTTTTCTCTACTATCACATTCAAATTCCCCCCTTTTTTTCTTATTCTAGGCACCGGCACCAGCATCCTTTCGTCCCTGCAGGACCTGCCATTGGCTTTTTGGCTCCACGGATCTAAGATGGAAAGACATCTCCAGGTCCTCTCTGTGTTGCAGTGGGTGCTCTCTTTCTTAGCCTTGGGTATGTGCACGTGCGCTCATTATTATATATTTTGCTCATGCTGAAAGAAAGCTGAGTAAAAGCTACAGAATTAGCATTAGTCTCATTAGTCTCATTAGTCCCAAGTAGGTCAGCTCGCTAAGATGCAGTATTGTAAAAGCAGACTCATACTAAGGCCTTGTGGGGATTCCGTCTTCTTTTTAACTTATTTAAATGTATAGGTTGAGTTGCAATTCTTGTTTTTTGACAGTCAAACCCCCCCCCCCCCCCTTTCCTCTCCCAGGGGCAGTTTGCACTGTGCTGCTAATCTACATGTTCTGCACTGATTGTTGGCTTATCGCTGCCCTTTACACCGCCTGGCTCATAGTTGACTGGAATACCCCAAAACAAGGTATTTCTACAGTGTTCCTGGCTTTTTTTTGGGTAAAAATTATATGAAGAGGTTGAAATTTCAAGCCCAAAAAAAGATATGATTGCATCATGGTGTCACGGGTGAACCTAGTGCTTGTTGTTGAGGTGTGAAATCAATTAGGCAATGTACGTACAAAGAAGCGGATGTGTTTGATCGTCGAAGGGACGCCAAAGGGATTTTTTTAAATGTGCGGGAAAGGGACTGTGTGTTAAAGATTCAATTGCTTGATTGTTAAATTAAAAGAAAAAAATCCTTGTGTAATTTGAGTAGTCATCACTCCTTTACTTTATTAAATGAGTTGCATCTACTTCTATGTTAAATGTTGTTGGCCGTGCTTAAATTTGTCAATTAACTGAGCAGAAAACGTTGGATTTCAAGTTCTGGCGTGTTTATAACTATTATTATTTTTAATGTATAGTGCAAGTAAAAAGGTTAAATCAAAGAAATGGATATTAGTCAGATAAAGTATGAGACAAAATCTCCCATTGGGGGTTTTGGATCATGGTCTCTACCTTCAAGCCATTAGTGAATGGCTTTCATCATTTTAACACTGCTGATTTCATTTTAATTAAAGTCTGTCTAATATATGATATACATTTTTACCCTAATATAAATGCTGAATTGCGATGTTCAATTGTGAGGATTTCATTCTTAATTTAAAATACAAAAACTAACTGAAACTAGATTAAGTATTCAAAAAACTAACTAAAATATACTAGCATCAGTGTTACTCTGTCTATACAATGCAACAATAACATTTCAATCATCCAATAATAATCCTACATGTATGTTTTGTTGAGGTATAATCTTGTTCCCTTGAGCAAGACACAATACACTGTACATAACGCAGAATATTGCATTACCATAATTATTTTCTACATTTATTTTCTCAAACCAGGTGGCAGGAGATCATCCTGGGTAAGAAGTTGGCGAGTGTGGTCCTACTTTCGAGACTACTTCCCAATAAGGGTAAGTACCATGTACGCACAATACGCCTAAATATGACTTATTATTGAACATACAAAACAACAGAAACTGCTGATGAAGTTGTTGTCAGTGTCTATGGCTTAATAATAGATAAACTTATCAGAGCAATGTTTGCCTATCAGCTGTCTGTCAAGACCTTGATTTGACTTTGTCCTGCTTGATAGGATAAAAGATGATGAAAGATGTTTTTTTGTTTTTTTACGTCGTATATTACTTAATATTATGAAGTCGTTGCCAATACCATAGCCGTGAGAAAACAAGTCCTACCTTTTCGAGAATGAACTTTATCCATTGTATTGATTAGCACTATGTCTTTGTGTGACCATTTTGTTAAAATGCTTGTTATGATCTTAAAAAAATATCAGTATTGCTGAAGGAATAAACCAAAGGTCTTGCCATTTTTGCTGACATCTGGCTTTTAAAAGTTACAAGTCATCTCTTGGAACAATTTGCACTTCCGCACGCACACTTTTTCTCTGAATTACCATTCAAGTTCTGCAAGATAATCCATTTATTAATGGATTACTATCAATGGACAGTGAACAACTGGCTGCTTTTTTTTACATGAGCTGGAGGCTAATTGAGCAAAGTCCATAGCGACATTAAAAAGGAGTACTATGACTTTTATGAAAGGAGTTTTGTGAAGCTCAAAGCTTTTGTATTCCTTTTTGGTTTACTGTCCATCGGCATGACAACCAGGTGGGATCTTAAATAGGCTTCTGTGGTTCTGTCACTGTTGCCTGACCAACTCCTTATGGTGTACACAGTGAATCAGATTAATAGATTATCGTTGCAGTTTGAAATAGCCACCAACCTAAATTTTCTCTCTCGGTCACGGCAACCTGAACAGGTCAGGATCATTATTTTATCAGCGCAATTAAGGTCTAACAATTCCATTGATAAGGATGCCCCAGTTTTTGTTCCTATAATGTGCTGGTTTGAATCAAGCTGGACATTTCAAGCAATAATTTTAATACAATTGAAAATATGTTAAGCATAGTACCAAGATTTTAAATGTGAGGTTAAAATTAAGGTAGCGGTCAAGTCAAATATGGCATGTTAGACATCCTATGAAAGAAAATCATATCATGGTGGTTAAGTGCTATTCGTTCACCTGCAGTGGTAAAATTAACTCTTAATTAAAGACTTTTAAAAACCGTATTTCTTCCTCTTGCAATGTGTTCCTTTATGTAAAGCTGTCTCAATCCCCCTTTTGTCCTATTATTCTACAGCTGATTAAAACCCACAACCTGCCACCCAACCGGAACTACATTTTTGGCTACCACCCCCATGGCATCTTATGTTTTGGGGCTTTCTGCAACTTTGGCACAGAAGCCACGGGCTTCTCCAAGAAGTTTCCGGGCATCAAGCCGTCCCTGGCGACCTTGGCGGGGAACTTTCGGATGCCGGTACTTCGTGACTACCTAATGTCTGGAGGTGAGTAGAGCCCAACAAAACACAAGGAGTTACACTTAGTTGTTTTGATCTGTTAAGAGGTGATAATAGTCCGCCAGACGAGGGATCTTTGTCCTTTTGAACGGCTACGGGAGCTCTGTTTACTGGGTTTTGCTTTGTTTGTTTGTCAGACCCGGATTCGAATCAATGCACATTCTTTTAAAGGTTACTTTAGGTCAGGGACTTCATTTTAGGCTTAGGATCCATTCAAAAAGCGATGGACACACACTAACAATGACACTACTTCAATAAGTAAGGGTCTACATGGCAAACCTATTAAGATGAACAAATACAGATTTAGTTAAGGACACTAAAAATGCAACCAAAAACGGCTATTGGCAAATTCAAGAAGAATAAAATATTTAATCTAAACTGCTCAGGGTAAATTGTTCCGAAACTATTCGAGAGCAAACCAAACTTTTCCCTTTTTCCCATTATCTAATATTTTCATGGCTAACCATCCTAAGAGCACTCTTTAGATTTTTTTACACCCCGTAGAACTGAAACTATAGCGAACTGCATGCCAATTTGTACCATATTTTCTGCAAGAATCAAAAAGTGAGTCAGAAGAGGGGATACAAAAAAAACATAAGTTGTGTTCTTCATTCAGGGCTCATATCTTTCCAACTGTAGATAGCAGTATGTACTTTGAAATTGATGTCCACTTACATAATCATGTTATGAGGCCCATCTTTGAAACGGAATTGATATTGTGGGCTTTAACTATGAGACAAGTACACAAATCAACTTGTACACATTGGTGGGGATATAAAGTTAAAAAAATCACAAATTTAAACCATTTCAGTACTTGCATGGAGCCACATGATGAAATACAGTGGTAAAGAAATGTGAACATTCCTATCCAAATGTTTCAGGTATCTGTCCAGTGAACAAGAACTCCATTGACTACCTACTGACTTGCAACGGTACTGGAAACGCCGTGATCATCGTTGTGGGAGGTGCCGCGGAATCGTTACACTGTGCTCCTGGCAAGAATTCTGTCATTCTGAAGAACCGTAAAGGGTTTGTCAAAATGGCCCTTCAGAAAGGGTAAGATTGCTTGTTATATTTGTCCCAATTATATTTCAGTAAATTCTTTCACATTCAAAGTACATACGTTGTTACAAATGCCAATAGTACACATTCTAGCAGTTGTGATATTCTGGGGAACCCAAACAATCCTGATTATGGCAAATATCACTAGGGATTAGGGGTAGTTTTACCTTTTAAAGCAGATTAGTGCTAGTTAGAAAACAAATGCAGTTATGCAGACATTACAACATAACAGTTTTGCAACTGTTCAGATTGAAAAGGAAGCTATTCCTTTCAATGTAGTATACTTTTTTTATTAGCACTTATCACTAAAAGGACTATTCTTAAATGGATCTAAAGATTACAGACTATTTAGACAAGTTGTGTTAGAAAAATTAAATGAAAAATACCAGGTTGCATAACTTTTTGGAGCATGACCTTTATTTGAAAATGGGTTTTGTGGGAAGCATGTATTCGATTACAATTCAATTTAAACTAAAATAAAAAGAAAATCAAAACTTTCAGTTTAAAAGCTTAGCTATTCAGTGTTTTTGACTTTGTGCTTTCAGCTCTGACTTGGTTCCAGTGTATTCTTTTGGGGAGAACGATGCCTATAAGCAGGTGATCCTGGAGGAGGGCTCATACTGGAAAAACATCCAAAAGAAACTACAGAAGTTGTTTGGCTTTGCTCCTTGCCTTTTCCATGGCTGTGGCCTCTTTTTTGGCGATTCCTGGGGCATCGTACCATACGCCAAACCCATCACCACCATAGGTAAGCACTCTTTTTGCCAAGAACAAACAATGAATGGCCGTCAAATGCTAACCGGTCTTGACTTTCTCGCAGTTGGGGAGCCGATCACGGTGCCAAAAATAGAAGAGCCGTCTGAAAAGATGGTGGATCTCTATCACGCAATGTATGTCAAGTCCCTTCAGTGCCTGTTCGACCAGTACAAGACACGTTTTGGCTTGAAGGAAAGTGACATGCTGGTCATAGAGTGAAAAGGAAACGGTCAACATTGAAAACTGTCTTCTTCTGATCTCGCTCTCACTCTTTCCAGTCCAATTTTGGTGCCTGATTGGGGTTATCTTTGTACTTGCGATGCCAAACTTGAGCGCGATAGTATCGTGTCTCTCAAGCAAATAGCCATACTGTAAGTTATGTTATCCTCAGGGATTGACAGGCCAGAGAGAATGGCACTGTGGCAAGGACCAACACTGATGAATATGACAAAGCCAAAAACAAAACCTTAGCAACAAGTGCCTCTTGTGTGTATATTTACATTTTAATAACAAAGGTAACCAAACAAGTGTGTCCTGGAAGCACAAAGTAGAAGGAAAGGACGCCAAGACCTAGAAATTCACGTTTCTATATAAAAAGCACAACCAATGCATATTAAGTTAATGGAATAGTAATAATTACAGATAAATAAAACTATTTAGGGTCATAAACACCCATTGTCCTCACAAAGGCATCTTGAGTATTGGGGAAAAAAAGCCTACATTGGGTTTTGAGATTGTAAATGCAATTCATTTCTGTATGTAATTTTGGAATTGCATAAAGTATTATAATTATATTCTTTTTATGAGGAAACGGAGCCTATGTGTGGGCGCTGGTCTCTTCAATGAATGTTCCCAATGCACTTTTTACTCACTAATTCTCTTTAAGCAGCTTTGTCCCAAAAAAAACAAAACTTTTAATACGAGATCTCATTTCTTGTCCAATTAGGGCTTGAATGGGTGGTGTTGTGCTGTTAGAAGTTTCGTGTTTTTTTTTTCCACCCCAAGTGCCTTGAGAAGGTTTACGTTTGAAGTCTTAAAAGGGCGATGTGAATTAGGATATCTGTTTAGAAGTTTCATGTTTTATTAGATCACGTGGTGCGTTGTAATTGGGAAAAAAAGGAAGGGATTATATTACATAATATATTTCCAGATCTGCAAAGATACTTTTGAACAATTTGTGAGAATTCACTTGATTCCTGCCTATAAAATTTGGAAAAAAAAAACATGATAAAACAACATGTTGTATATATATTTTCTCAAATTGAATAAATATGCAACTTGTTTTATGCTCGATTGATAAGGGCCTTTAAATGTCCTTTTACCACAGACAGGTGAAACTTTTCATTATTAGAATGCCACTAAGTATGAAATGTTTAGAAAAATATTGTAAGAAACTAACCTTACAGATAGCAACATATCATATCTCATTTTATAACAGAATTCCCTAAATTATAAAGGTTGTTGTATTTCTACCAGCAACAGACTCCATCTCTTTGTACATGCCGCCTGTGTACAGACTAATTGCTACTATGCTTTCTATGTACACCTTTGTTGTTTTTGCACAAATGTTTGTTATGTTGTTCATAATGCTTGTTTTACTTATCCCATTGCATTTTCAGGGATGAGCAAAACACATTTTCAATCCTTTGTATGTCTGGTACGTACGTTTTACATTAAAATTGACTTCAACTTCAGGTTTTATTCATAATATCTGCGTTTTAAGCCTTGCCTTTGTGTTGTCTTTGTTTGTACCACCTATTTTGATAAAAAAAAAATAGTCCTATCCAGGTAAATTACATATTTCATACAGGTCCCACACTCATTTTGGCCCTACTTATTCATAAAATTCAACACACAATTCAACAAAATTCAATTGAACAAAAATATTTTACATTACAGACAGTGCCTAAATGTATATTCACCTGGTGAACATGGTCCATAGTCGAATCTTCTAGGGTGTTCTAAAAGCTTTGGCATACACAGGCTCCAGGAAATGAAAGGGGATAAGCATGATCAACCCAAAGAGAAAGCTCAAAGTCAATAAACCCAACAGCACATAGCGAGCGATGAACAGAGTGTCCACTATCTGTGGAGGAATAAAGAAGATATAAGTACACTTAGTGTTTTCAATTCTTAAGGTGTATTACCTTATTTTATTTTAAGAACTAAAGAGGCACAACCTTCTTTTGGGTTGAGACAGCGTCTTTACAATCTGAGCCTTACTGGATCGAACAGTGCCAAATATTTGTTCAGATTTTTAAAAAAAATGCACAAATGAGCGTAGACTTTTACCTTTTTCTCTTTGAAGACAGAAGGAGTTGATGAGCTTTGAGGGAAAAACACCAAAGCCAGGCTTATGGTAAGAGCCAAAAGGAAAACAGGGACAACGCCGAGCCTGGAAAATTGCAAACACATATCAATTATCGTCTGATATTATGAAGACAGAACATATTAAGTTGCATATGAGAGGAGTGGTTATTTCAGCATAATGGATGTAGTCAGAAATGTATACAACATAGGAAAATACCTTAATACATTTACAGTTCATAGGGCTGCATTTTTTGGGGTACTTTTGGATTGATGGAGAAAGTGTGAGTAGTATCTCAATATTAATTACATTTTGTAAAATCAATGCCTACTTTGTTGTTTTTAGTAGTACATTTTTAAATAAAGGGTACATATCCCAGATCTTCAATGTTTGATACAAAGCCGGTATTATCCAATACAAATACTATATAAAAATAAAGAATATTTGTTTACATGATACTGTGACTATATTAAATGTGCCTTTGAGGATCTTTTAAAGAGAACTTTACTTGCAATTAGGTTGACATTTAGATGGAATACTATGCTCACATAAGAGATCCAGTCGCTCTGTACAGTGTTATCCCAAGCAATAAAGATGCTATAAATATAGCAGCAAGGATGAAAATGCCTTGGCCAATCCAGGGTGATGGATTTTCCATTTTTCTTCAAGTTATAACCTCAGTGTCCAACCAACAAGTGGACAAACAGTGAACATATGGGTGCTTTTATCTTTTATTAAAAGATAACCTTTAGTCCAGATTTTGAAATATACACATGCCCCGCCCATTGCAGATAGACGTATTTCTTTAACGATGGCATCTTTCATTTCCCATACTATTATCACGTACTTGAAATGGCAACAATAATAAGAGATGATGGATGAGTCAGAAATGTTAGGTTTTGATGATACTATACTCACTTTACTGATCCAGACGCTCTGAGAAGTATCATCCACAATATGACAGTCACAATCCAAACAGCACTGATGACGAAAACGCCCGTGCCAACTCCTAAAACTGTAGCAGCCATGTGATCGTTTCTTAAACTTTAGACGTCCATGCAGTGTTATTTTAAATAGAGCATGCCATTGCTGGGTGGATATACCACGTTGAGTTTACGCTAATCTTTCCTTCTAAGAAATGACTCGGATTACACAGACGGATCTTGAGGTTTTGCAGTCTCGATCATGGCAAAATGCATTGGAGATGTTCATTTATCCAATCAATTTGTGCAAATGGATAGAAAACAACCACAAATGTAAATTTGAAGTGCATGCAATGAGCGCAACTCACAGCTTCCTAGTAACATCAAACTCAAATGTAATTGGGTCTTGGAAATCCACTTCATCCAATCAAAGGGGTTATTACTCAAACCCTATCGCTCCTCGTGTAAAACAATACAATGGCCAACGATACGTTTTTGGTTTGGTTTTTGCATACATGTCATTATTTAAGAGATAATATTTGAATGCATGTATTCTAATTTAATGCATAAAACACTAGCATGCAACTATTTTGAATATTTTAAATGTGTATAACTGAATCGCATCATTAGAATGTCTTCCTCAACGCCCCCCAAAAAGTAAGGTCTCTTTTTTCCGAAGGATACATGAAGGCAACAGGACCACGGTAAATTGAGAAAATAGGGAGCGGAGACACTGCCAGTGTGGGGAGGGGCTTGCTCGGGCTGACGTCACTTGCTGTGTGGAGGAGTATAGGCTGTGCTGTCAAGCCAGTGTCAGTCTGATGAAGATTGGCATGCAGGTAAGCTGTCATTCATTTTCAATGTCAGTGTTTGCGAGCAGGGCTTTACATTTGAGCGGCCCTTTCCCCCCTCCCCTCTTCTTAACAAAAGGCAGGCCATTGTTCATGGAGTCAGACAGGCATCCAGGCCAGAGTGAGGGAGGGAGGGTGAGAGGGAGGGAGAGAGGGATGGGAGGAAGGGAGGCAGGGAGGGGAATGGGAGGAGGGGAGAAAAAGAGGGAGAGGAGGGAACGCGTAGTCTTGTGCTAGAGGACAGATCAGGGGATTTTTACCCCCTTTTTCTCCGTTTTGGATTTCAATTTGTCGCTGGTTTATGATTTGTTTTGCAGGCATTTTGTTGTTGCTTCATGCAATGATGTTAACTTCAATTCAATGGACCGGAATGATGTGCAGGTTATAGGATGCCATTGATTTTCAAATCTAGGCGCTTTATTATTGGACACTGTAGGTTTTGAAGGGGCTTTTGATGTGCATTTGAATCGTTTGTGTTTTGGGAGAGTTTGATTTAGTTTGGTTCATCTATGCTTTTTTTATGAGGATGCTTTTTTTTTTAAAATAAAATGCTATGGTGATAGTGATGCACTAATGCATGTGAGGTTTGGGCACTGGTACATTTTTGATCTGTGTAAGGTTTTTCAGGACTTTTGCATAAAATGGAAAAAGAATATTTCAAGATGGTTGGATCATGATTAATGTATCATTTGGAATATTTGTCTGTCATGACATGAAATAGCCCAAATTGGGAATACCAAGTCAGCTTGATTCTTATTGTGAATGCTCTGAATGAAAGTTTACAAGTAATAACTACAACCTTTTTTTATGTGCATTGCCCCTAGAGTTTTGTGCATCTATAATAACATATGAGAAATAGATGGAGAGCACAGTCAAAATAACATGTCTTTAGTTAAAAAAAAAAGTTAAATGAAGATGGGAGTACCATATATTTTGAATGTCTTTATCAGGGGTGGTCATGCACTTTTTTTGCTCCAAGATCTAATTTTCAAGGAGCCAACCTCCCACGATCTACCTTTTTTTCCCCCCTCAGGCCACCAACAAAGCTCAGCTGTTAAACCCGTTGATACACTAACGTCAAAATGATCTATTCTACCCATTTATTCATAAATATATTGAGGATTCTTACAACTTATGGTGAGATATGTCGCACAACCACTAATGTACAATTCAACTTTAATTGTATGTGCATGTTTGCACGTTAACACACTGGCACAAGACAAGAGAGAGCTGTACTGCTGCTCTTAAAATCCTCAAATTTGCATTGTTGGTGTTGTGAGTGAGTGCAAAACTCCACACAGGTGGAGCAACCAGGATTTGAACCCAGGACCCCAGAGCTGTAAGGCCAATTTACTAACCTCTCATCCGGCGGGTCGAGATGTGTCTCATTACCAAAAGAGCGGTGAATTGATGCAGATGCCATGACATGTTTTATGTTAGACAAGGTTGTCGGCAACACGCATAAGATCTCATGAAAGCATCTTTAACTCCTTAACCTTTAGAGAAATGAAAAAAAAGAATAAATTAATTAGATATCCAATCGAGCAATTATAACATTATAGTATGACAGAAAATATGGCTGCTGCTGCAAAATTATAGGAATTTGAATGACATATCAAATAGGTGTTTTTAAATTAAATCTTGCAGAGCTCCACACAACTAAACAGCATCACTGCAACACAATGTATCGTTATGTAACGTTCAAGGTTCACTCCTGAAGGGAAGGCGAGGAAGGTTAGCAAGGTCTTATCCTCTGTCAAACATAGTAGGATGGTAGAAATAGGAGGGGTGATCCTACTTTGTGGTTTTTCAATGATCGCGGATAAATGTCTGGTTTACATGATCTGTGAAATTCGAGGAAATACTGTTTGCGACCTGTTTTGTCTGGCATGGCTGTCCTTATCAGTTGCAGGCTGGTTAAATGTCAGGCTTATCCCCCATGGTGATGCTACACTGGCTCTGGTTAGCCCTGTGGGAATACCCACTAATGCCATTGTTTGGAATCACTATAATGCTTTGGACTTTTCTTTAACATGTTAGACAAAATAAAAGATACACACGCTGTGCTTTTCACAGCAATACTGTAAAGTTTTAGCAGCATTTTGTTCCACTTAACTTCCACTTTCTACTTGTTCACAAGAAATTTTCATTTGAAATACATAAATTGATATGTAATGTTAGTTGTCAATGCACTGTCCAGGTAATAATTTTTGCTATTGCAAATGGTGGTATATTATTCGCTTTATAATAGAAACAAAATCATGTGTTACCTTCTGATTTGCAAAGCTGTAAAAGAAAAGAAAAAGAACTGTTAGTTTTTTATTGAGGTGGAATTTTGGCATAATGTCACTTTCACTATTAGCAGTAAGTATGTGCATGCCAATTGAGCCTGCTGTTGTCATAGCAACATGAACCACTAAACCTCTGTGCAGCTGTTGTTGTGAAAGGCCCAGAACAGCTGGGGGGTATAGCTGTAGACACATTGTGGGAAACACGTCTTATGGGCCACTTTTTTTTTTTGTCATTGACCCCAAAGATCCAATGGTGGAGGAGGTTGGAATCTTAAAGACATCCATCTGGAGATTGCTCCTAGAAATGCTTCCAATAAGAACACAAAACTAGAAAAGAAGGTTCATGTGACATACAATATACTCAAAATGGTTGGTTACCATTTGTTTGGGGGAAATAAAACCCCACAATTGTCACACAGATAGTTCAAATTAAATGAGGGAGAAGGTTATTATTTTTCTTTATGACAAAATTATGAAAAGTAAAAAATGGGTCATTTTGGGGTTCATCTAACCTACCATTCATGTTTTTGGGGACTTGAAAGGAAACCAGTGTCCCTGGAAAAAAGCCACGCAGGTCTGGAGAGAACATGTAAACTCCACACAAGACGGTCAGAAACCAGTAACTCATTGTCAACTCTCCTTTTCCTGGTGCTATGTGTTGTGATAGGTGACAAATCCACATTTTAATGCTATAAAGTGCAAGGCAACACCAAAAGAGTGCAATATTCACGGCAAGACCTCACCAGTAATCCTTGTTTATTCAGCTGTCCGTGTGGAAGACTAGATGGCCGATCATTCTTTAGGCTCAAATACGATTCTGAAACTTGTGTAATTATATTGCCAGGGAATTTTAAACAAATAAATGTCTTGGGCAGTTATAGAAATGATTATTTTATCTGTGGTTTCTGTACCAAAATGGTCTTAGAGCTCTGGAACTCTGGGTAAAGCCTCTCGCTGCTCTTATTTTCTTTGACGTCAACAGGAAGGTCCGATTGATGTCATGCAGAGTAGGTGAATGTGTATGCTTGCCTCTGGAATCTCAGACAGGAGCAGAAACATACCACATTTTGTCCAGAAATCCTTATGCTACACTAATCTTAGACTTTTGGGGTATTTTATGGTTTTGATCCTTACTTCAAATTGCTTTTTAAACACATACACCATATATAAATAACATTTCTTCTCTCAATCGGAGCATGCAATCTCCACACAGGAAGGTTGAAAGTCACCAGGGATTAACCCTGGATCTCAAAACTGTGAGGCAAATGTGCTAACCACTCCTCCACTGGGTTGCTTTTGCATCCTCCTTGTTATTTGTAACAGGAAATATTCTATTGTTCACAAACATACCCTCTCTGACCTGGAAAAGAGCAAGGATATGGTTTTGCTTTTCGTTTTTTATGCTCCCAGTGTGATACTAAATTTTTGTTCATCGTATTTACTACCTCTTGTGAAAATCCATCCATATCAATTTTACCTTACACTGTACCCCTACCCACTTTAATTGTAATTATGTCGATTTACCTTGGACACATGCGGCTCCCTCCTTCCATTTCCATGGGAGCTGTTTAGTCTGAATATCTTTTTATACTCTCCCCCCCATATTTTCTCAGTTTTACCGTCGCCATTTCCAATTACTATTGTCGTACGGCTGTAATTGCCTCCATGCTAATGGCCACAAGACAATTGTGCTAAATGAGGTGAGGCCAAGAGGCTAGGAGCCTGACTTCATTAAGAGCTAATGGGATTTTATATTGGGTACTAAAGACACAGCTCATCAAAAACAGTAATATAAGGAAAACAAAACAGATGGAGGGGGAGCGCTAAATCATCAATATTCTTACTTTGATCCAAGGATGGGGGGTGACCCTTCCCCTTTATTTCTACAGAGAAACATATTTTTTGTTATGTTCTTGGAAACTTTCACCACATTAAAATAGAGACTGTACTACATGCAATAATTGGATGGATAAATAGATGTTAAGGCCCGATGTTAATTGATTCATTTTTGACAGAGGATTATAATATGTAGAAATATTTGCTGCTGGATAATAGGTAAAGAGAGAAAAATATAAATATGCTAAAGACACTGTGGAAGAAATGGCAAATTGGACGACACACTAATATAAGGGAAATCATATTGATCAATCATATTTATACAAATTCCAATCTTATGTCTTTCAGTTTCAATGTGACGGCATTCAATGATGCAACATGTGTCCCCAGCACCTGCAGTGATAATGATGGCCACCCAGCATGTTCCTCCACCATCGTACCAGGAGAGCACACAGGTTTGTCAGAAATTGGTGAACTATAAAATGTACTACTTTATATTAGGTGGCTATTGAATATACTGAATATACTAATAATATGGACAATGACTATAGGTAACATCCAATTTATGCATTACCTCAAAAGGGCTTCAGTTACTAAATCCCAATTGCCAAAAGTTTAACCAGAATCTTTAAATAATGTATCACCTCACATTATTTATTGCTTCATTAGTTTCATCTCTTTTCATTTCATTTAAAAGATTGATCACAAAGGGGTTTCTCTTCATGCAAAATAATTCCCTGGCAATTCTCATTTATAGTCTTCCAGTAAGCAATACATTATGTAACTGAATACAGTTGGGAGTGATTAGAATAGATGAATCTCAGCTATTATAGCAATACACACTGATTTATAATGTTATTCGTATACTGGCTTTTTGTAGACATACCTGTTTTTGAAGACTACAGTAATTGTTTTTCCATTCTGTATATCCTCATGTTTTTCTTCACAGATGACCGGGACAAGCCAGCAGAACAATAAAACAACGCAGGTCCATATCCCTGCAGCATCTGCAAGAGGGAATAACTCTGTCAGTGTGACCCTTGACCCACAACCCCAACTAGAGTCTGACAAAAGGGCTGTTTACAGGTTGGTAGCCTTACCACAGATAGAGCCAAAGGATTGTCTTAAAGTTAAAGTCATCTTATTCCCAAATGACCTCTGAATTTCTGTTTTGGGATTTTCATTGGTGACCCATTATAGTGCAGTGCCAGGGGGTGGAAGATCATGCTGGCTCCACATGCTGACTGTCCTGTAGATTGCTGTTTTATGGCCCTTGTAATGATTCCTTTGCCAGCAATATCTACTCTGTCGCACTGCAGATAGAAAGAACCTACTCCTCCTGGCTTCCAACATTATACGGGGGGTTAAAAGAACTCGGGGTGGTTGGAAAATAGAGAAAGACATTTACAAACACATGTTGCATGATGGTGGTAATAGAATGATGCACACAGAATAGTATTTTTTTCGGATATAAATAGTAGAAATTAAAATATGGAAAAAAATCCTAAAATATTATGCATGCACATTTAAAGAAGTAATTCTGAATGTTACGAATGGGTTTGATCCCAATCCTAGATGGGTCCTCAGCTTCTATAGGCTCCAGCACCCCCTGCAATCCTTGTGAGGATAAGCAGTTCAGAAAATGAATGAAAAAATATTATTATATGTATACCACATGAGGGCACTCTAAGCCTGTGTTGATAATTTACATATGTACATAGTGTTATTTTAGAATTATGGACACACCCCTCCACTCACATGCACTTTTCCTGAATTTGCCTTTTCAACAACTGTGTAAGCACCCCCAAACTTTCTTTCTCTCTAGACATCCACTGTTTCCACTGCTGGGATTGTTGTTTGAGAAATGTGAGCAGGCCACACAAGGATCTGAGTGCATTACATCCGCCAGCTTCGATGTGGACATTGAAAACTTTGTACATCAGCAGGAGCGTGATCATAAGCCTTTCTTCAGTGAAGATCCAGAACTAGATAACTTGGTAAATTGAATAATGTCACAATTTATGGAACATTGAGATGAAGAACCTGGATTGTTATTTATTGTGATCTTTCATTGTCTTCTATTTTGTGTCTTTGTCAAAATCAGATGGTTAAAGCTATTCAAGTATTGCGGATCCATTTACTAGAGCTTGAGAAAGTCAATGAACTGTGTAAGGATTTCTGCAACCGATACATTACCTGCCTCAAAACTAAGATGCACAGTGACAACCTTCTCCGAAACGACCTTAGTGGGCCCTATTCTCCAACGCACACCAATCTCAGCGTGCAGCAGGTCAGCCTTAAGTTTTGGATACAAATTCTCTCCACGTATTTTTTTTTTGTTATTTTCCCATCTTCATGGTGTTGGTCTATGTAACCCTAGGAACTGAATCCAACCTCCTCTCCATCTGTGACTTCTGTTTCCAACTCTGAAAACCCTCCAGGGATTCTAGCATCCAGTGGAGGTTTGCAACAGGGGAGTGTTTCTATCACGACAATAAATTCTCCAATGGTTTCAGGTAAGAATTTGCACATATACATTTAATAAATGATTATAAATGTGATGCTACAAAGAATGAAATAGTTTTACACGACAGATACTCTCTTTGAAAATAAAGGATTCCCATGACAATAATTTATCCTGTTAGATGTGAGCCTTTACCAGCCGGTTGCCATGGTGACATCACAAGGAGTGTTAACACAGGCATTGCCAACAGGAGCCATTCAAATCCAGAATTCACAGGTAAATTAACAAATTACATATTTTGGCAACACCCTAATACACATATTTCAGATTACCTGGTGATTTACAAAAGAAAAATATTTAATGAGAGAGATGACACTATTAATAGCACTTTTACAGGAGAGACAAATACTTTTTTCAAATCAGTTACCATGGTATCATGGACTTTTTTTGTTGTAACTGGTTGTTTTGGTGCATTTCCATGATGAAATTGAAGCCTCATCATCCTATTTAATTTGCCCTATAAGTTATAAAATTTCCCCTACCACAGTTAAATGTTGATCTGTCGGCCCTGTTGGACAGCGAAGACAAGAAGTCAAGGAACAAGAGAGGCGTTCTTCCCAAACAAGCAACCAACATCATGCGATCGTGGCTCTTTCAGCATCTAATGGTAAGGGAGAAATTGCTCATTCTTATGCAAAACAAAACTATATACAGAGAACAATTCCATTTGCTCTGTTGTGTACTCCTCTTGTTAGCATCCTTACCCAACAGAGGATGAGAAAAGGCAGATTGCAGGACAAACAAGCTTGACACTTTTGCAAGTGAATAACTGGTAAGATATTGTCTACCTATATACGTCTACCCACATAATTTAGGCCGTGTCTCTGCATAACCTTCACTACTCTTTTATGTGTTTTAGGTTCATTAATGCACGCCGCCGTATTCTCCAGCCTATGTTGGATGCCAGTAACCCTGACCCAGCTCCTAAAGTAAAGAAGATGAAGTCTCAGCATCGGCCCACGCAGCGTTTCTGGCCGGACTCTATTGTGGCTGGTGTTTTCCAGACCCACAGATCTCAACTAGGAGGCAATCCAGACGGTATAAATGGATAATGTCTGTATATATATTGCACGTGTGTATGCAGTCAAATCTTCAAAAATTCTAAACCATATAATCCAGCCCAATAAAACTAAGTAGTATATATAGTAAATTATTGACGGATGAATAACAGTGTTTTTCCCCGATTCTCAGATCCGCTCAGCCTTGACAGCCTTCAGTCACTGTCATCGGACTCTGCCACTCTGGCCATGCAGCAAGCTATGCTGGGAGCCGACGACTCCATGGATGGCACAGAGGAAGAGGAGGAGGAAGACGAGGAGGAGGAAGAGGAGGAAGAGGAAGAGGAGGGGATGGAGGAAGAGGAGGAGGAGGGGGAACAGCATGAAAACAGTAGGGGGTTAGGGAGAGGAGCGGCAAGAAGCGATCTGAGCATGGAGCACAAAGATGAATTGTAGTAGCCATTGACATACTGGAAAAGGTGTTGGACTGACTTGGCCTGTTGTCATGGCGGACTTTTGATTTAAACAGGTTGCATTCCATACTGAATATGAATTTGAGGGCATGCAATTCAATCAGGGCTCCATCTCTTTACTAACTATGGAATACATATGACACAATGACTCTCATGAAAGTGGGAAATGACACTAAGAAAGGGCAGTATGGTTGAGAGGTTAGCAAATGTATGTACTAGGTTTTGATGTTTTGATACTGCGGGCTTTATAAATATGTTCTTCATATTTGAATGTGAATGGAAGTTAGATTTTTGTGCAAGGGAGGTTGTTTAACACAACTTGAAATTTTCTTTACATAGCAATTTTCTTAAATAGCCCAACTATTTTGCTTGTCAAAAAACATGGCAAAAATGATGAACTTTTCAAATGAAAGGAGGATTAAAGATAAAGAATGAAGTGGTGAGAAGTAAATATCTGCACAAAACCTGTTCATATCTGTTAAATAACTCAGAGCTTCTCAGGTCAAACAGATACTGAGCATTTTTTCTTCCATACTACAAAAAAAATGGAGTTGCCAAAACCCTTTTAAGCATGATCATTGATTTCTTTTCTGGTTGTCATAGTAAACAAGTGTCCTAGTTTAGATTTTACAAGTACTTTTGTTTTCTTTCAGTTGTTTGTATTTTGCTTGACTCAAGTATCATGATAATTATCACAAATAATTCCAAAAGAATTTGGATTATCATCATTTCCAACTCATGTTTTAAAGGAAGAACATTTTGTGGAAGAAAAGTCAACTATAAAGATAAATTTATGTTAAACAATTCCAAGAAACTTTTCAATAATGTTTTTTTTTAAATGTTCTCTGTCATAACTGTGACGTTTCACAATATAAAGTTTGCCATTGCATTTTTTATTTTATTTTTTTGTAACTTAATCTTCCGAGCCGAAATTTGGAAATATTGAATTCTTAAACTTAATGTCAAAATCAATTGTGTTTCAATAGAACCATTTTAATAATTAATAATAATAAAAAAATGTGACACTGGACAATATTGCTACATTGTTGGCTGACAATTTAGTTTGGCTTATTAATATAGTTTAAAAAAATAAAAATGGACAAAAAGAGTTAAATGCATACCTTGAAAGTAGTAAAATATAAATTCAAGTTATTTGATCCAACATTTGTAGATAAGGTAAGTAAATGTTCTTTGGTCCAGGAGCAGAAATGGATACTTTTCCATTATCCAATAAAACATTCTCACCAAATTCACACATCTGAAAAAAAGGGGGGAAAATGTAAGTTTTATTTCAAAACTATCGGTATAAATGTTTATGTGTCTACCTGTTTTTGTATAAGTTTATGAGTCAGATTTAAAAGTTTGCCACTTTGTGTGCTTTTAAGGCTGGTGAGACGCAAAGTGGCTCGAATTAGAGTCATGCTGGATCCCGGCGGCATGCGAGTACGCCCTGACAAAAGACTCACGGCTTCCTATGAACATAATTCACATCAGAGTCATAATATATATTTGGCACCAATCTTTGTATGCAAAATGTATTGGAACATCACAATTGTGCTCATCTTTTTTTTTTCTCGTTGAATTTTGCATCAATACCTGCAATAGTGACAAGCCGTCATCTCCCCTCTTTCTTCGTGACTTTAATTGTGAACCTTCAACTAGGAAAAGTGCCTGAGTGTCGACATCACCCAATGCTACACAGTCCTCCAGGCTTTGCTTTAATACTAGAGCTGCCTTGTCATGCAGCTTCCCTGTAAAAGATAAAAAAAATAGTTTGAAAGTTAGAAATATTGACAAAAGTTCACTTTAACCTTGACAGTTGAACTTACATTTTGTCCTCCATAAACTTTTGATGCATGTCATAATTCATACATCCTGACACTGTAGTAAAATGTAAAGTGTATATTTTGTCAAGTTAATAGAAAAGTGTGAAAACCACATTCTCAGTGTTAAATATGAATCCACCCATGCAGTTATATAGATGTGTCATTTGTAAAATACACTTTTCTTGTTCATGCTAAACAAACATTGGAGGTGGGTTTGCATTAAGAAAGAAATAGACCTGGATTAGGAGCTGTGACATCTGAAGCCTGTAAGAGAGCGCAACGAAGCAACGCCACACGGCAACGTAACCACAAAGCACATCCGACCCTCTCACTGGCCTCAATTGCTCTCGGGCAGTCTCCATGCTGTACACTCTGTTCCATTCCCTAAAAACACAGTAAAACTTGAATTTTCATGTGCACAATACGTACTTTTCCATTTATTTCATCAACACATTCTTCCAAAACACAAAGTGTCACCTGTTCCATTTCAGCATCCCCAAGATGGAACTCAAAGGACGGTTTCTTAAGATCCAATATGGCTTCCTTGAAGTCCTGCAGTAGCAGCAAGGAGGAAACTGCCATTTCAGAACTGAGGAAGTCCAGATGTGAAACTAATTAATGGCATATTACAGAAAATAAACACGACACACGCCCAATATGCTCATACCTTTGTGCAACGTGTCCTTGCTGAAGGTACAGGTTTGCTTTGAGAAGATTTGCTTCGATTTTCAATTCCATGTTTTCAATTTCACTGTATGAGGGAGAAGGGATTTTGTCCAGTATAGAGTCCAAAAAAAGGCCAGCGGCTTTTAGCAGCAAAAACTACAGCGGAAAAGAAAGGCACCAATAAATACAGGAATAGGAAAAGCATATCAAAAATTGCTACACACTTCCTACCTTGACTTTTTCCAGAGTCAGGGTCCGATGGGAAGCAAATTCCTTTGCTTTTGGCTTTACCTTCATTTGATCCACGTCAACAAAGTAGACTTGTTCTTGTTCCTTTCCATCCAAGTACACATCTTCAGTATCTGGCACTAATCGCATGTCATTTTTCACAAAAGTCAGGACAGAAGTAGTGTTATTTTCCACAAAACTCGTGAAAAAAATCTGATGATTGTCCTACAAAATGTGATAAAATAAAACAAACATGTATGCAGACCTGGTTCAGGATCACCATTCACAGTTCTACTCAGCGCCAAGCAGAGCTGAACACGTGCAAGGTTGAATCGGAGAGTTAGTGAGGATCCATACAGCATGCTGACCTCTGGAGAAAGCTCACAGCACAAAAGAGCTTCCAAAGCCTAACCCAAAAAACCCAGTCACTTCACAGAGTACAGACAATGGAAAATTCAGACACTATTATGATGGAAATCGATGGAGGTACCTGAACATTGTCCAGGAGGGACTTGCTGTTAGAAAACAAATTCTCTGACTGCAAAAGAAGCGGTCAAGTTGTAATGAGATCAACTATATTACAAATGAGGGGAAACGAAACAGCGATATGAAAGTGAGCTTACTTGGGGAAACTCACGCGCTATACAGCGTCCATTTGGGAGGAGAATCCCTGCCCCTCTAGACAACTGCTCGGTCTCATTTATGGCCTCCGAGAAGAAGTACAGTTCAGTGAGAGCACGGATCTGTAGTCAAAATCATGAGAAACTATAAGTCAATCCATCAGAGGAAAATGGCAGATGAAAATAAAGTGAGCCAAAAATGAATACTGACCTTAATTATTCTGCTTTCCACATTGCGTCGAACATCTCTGCACACTGTCCCCACAATGTGCTGATAAAGTGCCAGCATAGGTAGAAGCTGGAATTGAAAACCTTACTTTAACGCTGTACATTCTTTTCAGAATGATTGATTGATGACGTGTCTACCTTGATGTAGTAGCCTGCAATGAACAACCATTGGCAGATGAAATTCAAGCTTGCCACCGTGTTGGAGAGATCAGCCCTGTGCGGTTCGGAGAAAAGGTCGACACCGGGAAGAAGTTCATCGCTAATGCTGTATGAAGCATATGGGAGGTCTTCCAATGGATGGGCCAGGGAACAGCAAAGTACACACTAATTGAAAAAAATAAATGTGTTGATAATTAAAACTCAAGACACATTCTTTAATAATATATATAATTTTACCTTGAAAAGATGTGCAGACAAGAGACAACACTTGGTTCTCTGGCTGATATCTGAAGTTAAAATATACCTGTAGATGGCAGGACACATGCAGTTTAAATGGCAAGAGGCTTAAAAGAAATCTTCATGAGTTTCACTAAAACGTACTGTGCAATTTTAGAAGTGATCACAGCCGCCTGCATACATCCCCAAATACCAGCCTGTTTTAGAGTTTGTTGTAGGGTACCACCTCCAAATGACACCCAATCCCACTTATCTATTACCGCTGAGCTGTGTAAGGCAACATCTACAGCTTTACTCCAGCAAGCATGTGCCATCCTATATGATAAAGGGGGAAAAATACAGGAAAACAATGAAAAACTGGCAACCTCCATGACTTAGTAGTTTTCCTGAGATAATTGCATAGAGAATGCTTATAAAAGATGTCCTACCGTGTGTTTAAGTCATAGAAATGAAGGTTTCCCAATTCATGCAGAGCAAATACGCTGAGGGATTCTTGCTTGCTGGTCTGGAGATATTCTTCAAGAAGAGAAAATATAATTTTAATACACTGAATTTGACAAATGAGAATGGTAGCAAATTGTGATGCAAAATTCTGCATCTGTATACTCTGTACTGGCATTTTTTGTGTCCTTACTTGAGGATTCAAAGTATGTAGAAATTATTCTGGACATGCAGTCAGAGCTGATGGGTGAGTTATAGAGAGTGTCTGGAGTGATGTAGTCTTTGTGAATCAGGTCCCAAGGTTGGATGTTTGGCGTGGTCATGAGGATTGGGTTGAAGTCAATCTGGTCTGATGTGATCTCACAGAACTGCTCCGTTTCAAAACACGGTTGCGTGTGGGCCAATAGTAACAATAGTAATGCCCTACTATAACGAAACACTTGGAGACAATGAGGTATTCTTTCAATGGCTTGACGGTAGTAGTGTAGCGTGTTGGCCACATCCAGAGGAACACATATGAGGAACTGGGAGCATTTCATTTCTGCATCTTAATGACAAAAGCAAAACATTAGCGTGACAATAAACAATGCCTGTAGCCCATGCTTGTATTCTAACCTATGAGCTCAGTTTCTACTGTTGGCTTAAACTTCCCCGCATTGCTTGAATGAGGTAACCATCCACTAAGAAGCTGGCACCCTGCATAACTCTTGTATGTTACCTAGAAAGGTCAAACACATACATGAACAGGATGTGTTGAAGGCAACCCTTCCTGAATTAGGTTGTGTGACTGTGTTACCTCCTTGCCAGTGGCCCAGCGGGTCTTAAGATGGTGTGGTTGCGGGACCTTTGAGCCTCCGTTTGCACAAATTCTTTCAAAGAGTTTCCTCTGGGCCAGGGCCAACAGGGGAGTCACTGTCATGGCGTACCGTTCGCTAGGATGACAAAGGTGAAGGTTGGTTGATGTTGAAAATGATGTCATATGGAATTGAAGTTCAGGATTTTTGTGCTGGCTCAAGTATAAGGGCATATGTCCATTTGAATTATTTGCATGTTTTTCAACACTATTCATTGTATCATTATATATATTTACCGGGTGTAAGAGTTGAAAATGAGGGCAAAGTGCGCCAAGCGTTCCCATTTGCCGGTGTTGTGGAGCAGCTCCAGTGTGCGTAACACCAAGTCGTGGACAAAGCGCATGTTCACTTGGGTGCAGTCGTCCAATGGGGCTGCAAAAGAGAGACTGAACTCTTGTTCCTCTTCAGTCACGCGTTCATACAAACGCCAGAGCTTGAGATAACAACAAAACAGGTGGTTAAAACCCAACTATCATTTCTGCATTGACCTTTGTGACACTTACTCCTAGTCTGCTCAGCATGTCCATGATGAGATCAGTTGCTAGTACCAATAACGGAGTGAAAATATTGTGCAACTCGTTGGATGTAACCAGGAAAGGTGGTTGAAACTGAGAAGCTGTTTGCTCTAATGCAATAATTCGGTTGCTTTCTTCCCACACTGTGTAACAGACTTTCTGCAAATTTGTCCAGTGGCCTCCACGATGAGCTAATACCTAAAAACAAAATGATATATTTCATTATAATGTTTTTGTAAGGGCCAATATTACAAAGTGTCTTATATTGGAATCTTAATGCAGCTTTTTGAGCTAAAAAGATGTGGCAAACCAACAAAAGTGTACCATGGCTCTGCGTAGATGAAAAGCAGCTTTCTCCAGCATATCCAATGGTATATTTTTTGGAACCTCTGGCTTTTGAGGGAGGTCTTCTGCATCTTCACAGCTATCTCCAGTGTCTGAACTATCTTCTAAAAAGGAAGGCAAAGTGACTCCTCTTTCTCATTTTGTGTTCTCTCCATTTTTTCACTTACCATTTTTATCGCAGTCCTTGCTGGATCCGTCATCAGACAGTTCAGAGTGTGACGAGTCACTCACTGAACTAACTTTGCATACAGTGGCTAGTTGTTCTTCTAGATTCTTCTTCACCATGACACCAGAGTTGGCCAGAAAGAAGATGGAGGGATTTAAGTGGCTATATCTGAAAAAGATGGAAAATTAATCAGTCTGAAATCCTTGCAAAATCTAATAATACTATGGAAAATGATTGAGTCCAATCCAATCAACCCTAATACTTCACAGTAAGAGTTTTTTTTGTGTTCTTTTGGTAAACAGTCCATGTTTTGGTCCCTCCTGGTGAGTGGCATAATCCTGTATGAATGATATTTTGAAACCTGGGTTGCAGGGACGCTTCATGCAAAGGTTGTAGGCGCTGTTCAAATAGTGTCAGATGCGCCTGAGCGATACTGTAATTGATCTGACACCTCCACACTCTTTCCTCGGAACACCTCTTCCTCAACTGAAGACGGCGGTTGTGCCGTTCCACCACAAAATTCATACAGGTCAACAGCCTCTCGACAGCTTTCAGCTCCCTAAACAATAAAGGAATCAGGCTTTTGTCATGATATCAATTCAATTAACCTGCATGGTCTACCTGACGGTTCTTGCCGTCAAAAGGGCACCGCGTCTGAGTTTCTTCCGTTTCTTGGGAGCCTTTTTCGTTGACTTCTGCACAAAAAGGCAGTTCATTCTATTATTGATTTGTTTCTTGATTAATTCATCAATGTGTTCTTTTACCTGAGATGTTTGACTTTCTGTCGCACTGGACTCCGCCTCCTTATCGCAATGAATGTTTCGCTCGGAACATTTGGTAGGCATGACAATTTCGTCGTCTCTTCTGGAAAAGACACAACCAATTAAAATTGTTACTGTATGTCATTATTCCCACAATCCATTTTCAAGTCAACTATGTTTTGCATTATTACCTTGCGAGAAATCCAAATATAGTTTGACCCCATTGCAATACATGATCTGGGTCTCCTTCTTCCAAAGCTCTCTGAAGTAATAGCGACGAGATCTCCATAAAATTCGAATGGCTGCCCAACTGCATTACTTTTATACAAACAAACATGGAAGAGTTAATCAATTGACCATTTAAAAGAGAATATATTGCAATCTACTTGCCGATTCGATATGCATGCTGCAGGGTGCTCGTTGAGATCCGTTCACGCAACATGGCTGCATCTTCAGAACCACTAAGTGAGGGGGAACTATCTACACAAACACAAATGGTATATAATTAAGGTAGATATTGAGTACTTTAATAATTAATCTTGATATTTATTAGTATTACCCTTTACTGTGTTGAGATCTCCTTCAGCTGTGATGACCTCCACAAACTTCATGAAACGTGCCCTCAGTCTAACACATTTTTTAAGTTCCTCCTTCACTGCAGCTGGATCATCGGTCTTTGTCTAAGAACAAATATAGACGAGACACTCAATGGAATTTATGACATCAAGTTAAAAACCAAATAGTGGAGAAAAACAAATAGCACTCATTTTTACCGACACACGTTTGCAAGCAAGTCGAATGAACCGCTCTTGTGTTTCGAAGATATCTTGAAGAAGCGCACGGCCACATTCTATTACTCCGGATGCCTTTTGATGCTCCTTCAGGGCACGCAATGCCTGGAGGATAATAAAGATCAAAGTGGAAACATTGTTTTTCTTCCCAGTGGTCTTTTAAGAAAAAAAAAGACATACCTTGGACAGATAGTTGGTAATGCAAGCAATCATATGCATAAGGGTCTCCACAGTGTTTCGAGACCATTTTTGCTTGAGGTGGGCTTCGTTGTCCTTCAATACATTCAAGCATTTATTCAGCAACTGAAAAATGGAACACATGACATGATTTAAAGCAAGAAAGGACATTTCAAAATCCAGGAGTCATTAATTTACAAATTTGATTGCACTTTAGTTTACAAATTAAAATGCTTGGATATTAATGTGATAAATAGACAAAATAACATGCTTTTTCTCCCGAAAATATTACTACAAGCATTTGTTTCTGATGTAGTGGCCTTATTTTGTGTAGAAAAATAGAATTTGGTGTTCAAATAGTCTTTTTTCTAACTTGAGTCTTGAAAAATACGTGGTCGTCTTATCTTCGGACCAATACGCTACTTGTTTAAACAATGTTATGCAGTGGAGGTTAATGAAATGCTCACCTTTATGGCAGGATCGCAAGGGATCTGATGAAAGATGAATGGAACCAAGAGGCCATAACAGCTAATTACTGCTTGAACAGCAGAACTACTGTCATTTAACCACATGGCCAAGTCCATGGCTACCATCAATCGTTCACATTCAGCTAGTCGGGCTTCCTGTATGCAGCACACGTGCAAATATGGTCAATTTAAATATACGTGGAGATCAAAACAGAGTTTAAAATGGAGCAGAATAATCAGTCAAATATATTTTGCGTACCTGTTTCCAGACAAAAAGTCCACAGAGGCTACTTGAGTCACATTGGAGTGACTGTTGCTGAATGTTTATGTCCGTCTCGATGAAGATGGACGTGAGGAAAAGTTGACACAAGAGTGGAGACGAGCATTGCAGATATTTCATATGCAGCCTTGAATGAGAAGAAAGTGGAATGAGATGAGCACAGAACCAACTTTATTGATAGTTTGTGACTTCTGAACGCCTCACACTGTTGAACCAAGTCGATCCTGTGTTTTGTCAGTCTCGTTGTCCCGAATTGTAAAATGGCTCCATAATTCCTTGCATGCTTTCTTTGCTATGTCGTATTGTTTGGTTTGAAATGCCACCTGAAATTGACAAGCCAAAAAATGTTGACTTAATTTGAGCCATACGCCTGAAAAGCCAAGCTTACCTGCGCCAGGTGAGCCCACGACGACAGCAATGACTGTGGCATGGATGTCAAAAGTGGGAATGTAGTGGCTCCAATGGCATTGCCTAGTAACTTCCCTTGACAGGTGTAAGCTGCTATGGCAAAAACGTACTTCTGGTTGGGCACCAGTTTGTCTGCCTTTAGTTGCCACTCACCACAAATTGCTGGTACCTGCAAAAAGTGTGTTTTATAGCATTTAAATTAAATGTACCTAGTCTTGAATGATAATTGGAATACATTGCATACCAAAAAAAATAAGGCATACCAAATTTCCAGTTCCCATTAAGCTACAGTCTCCAAAGCGGACTTTTAGGTCGATGCCCTCTGCTGCACGTCCCCAGAGTTGGTACCAGCACACCTTGATGGGAGGAAATTTATTGTTTTATGTTATTTTTCTCAAAGAATTGTAATTGTGAAAAACCAAAAGGAAGTTCTCACTTGTTCCTCCATGTGGTATGGAGCGGGAGCAAAGGTTAAGGAGCAGTGAGTGCGTGAAATGAGAACAGGACGAGGTGGAGGGATTTCTTTTTCCTCCTTGGCAACTTTTCCTTTGTTTTCAAGAGCAAATTTTGGGTTGTTGGCAATGTATAGTTTTCTCTCTTCTATTGATGCCTTCTCAATTAAAATGCAGGCTTCCTGGAAAAAAAAAAGTGAAAAAGGTGAGTGAGGATTATGGACTGTTTGGATGAAAACACATCCTGTAATTTCACCTGACAGCCATATATAAAAATAAAATGTTAAATGTGATGTAAGAGTATTTGTACAACCTCTAGAAGGCTTCTGGTTACACAGGAATCATTTGATTGACTTCCATCATTAATCAGCAAGGCCTTCTGGATCAGGAAAAGTGCTTTAGATACTTTATTCTTCTTGATTTTGTCCAAGAGATCAGATTCTGTCACTGAAAAAATATTGAAAACACTAAGCATCAGCAAATGCCATTTCTTCTCTTTGTTTGTAGGCTCACCTGCATTTAGTTGCATTAACTTGAGAGATGCCCTGTGGTGGATGATGTCCAGTTCAAGAAGAATGTCCGTCGCAAGCATCGCCGTGTGGGTTGACTGGTTGGACCGATTCCTTTTAGCATCTGATTCTATTTCTTCCTTTTGCTTCTCAGATATTTCACTTTCTCCATTTCCATCGTCCCTCTTGTAAGAAAAAAGAAGAAATAGTCAACAGAACACACATTTGATGCTTATACATAGATACACGGTACACGGCACAAACCAATAGGTAAGTAATGTCAGGGGGAGCAGCGCCATCTTGGGGCATCAGTGTGACCACACGCTTGACCAAAGCCTCGAAACCTTTCTCAACTACTGTGCACACTTTTTGAAGAAGCTCTATACGTGACCCCTGCAAAAAAAGAAACAACACTGCAGTGTAGGTTTACACTCTATTATTATTATTATTGTATTTTCATTTATTATTATTATTACTGTAACATGTTTGGTCTTTTGTTTCTGATCAGTTTTTTTTTAAAAAGCCCTTCCAAAAATTTAACTCAAACTTCAGTATATATAACTAACAAATGTGGTAAAATAAACTTTATTTGCACAATGCAAAATGCATTTCACATACCTTAAGCAAGTTAAAGGAGTATTTCTTTTCACTACCAGTTTTGCCTTTAGGTTGAACTAAAAAGAAAAAAAAAATCATCATAACATTGAAAATATATGTTAAAATATTTTACACTAAAACAGTGTGTTATGCTTACTCCGATCAGATGCACTTTCCAACAATAAAACCAATCTATGGATCATCTCTGCTGTCTTTATGCAGTCAACTGTTGCAAGGTCACAGGCAAATGCTACCTCACACTGCATGGACAAACACCACGCCCACTGTGTGTGCATAGAGATAAGTGAAATCACTTTAAATCACTTTCTCTTAATTTTATTTTACCTTGTCGTGGTCTTGTGTGAATTCTGGATTTTTCATCTGATCGATCATTATCGCCAATTTCAGCTTCCCCCATAGAAAGAGCAAAACATCCCAAACGAGTTCTACATCTGGCTTTGCCTCCTACATTAAAAAAAGAGAAAGAAATGCACATGTAAATTCATATTGTGCATGACAACATTAATACAGTGCAAAGTAAACTTACCGGAACAGAATCGCAAACTGCCTTGTACAGGGTGTCAGTCAGGCTGATGATTGTTTCAAGAGAGCCCCTGAATCTCTCTGTAAAAAAAAAAAAAAAACATTAATGAATGGAAATATGCAGTAATTTGAATGTAAAAATATGATTTTGTTCTTGAGAGACCACTCTTCTGGGAAAAATTTACAGCGTCATTTAAGCGGTATACGGCATAAGTAGTTAGATGTAAAAATAATCATAATAATAATGTTTTTACAATTATGATTACAATTTGTGGAAACACTGGAATACAAAATCACTTGTACCGCCACTGCCGTCCTCTCTTAGACGCCTTCTATGGGAGGACTTCAGAGTGCTGAAACCGTTTATCAAGGCGAGCTCGTATTCCGCCTTCCTGAACGTACGACCTTCAACGACCTGGTACACACAGAAAGCATCATTTTAGACATGGGTGGCATTATTTTCCTCTACTTTTGCACAAAACAGGACGAGTAAAAAAAAAAAGTGCTCACGGACAAATTTTGCATCATCAATCGTGAATATTCAGCAAAAGCGTCCGGTTGTTTGTACTGAATCATCAACTTAATGAACCTGACGGCAGCACTGATAGGCACTTTGTGTTCTCCTGTAACAAAATGACATGCAACAATACGCTTACAAATCTATTTCTTTAAGGCTGCAGAATGTGTGTGGTAATATGAGAGACAATGGCTTACCTGCAACCGCTAATTCCATCAGAGTTGACGTTGTTGACAGAGCGCTGAGAGGTACACAGGACTGTTCGTGACGTTTCTGATCGCTTGTAGTTGCCGCTCCTTGATAATGAGAGAAATTTTAATTACACCAGTAAAACTTTTGTTGTTGTTATGTTTTTGACTAACCAGATAATATACTGAGTCCAGAGGCAAATAGTTCCAAGACCACATCCTGGAGCTCCAGTTCTTCCGGCAGTCTTGTCTGCAGAGGACGCAGGGAGCTGTCCCAGAGTGCTTCACAGATGCCCAAGAATTGTGATGCACTGCTGTCAAAGAGGCCCATCAGCATCCGCTCTGTGGCATTACGAGGCCACGGTATCTGCGACACAAGCAATGGTGTTCAATGGTGTGCATTTACCTACATTTGTTTTTTGATTAGTTTGCATTTACATTGGGAAAGTCCTTCAGAGTCATTTTGCTCTTGATTGTAATAATGTGTTTGGGTTTCCTCCTGGTCTCAAACACAGCCCTCTTGAACATAATAGCAGCCAACTGGAAGAAAAATAACATTTTCAATTTGATTGTACTTCTTTATGAACAAGAAGTTTCAAATAGTGCAAAGAAATGCATTGAAATTGGCCTTTTTCTAGGGCAGGAACATTATAATAGTTTGCCTTGATGGATGCTTCTCTGAAGGCCATTTGAGGCTCTTTGTTTGAAGGGTCACTATTTTCCTTATCCTTTTCCTGTTCTGCAAGGTCATTGATTTTTCCAAGCGCTCTCCTGGCAAACTCCTGCAAGCATCCAAAAACATGCAAATGTAAATGCTTCACTTTTCAAGGTTTTTGCATTGATGATGAGTTGAGTTTGTTAGGGATTTGTTTTGATGTGTTGTCCACACCCAACCCCGAACTTAATAGAATGATCCCACCTGGACTGACAAATAAACACAGGATTTGAAAAAACTGACATGGGTTGACAAGACAATCAGAAAAATCTGGGTCACACAAGAAGCAGCAGGCAGGAGACACAATAGGTGAACTCAATAGAGAATAAAAGGGGATAAAACACAACAAAACAATCCCTAACATAATATAATCTTAGTTTAAGGTCATCATAAGGGTCTTTTTACCTCTGCTCGTAGAGATGACAAATTGTCATAGTAGCAATGACAGACAGCACAGTACAGTTTGACAAGCCATGGCAGATGTTTAATAGTCATAGCTGGCATGGCTGCCTCTAAAGTCAGACTCGCCCACAGAAGGTACTCCAATGCCTTGGAGGGGATCACAAATGAGAAATGTGAATAAAATGGCTCTCACCATGAATTAAAACAAGACTTTACACAGCATACCTTTGCACTATGATTCAACGCCATAAGGTAGTTGCACATTTTGAAAATTTGCAATGTACCTGCAAAAGACAACACATTTTTTGGGGGGATGTTTCACGAAAAATAACTGAAATAGTTTACCGTTATAAATGATCCAGCAGAGTTGCTTGTTCTGCTGAAACGCCTGCATCATTATCCTGATGAAGTTTAGCACATGCAGCAGTTTTAAAAGCCCCTTCTGGCTGAGGACCATGGGCCTTTTCTCCAACTCAAATATGCACTGTGCACAGCCCAGCATTGAACGGACCTAAGTGCACACACAAACCCAAAGCCAAATATAATTTAACCACCGACCAGGCCTGACTTTACATGACAATATTTGCAGACACATAGAAGAAAAATAAACACAAGAACAAAATACCTTCATGATGAAGACATCCTGATCTGTATCAAAACCTTCAGGGAAGAAGCAGTTTATAAAATGATCCACATCTGTAATGTCTGTTATACTTGTTGAACAGAACTGAAGCAGGTGCAGGCTGTAGCCTTGAGAGAAAGCTGTCTGGTACAACTAGTTAAAAAAGAGACAAATTAATAATTAAGATACATTATAAAAGGGTCATTTTTAATTTACCTTTAATCCAGTGAGAAAATCTCCTATCTGCAACATACGCTCCTGGTACAATTTAAACGGTAGACGTGGTTTGAAGTTCCTCCAAATATCAGCGAGCAGGGTGATCCTTCAAAACAAAACACTCATGATGAAGAAAATTACCAAGATGACAGAATATCATCAGAAATAATAAATCTTCCAAAAAAAATTAAAAAAAATCTTTGCATGTTGCAAAATAAGGTCAAAACATGTTTATCAAACATTCAGGTTATTCTAAAGTGCGTATGTGTCTGTCACCTAATTAGATGTATACATTTCAAAATCGTTGGCTATTTTACCCTTTTGCATATGCGACGTTGTCTTGGCAAGTGGCTGGCGCAACTCGTTTCATCACAGTCATAAAAGAATTAATATCGCGCTCAAAAGACACAATAACTGGATTTCTTTTGTCAACTTTGCCATAATATGTTGCTGGTAAATTCATTGAGGCCATAATAGTTATTAAACCTTCCACGCGTTTAGGACAAGGCACGTTGCCATGGTGATGAGAAGGACGCCAAATAAACAGGGTAACTTTGAGGTCATCAAAGAAAATGGGAATTTTCAACTTCCAACGTGGTTGTGATCTTAAAAGCATCAAGTCATGACGTTACCTTTGAAAACCTTTTCCTTTAAACTATTCTTTTCTATTTCATTTTAGAGATCATAAATATTCAGATCATTGTGTTAAATCAAACCAGGATACTTTTGATGAATGCACCTCTTCCACATTTTTTGGCAAAATTGTACACATTAACATATGGGGATTTACTTCACATCATCTAAATATGATATTCCTAGATATTTGAGAGGGTTTACTTGAAAAAAAAGTTCTCTAACTCAACAAATACTTATGGCCAAGAATGAACTGACACACTGTTATCGGGTCAAAAATGTGTAAAGGACTTCAAATTTGACATCCAAGCTCACAGCAAAAATGGTCCACGCTTTGGCTACTGCCTAATGCAGCACCATACAAACTCATCATTTCCTATTCAAGCCACCATCCACTTTGCTCGCGGTCCTAAAGCTGCTGGCACTCGAAGGCCAGCAGTCTAATACTCTGGCAGCTCGTTCTCATACAAACACGTGCACCGGGATCCAGACAGGGGCATTTCCTGGGTAGAGAACATCGGCAACATCAGCAGTATTCTGAGCCAATGTCACCTCATGACCAGACTAGATGGAGAATCAGAGAGAGAGAGAGAGAAAAAATGGAGAGACACTAATTCACCATTGGAAGGATCAAACAATGAGGGCAGTGGTGAGACAAACAGTTGACATCATTGTTCCAGAAAAATCAAGCTTTTGGCAGGGTCACTGTACCCGTGGGCTGTTATGGTTCGGTGTGGGGGGGATTGTGGACAGAGTTGCTCAGGATGGGATGGGATGTGTGGGTAAAGTAGTATAAATGTGCAGCGGGAAAGCACAGTGAGCACCCATCTGAGACCAAGTGTCAAACTCGGACACCTCATCGTTATTTCATCTCATCCGGATAGTCACCATGGATATTCCTATTCAGTACCCCTGGTACCGCAGGGGATTTCCATACCGACGTGCTGACCTGTCCTTGGGCGATTCGCCGACCGATTGGCCCCTCGTCTGGCCTTTCCCTTGGTCCTTTGCTTGGATGCGCCCAAGTCTCATGCGTTGGTTAAGCTGGCCTGAAAATGGACACAGTGAGGTAAAGTATCTAAACATGCATCATTTTCAAGGTTTTTTTTTTTCTTTAAATTAACTAGACACTTCAGGATTCTTAGTCTTACAAAGAGGTTTGCTGTCCAATTTGTAGATGCATGTGGAAAAGGATCGCTATGTTATTTACCTGGACGTGAAGCATTTCTCACCAGACGAGCTGAACGTCAACGTCAGCGATGAGTTCATCACAATACACGCCAAGCATGAAGATAGACAGGTCAGTGAAAAGGTCGCAACTCAACTTATAAACACTGATGTGATTGAATTCCGTTCTCGACTCTCCAGGATGACCACGGCTACGTGTCAAGGGAGTTCCTGCGGAAGTACAAGCTCCCCCCCGCCGGAGTGTCTTGCGCTGATATCACCTCCAGCTTGTCGTTCGACGGCGTGCTGACAATCACAGTGCCAAGGTCTTCACCTGGCCCCGAGCGCAACATCCCAATCTCCTGTGAGGATGGAACAGCCAAGCAGAAAATGTAGAGTGAAGTTAACGTGCCTCTGACGCAGTTTCACTACTAATCATCACTACTAAATTCTGCATGTGTTTGTATTTAGCCTGTTTTGTGGGCACATGTATAGGTGGGTAGGCCATGTCTAGATTCCTGCAAAGAACCTTCTAATAAACCAGTATCTAACTTAATTTAGTATTTTTTTTTTGCAGAGAAAAGGCCTAAAAATGCAAGGAATAACTTGTATTTTTTTCTGTGTGAGTGCACTTAAGTCCAATAGAGTTAAAATAGACCTAAAAATGCTCCGTATTAATCTTTGCAAATGCTGAGGACACCCCAGTGTATTAACACAATACATAGAATAAATATTGGGTTTATTCTTAGAAAAGCCAAGTTATTGTTTTATTAATGATAGAGTCATTGATTTAAATGTAAACACACATGACCTATAGGACTGATTTTAAAAAGTGATGTTTATTTTCAGTTCTCTTAAAGAACATGCCTTTAAGAAAATGTTAGAATAACGTGTGGAAAAGTGCTATGTTAGAAAAGCAAGCATTATCTACTGCTCGTCAATTTGGAAAAAGTTCTGCTTTGTGCAACAGTTCCTAATACGATTCTACGAAATGCAAACTGTGAATTGGATTCTGCTGATGGCCTAGTAAAGTGGCTGCTGCAAAAA
Organism: Stigmatopora nigra; assembly: GCF_051989575.1. NCBI lineage: Eukaryota > Metazoa > Chordata > Actinopteri > Syngnathiformes > Syngnathidae > Stigmatopora > Stigmatopora nigra. The sequence goes on from NC_135526.1 coordinate 6,737,135, forward strand.
GTAAAGTAAATGGCAAAACGTGTTTTCTTCCTTGATGGAAGCCATTTCAGTTACAGTAAAAGTCCCATTTCTGAAATCAGAAAGGAAAATAGAAAATAAGAACCACCATCAACCACATAGTTGTGTAGCGTATGTGTGTTCACCCACAGTTGTTTTCACTTCGGTGTTAGCCGGTTCCAGAGCCTGAACCTCTTCCACAACAGAGCTGGGAAAGTGACCAATCCGAGCTTCTTGTCCCCCATAATAGGAATCCTGAACCTGGAAGTATAGGACAGGTGATATTTTAATCATGAAAATTCATAGGACTGCCATTACAATTGTTATTACACCAAACTTGGACTAAACAGTACTACTACACTATCTATTAATAACACAAAATCTACTCACACTGCCTGCCCAGAAGAGGTTGCCAGTGTCCTGAAGCATGGCATAGACATAAACAAGTTGCCCCTGTCTGATGGAGATGAACCTGCAGTCTCCTGGGCTGTAATCCTGCACGGCACGAGCAATCAGGATAGCATCTGTGCAGAAATGGAAAAGTCAGTCACAGGAAGACTTGACTCAAAACAGTGGGTACCTACAGCTACATTCCGAGTCAGCACAGCGTTTTCTAGCAGAAAGTTTAGGCATCTGTCTTCCAGCGTCCAAGCATGGCAACAAAAGGCAAAATGAGAATAACAGAAATAATTTGCAAGGCATGTTTGCACCCTCTATGGCCTCCTCCTTGTGAGCTTTATCCTTTAGTAGGAGATGTTATGATGCCGCCCACTATTTGTACTGCCTCCATCGCGTGCCCTTGCTGAAGAACGACTTACACAGAAGTCCTTTGAAAAGCTTTCAAGTAGGTAAACAGGAAGGGTGAGGGGGTGTTGTGGATGGTGGGGCGTGCAGATTTGACAAACTGTTGCTTGTTTTCTGACCTCCACCCGCCCTCATGTTTGTGCCAAACTGGTCCAGGGGGCTCACACTAGAGTAAGTATTTCTTTGAGGCCAGTCTTGGGTTCGTTTCATCTTTGTTCATCCACTAGATGTCAGACTTTCTGGACATCTTTTGCTGCTTTCTCCCTGATTCTTCCACACCTCTTTTCCTTACAAGAGGTGGAGCTTCTACCTGTATTTACATATGTGCACTGCACTGCCAAGGGAACCAGCACAACCTCTCCTGTGCAAACACACACTCACCAAACAGGAAGACTATTATTCTTTGGCTTGAGTTGCCAGTGAGGACGCTCAGGTAAGACTGTTTTTTGGCTCTCTAAGTTCAATTGAAGGATAGTGTGACTGACATTAGACTATTTTTGTCTATCTATTGGAATTAGAATGAGAAATATGCCAATATTAAGGATTATTGTGGTTCCAATCAGAGAAAACTGGGAATAAGGAACAGGCTGCATGGTTAGAATGATAAAAATTAAACACAAGTTCTTCAAATTAAGTTTTGATTGACTTGCTACTTTATTGTTGTGTTTGTCAATATGGTACTGAGTGGTTTATATGAATATTTTGCCTGCTTTACAATCCCAAACAAAGGGGGAAAACATAACAAACTATTCATTCATAACACTCACGTTGGATAATATCGCATGCCAAAAAGGCAAATTCACGCTTTGTTATCAGAAACTATATCTTTGAAAGTCAATGCCATGAAAATGGCTCAATCAGATCAGCAAGGATTGAGTAAAGGTTTTTTTTCTTGTGGAAACTTTTGTTGACCTATTGGGCAGGAAAAATTGGAACTCTGCGAGTGAATCAAAACAATGCCAGCAGTATTAGTGGATGTGGAATTTCGGACAGAACGTGACAAAGGCGACTCTCAGACAAAGAAGAATAGAGATTAGGTGACTAGAAAACAGCCAGAGGGAACCTTCATGTTTTCTGCCCTATATTTATACTTGTGTTCTTGTCCCAAACAGGATAAGACTGGGGAATAACACCAGCGTCAGGACCTTTTGGTTTTCAATAGAGAGCAATTCACGAAGACTAATTGAATAACGATCAAATCACTGCTGTGAAGGACTTTTTGGGGGGTTTCCCCACTTACCTGTCATTCCTAGGACAATGTTTTCCATCTGACGCCTGCAAACACGATATCATGCTCAGCCCGAGGAAGAACAGTGTCCCTTCTCCCAGCCTGGAGGACTCTTTTTTCCCCCTTTCGTCCTCCTCCTCGATCTCGCTCTCCTTTGCCATGCCAACGGTGACTTCAGATCCCAGGAGCATCGACAGCAGGGGGGACATAGAGACGGACTTGATTCTGGCTGCAGAGCTAGGACAGGCTCTGCTGGAGAAGAATGAGGAATTGGCCGCTGCTCTGGAGGAGAAAGAAATAGAAGTGGAGGTAAATGTATTATTCAATCTCCAATATTGTCTGTGGTTTTCACCCAAGTGTAGCTTTTGGTTCAAAACATTCAAGTGGTTTTATTCCAACCCATCATTAACATTACTGTAATAACACTAAGCTTGTGAGTAGCTACCAGGAAGCAAAATATTAAAACACCACAAAGAATCAACTAGTGCAGCTATGCAATCGTAGCAAATCTTTAACACACTGAGAAACACTGTTAAGCAAAATGATCCAAACGGCACAATATTTTAATTAGAAATGCCCCTATGTTAAACAGCTCAGTATTAAATTACATCAAATTGGTGGATTAATGCATTGGTATATGAGTATCTCATATTGGAAACAAGAAAAATATTAATATATGTCTATGATTACGACAGTCAATTTAGTTTAGATGGAATAAATCTTGCAAAAAAATCCATGTTTTTGAAAATGAAGTGTTGCATTGAATTTTTCAGATGTTACAGCAACAGAAGCACGTTATACAAAGAAGAATGGAGATGAACGAACTAGCATCTGGGCAGAAAGAAGCCGAACTGAATGGAGATTTGGCCGCTTTGCGATCCGAATTAGACCGCCATCACTCTCAGGGACGGGACCGGCGCAGAGATGAGAGTGAACAACTAACCCAGTTATCCAATCATAACCAACGCTTAGTGGAACAGCTATCAGAGGTGTGTTTCACGTCACCACCCATCGAGCGGGTTTTAACACTCCGTTCTTGACGTTGCACTCATGGCACCAGACGAGGCGGAAGGAAATTCAAAAGCAAAAGCAATGTCGTGGAACTGGTTTTTGGAGTTGTCAACTTTTCCACTTTGATACCGTACCTTTGTAGGCTGTGACGCTGGAACATTCCTTGAGGACTGAGATTCGCACGCTGAGAGAAGAGATGGACGACTCCTCCTTTAGCCGCAGTATCAGCTCCACGCAATTAGAAAACACTCTAGCCGAGGTAGAAATATCACTGACACACCTTTATAAGCATATTATGTAAAGTCTCCTCTTTAGAAAGCAGAACAAAAGTCTTGAGTATTGCTTTCCCCACACTGTCCATAATGGAAAAATTATCTTAATATTAGAAACTACCAAAATGCAACTTGGGATGGCAGTTTTGCTGTAGGGTGACACTATATATAATATAACATAGTATATATATATTTCTATATATATATATATATATATATATATATATATATATATATATATATATATATATATATATATATATATATATATATATATATATATATATATATATATATATATATATATATATATATATATATATATATATATATATATATATATATATATATATATATATATATATATATATATATATATATATATATATATATATATATATATATATATATATATATATATATATATATATATATATATATATATATATATATATATATATATATATATATATATATATATATATATATATATATATATATATATATATATATATATATATATATATATATATATATATATATATATATATATATATATATATATATATATATATATATATATATATATATATATATATATATATATATATATATATATATATATATATATATATATATATATATATATATATATATATATATATATATATATATATATATATATATATATATATATATATATATATATGGCTGTCAATAATAGAATAGACTGGTATGGCTATAAATGTGGTTTTTCTGTTGGGTGATACTATATATAATATAATATAATGTATATATGGCTGTCAATGGAATTGACTGGTATGGCTATAAATGTTGTGAGTCCTATGGACTGTCAATAGCACCCCGAAAGATAGTATTTTTTTGTGGTTTAATGTTCAATTTGAATGGAAAAGCCAATGGGGAGCAGAAAAATACCATATATAGAAATCAACAGGAGTTAAATAAAAAAAATTGTATGAAACACTACCTCTTAATTCATGCTGAAACTTTTCACTCTACAGAGTCGAGTTTTGAAGGGGCGCCTTTGTCACATGGAAGCCCAGCTCAAGGCTTCCCAGGAAGACAGCGACAGGCTACGCTCTGAGCGGGACACCATGAGGGACAGAGTGTCCGAGCTGCAGGTGCAACTGAAGGAAAAAGAGGCAGAGGTAAATAAATGGCCGGCCTGGGACAATGGGTGCTCAAATTATAGCCATTGGGTGGTCTTTGTCTTCACTCACCCCCCTCACTAATAACGGGGTACTAACACACAAAGTCAACCATTGTACTGGTAGACCTCGGAGTGTAATATGTCACTCACTGTGTGTGTGTGTGTGTGTTTGTGTAGTTAGAGCAGGAACAAGGGGTGGTGTTTGAGTTGCGTACCATAAATCGCTCTCTGCAGAAAAATGCCCTGAGCCTGGGAGAAGAGAGCGCCCTGGACATTACGCATACACAACCTCTATCGCTGCTTAGTGAAATTCAGCAATCCCAGGTACATAAAGTGAACACACACACACATACACAAAAAGCTCCCATTTCTATTCTCACTGCGTACTAACCACTAATAAACAGTTGCGCTTTTGCTGAATTTTGAATGCATTGACCAATGTACACCTAAACCACCTAATATTTTGTTGCATCTATGAAATATGTATGCATGCCCATCTATGGAGGTATATGTATATGTATGCTTTTATTGTTGAATCAAAATAGGTTGCAATTAGGACCTAAATCTACCCCCCTACCCTATAATCTACAGGCCAAAGATGCACTACTATCCCACTCTGTGGCATTACAAGCAAGAGATGATGAAATAGCAGCACTGAAAGAGGAGGTTTGTAAAAACTTCATTTATCACTACACTCAATCACATTCAATTACAACAAAAATAGTGCTGCAATGTATGTATATGTCAAATTGCCTTATTGAACAAGTTCCCATACACAAATGAGCAAGATCACATATAGAATACTTTTATGAGAGTGCCCTTTTCCATGTGTTGTTATTATCTCACATGACTGATTTTTTATATCCACCCCGTCTCAGTTGCAATCCCAACGAGTAGAACTGGAATCACTGAGAGAGGAAATCAAGCCATTTCAGAACAGACCAGGAGCGCCAAGTTATAGGTAACAACACTACACGCCATGTGGCTAAAAATATCCTACTTGATAATTATCATGGTGAACTTACCTATTTCCAGTTTGCTCGAGGGTGAATTTGCCACGGTGCGGCAGGAGAAGGAATTATTGACGAAACAGCTTCTCAACACCATCCAACACAAAGTGGCGCTCTCCCAAGAGCTTGATGCTTGGCAGGTAGGCCTAAAATAGACTGAAATGTATACAGTAAGTGGGCAGCATAATGCTACAAAAAAAAATTGGATATTAAGTCTGACATTTTGTCTGGCAGGAGGATATGCGCTTGGTGATCAATCAACAGGTGCTGCAGAAGGAAGAGGACAGATTAAAGGCAGTTGAACAAGAGCGAAGGAGCTCAGGAGGACTCCAGAGAAGCAAGTCTCTCAAATTGAAAGGCGAAGGAGGAAAAGGATTTTTCTCATCTCTTTTTAAAGACAAATAACACATGAGATGAAAACATCCATGTTGATCAGAAATAGCATTTTCTAACATAAGCAAGTGTACAGTTTGTATAAATATTTGTATTTATGAATGTACAGCAAACATTTATATGCCTTTGTATTAAAATATTATTTGGGATCCCTTGTTTTAGGTTGGTGGTATTATTTCACAGGCTTCAACAACATAACAATGTCTGTTTTGTATGTAGATTTAGATTTAAAAATCCAATTAAAATGAAATGAACATTTCTTTCTAATGTAAACAAATGAACGCATTAAGCCTTTTGAATAAGAAATTGTTTTCAGGCAATTTGAATCCACTTTTCAAATCAGATATAAAAAGATAATACCACGACTGTAAAAAAATACATAGTTTGACAAAGAATTGCAGTATTGTTGATTAAAATATATATTTTTTGCAGTGACTAATACAGCCTTAGTATTGGATGTAAGTGCAGATGTTTTGTCCTGTGCAGTGATTGCTCGAAAAATTAAACGATGATATACAATAGAAATAAAAGCGTTTAATAATCCAATTAAAAAATATACACACCTTTCCACATGGCTTTGTTAAAAGGATAAATAACAATGAATACATAAATAATGACCAGAGCATGCAAATAGTGCATGAAAAGAAAAGTACTGTACAAACCTGTATAATTCATTAATTGGTCCTCACATATACTGCTTTGGATGCATTTCTTTCCCATTTTTCAACATAAACTATATTGATTTAAAAATCCACAAACATTTTATTGCTGTTTGTGTTTTTCTTTTTTTTGCACAAAGGCCCAAAAAGTAGGAGCTGCTCAACTAATTGTGTTTGACTTTGTTGTTGCTAAAACAAAACATATTTATGATCTAGATATGGTTGTATTATTAAATCAGAATTTTGCGGCACACATTAATAGAATAAATAAATAAATAGCATTGTTTTCTTCTTAGAAACTTGCCATCAGTATTTCTGCATAACTGGACAGCAACAAAATATAAAATAAATAATCCCCTTTGGTTTCAGAGGTAGATCGAATTGAATTCAGGAACTTTTCTCAAATTCTAGACCATAATAGGCTGCTCTTTTTCACATTTGACTCAACAAAAAGGATTGAATCAAGACTGAGTCCCTAAAGCAGTTTCTGGGACTCCCCCCCTCAACATTACAGTTGTCAATGTCATTCCAGGATTTAAAAAAAGAAGACTAATGTCCCACATTGACACCGAGACCTACTTGGAGCTTGTCACCACGGTGGTTGACAAAGGCGCCCAAAATTAGAGTGGCAGGGAGTGGGCTTAATCGTTTCTCCAGCACTCCACCAATGATACAGCGACTGTTTATCATACCTGCAAAAAAATGGCATGAACAATCTTTAAAAATTCTCATGGCAATCAAAACAAATCATACCTCGAAAGACCATGTTAGCCTCAGGTAGTTCCATCTGGTATCCAAATGAGGTTGTTGTCTCCTGAGTTCTGGTACTGGCTTCAAATTCCACTCCTACTTGGATCTAGTAGCCCATAGAGCATATCCATGCATTAGTACTGAAAGTTAGATTAAATGATGTCAGATCCAATACCTGCTTGTTGGCTCGGTGATAGTAGCTAGCATGAGCTCCTCCTTTCCCAGCATTCAGTGTCGCCACCCAATTTGGTCCTAAACACAAAGAGGGACAGAAAGTTCTGTGAGATCCTTCAACGGTTGAATCAATATTACGGCTACATTTACTTAATTCACAAGGAAATCCCACTTGAATACTGTCCAGCCAGTGTGAGGATTCCACCCTCTTCTGCTCTGCCTCGGTGGTAGACCAGTTCACCTCCTAATACCAGATTAGAGGACACACTTTGTAGAAAGTGAGCCACTAGAATAACTGTGTGGGGAAAGGATAAACAATGTTGAGACACAATGTAGCTCTCAAGTTGGAGGACAGTGACCCTGGCTCACATTAAAAGTGTACCTGATTCTCTAAGAACATCCGGATTAGCCACGGTCACTGCAGCAGTGAAGTCACTCCCCCTGTACTCTGTTTCAAACTGCCATGTTACAAACTGGGACTGCTGGGTCTAAATTGAAATGTAAAATGTGGTATCATTAAAAAAAACAAAAAAAATGTTTTATCCAAGAGAGACAACATAATTCCGTATTTTTGGACTTCAACTGCAATTCAAATGAAGTTTTATGTCAATTTTATAAATTGAAGGTCTTACTAGAGCAGGCGACTTTAAAATGAGAGCAAATTATATTTTGGACAACAAATAATTTTAAAAAGTGACAGACAAAATAATGCACTTCGATGCTATTTATTTTTCCCTTCCTCAGCTGCCAAGGCCTCACCCACTCAAAAAAATTCCAAACGGAAGATGTCATACCCAGAATAAATTGCATCTATTGTGTTCAGCTAGCACACTATCCAGGATCATTTTCTTTTTTGGAGCTTGTTACTATTACACTATAATACAGTTACACTACAACAAAATAGTTATTAAGTCAATCAATACAACCACAATTCATACATAAGAAGCTATGAATTCTGTAGTGCATTGTTAATTTGGGGAAAACATAAAATATTTTTAAAAATATAATCTTTTTTTTTTTTATTTAGTTTTTACCTGAAAGACCGATCTGGCTCGTACACGTTCAGTCAGATGCAGCAAAGCATGAGCATTTAGACTGCCCGAGGAATCCATCTCACCGATCAGTGCGGGAGCATCCTGGAGGTTTATAAGGCATCAATATACAACTTGTTTGTATCTATACAACACATACACATTCACAATTGTGACTAATGTTTACTTTGTCTTTGCTGTAATCGTCAGACTGCAGGTGCTCCACATGAAATCGATAGTATGAAGGACTGACAGCACTTAGGTGGAGGGTATGACTAACCTGAAGACAAACACATCCATGGTTGTATTACTAAATTCTAGTTACATCTGAGAAAAATTCCAATTGAATGAAAAGTGGCGAGCATCACCTTAAAGAAGCTGCTTAGAGTTTTATTGACAATCATCTTGACTCCCTCAATCTGTTGAGGAAACACATCTGGGAGGAGGAGAAGAATATGGATGAGGGTAAGCGAGATGGAAAATGAATGAATGAAAATGGCATTTTAAGCAAACCTTTGCAACTTCTGTGAAGAGAGTGAAAACTGCCTGGGTTAGGTAGACGTCCATCTCTCCTCTCCCAGCGTGGTGGGGTGTACCAATGAGCAGGATGTGCATCCCACCGTGAAAGAGGGGGGTCCGTAGAAAAAGGCCAGTTCTGATGGCCCGCACCGGGAGACAAAGCCAGAACACTGCCCATGGGGGCTGCAAGACCTTTTAGAAGAAAACAGTCTTTCAAAATGACGCACAACCATCACGTTTGGAATCACTAGGTGCACATTGCATCACAAAAATGAGTTACATTAAAATGACCCCCTAAAGTGATGTGGATTCACCATTTTATGTTAGGTGCAGGGATACTGAGGAGAAACGCAAACAAACATGACCACAATAAGATCCGTCCAATATTGATTAGTGCAAGTGCTTTCTGAAAATTAGCGTATTGACAAATATAATAACAAAAGGGTATCATTCACTGAAAGGACACATGGAATGATGCTCTCATCTTATGCACCTGATACAGTACGGTTAGCTTGCATGACCTTAGCATCAACAAAAGTGGGCGCTTCTGCATCCTTTTTTCATAGTAACGTTTCGGATTTTTATACCTTAAATTTCAGGGAGAAATCGGGAACGATTCATTGGAAAATCAAACAAAATTCGGCAGAGAACGAAGATTCTTTGGGAGTGGGATGAAGGAACTGATCCTCCAGCTGTTGTGTGTCACTGGATTAAATGTCCCTTGGAAAAAAATGACCGCTGCACCCCATCTGTCAGATGCATTTATAAAAAATATATATTTTTATTTATTTATTTAGAAAACATAAGTATAACGTGTTTATGTTTGTGTACTTTCTGAAATGATTATTTTTTCATTGAGAAATTAACATAACATGTCTTGTTTCTTACCGGACAACTATAGTCGTAACGTGATAAGAACGAAGGCTTTGGATGAGAAGATTAATCACGATCTTCCGAGAGATCAAGCCCGTAAATCTTGATAAGGTTGAACTATTTTTGGGTAAACTAAACGATCAATTGAATTTCTAAAACAGCAACGCTCCCACGTAGGTATCCTTTGCAATAAGAAGAGAATTACTTTTAGAAAGGTGCAAAATCCTTTTTTCTGGAGAGGGCAGTGAACTATCAATTTATCATCATGTCGCGTTCACAATCAGTCTTGCTGGTGGGAGAAGGGAACTTCTCGTTTTCTGCAGCTCTGTGTCACTTTTCACCAGAGGTGAACGTTACTGCCACTTGTCTGCAGCCGCAGGAGGAGGCAATGCGGCAGGAATGTGCATTCAATAACACGCAAAGCATCAAGGACTCAGGTAAGCATTTGTTTTGTTGCTCCTAAATAGCTCCTGTGCTGTTGCCTATGCCACATTTGCTTGCTTTTATGTTGCAGGCGGAAGAGTGCTTTTTGAGGTAGACTGCACAAAGCTGGAAGAATGTGCATCCCTCAAAGGGCATATATTTGATTGTGTGGTCTTTAATTTTCCTCACTGTGGGAGAAAGAGTGGTGTTAAAAAGAACAGGCAACTTCTCAAGGACTTCTTTCTCAGGTAAAAATTGGCTTCTTAATTGCATTATGGATTTGCAGTGCAGAAGAGACACCGTTGTATAAATAATTGGAAGGCTTGATAGTGATTGAGTAATGGATTCATTATTTATTTTTAAAATTAAATGATGTGCAGTGAAATACTGTTTTGTAGACAATCCTGCACCCCCAAAATCACAAAATAATGTTGCCAAGAAATTACTAGATATCCCTAATTTAAACCTTTGCGTCCTTGCTTGCAGTTGCACTCAAGTGTTAGCTGAAGACGGAGAGGTTCACGTTTCCCTGTGCAATGGACAAGGCGGCACACCCGCCGACCAGCCCAGACGAGAGCGACACAACAGCTGGCAGGTGGTCGCTATGGCAACAGAGGCAAATCTCATCCTTAGTGATGTCCGCCCTTTTGAGAGCGAGAAATACCAGGCCTACAAATGCACGGGATACAGGTAAGATATAAAGGTGAGTGTTCAATAAAAACATGTTCTTTTCATGTGGGATTGGAATGTAGGTTTAACATTTTAATTCCACAGGAGCCAGGATAAAGGCTTCCATTTGGAGAATGCTTTGCTCCACGTGTTTACTCGCAGTGTCCCCTTCAGCTGCCCTCGAGTGTTAAAAATGGAAGAAACTTTGGAAGAAGTGACAATCCAGTACAACATTCCTGCAGAGCTCAGCGATTACATGTTTCGGTATCATGTCCTCTCCAAAAAAAAAAATATTTTCTCCGAAAACTACCATTCAAGTTGTTTACTATGTTTTGTGTGTTCTCAGGGGCTTTCTCACCTCCGATTCTGTCCATCCTGTCAAATTGGTGCAAGATTTTATTCTTGAAAGACTGCAGGAAAAGTGGATGGTCGCCATGGTGACAGAGACTCTCCCTCTCCTCCTCACAGCCAAACAATTGCAGTTATGCTGCTCCGACATCGACCCTACGCTTATGTATCTGATTCACGCGTGTCAGAAAGAGATGAGCACAGAGGCTTGTAGTAACACTACCAAGGAGTTGGAAGGTGAGGATAGATTGATTGCAAAGCCAGCAAAAAATGTCATGAATTGTAAAGGAGTTGAAGAAATTAGGTCTTTATGCTCCTCTGATGTTGACCTTGAGGAAGAAACTGCTCTTTATATATTGCGCCCCTCACTGTGCACCCAAATAGAAGCCCTTGTTGCTAAAAAAGAAGAGTGGACTAATGGGGAAGAAGAAATGAAAAATAGGAATATAAAGGGAATCAAACTGGAGAATAATGGCAACTGTAAGACAAACTTACTTGGTATCAGTGGTGTTGTGTTCCAAAATATTCCGGTCAACCACTGGGGTCTTCCGGCATTTCACGAGCTCTTGTTAACTGGTCTTCTTCCTAAAAAGTATGAGCCACTCAAAGTTCTTGAACAAAGTTTGGGTGATCTACTCACTCCTTATGGCATCTCCATGGATACCAAGCAGGAAGGTCTACACCTGACGGCACAGCCCATGGGATTAATCGGCAAAGTGCTCTCAAGTAGCACAAGTGACGTCAGCCTCCTCAGTGTCACTGTGACTTTAAATCTGGACCTCCTCGCCGTACTGATGTTCTCAATTCCAGACTGGCGTCTGCTCTGGTCGCCCGACCCACGCTTCTCGCAACAGTTTGTGCTCCGTCCGACTCCCGGGACACCCTTCACCACGTATTCTCTCTTCCCCGAGGTCTACAGTTTCGACATCAGCTTTTGGACGGGCTCGGCGTGGGAGAACCAGAAGTTCCACAGCTTGGTCCGAGAGGCCTCTTGTGGGACTGTGGAGCATATTAAACTTATAGATAAGTTCTCGCATCCCGATTTGAGCCAGACCAGCTATTGTTACAGGCTTATTTATCACTCTCACACACATGCATTGTCACATAGCCAAGCCCTTCAGTTTCACAAACGTTTAGAGACATTATTGTCCTCATCTTTGAATTTCATTATCAGGTAACACTTGGAATCCTTGACTTTGGCTATAAGAGGTTTTATATTTTAGAGGCGTTTCATTTAATAATTTAGGGGTTGCAGAGAATGTAAAAAGTACACCAATGCATCTGTTTTATCATTCATATATTTATTAGACAACATTATTTATTATCTGAGTCAGAGACCAAGTCAAAATGACAGAACAATGTGAATATGTAGTTTGCATATGCGTGTTTCATCCATAAATTGTAAATTGCTCCACATGAGAAATGTGAGGAAGAGCAATATTGTACTATTGTACAGTCATTTGTATACAATAAATGATATTTTAAAGGAATGGATGGTGTGTTGTCTTTACAATCCACATATGACATTGATATGAAGCATTTTGATAGATTTCTTTGTGTAATGGACAAAGTGCAAAACATATGCATTCAAAATCATTAAAAAGGGATAGTAGATAAATAGAGGGTTAATATGCTATACTTTTCACTCTTTTTTTATGTTGGAGAGTTATTGCTTACGTGTTTTATTATCAAACTTACATGATAAATTGAATTGAATGCTTTTATTGCCATTATATACGAGTATACCAAACGGACCAATCAGAGGCTCTCGTCTGTGTCCCGAGCCGAACATTGACGGAAATACACGAAGGTCGAGTCAGGAGGTCCGTCAGTAAACATGGCGGCGAAGGCGCCTCGCCAGCGAAAAGGGCGAGGAATCAGACAAGATGCAAATAACGTCACCGGATCCACAGAAAATCGGACGCCTAAAGAGGAAAAAGGAGGTGATGAGAGTAAAGCCACAGAGATCCGGCAAGAGTGAGTAAAGGGAAGGGACGAGGGACAGTTGACATGCCGCTGTTGTATTGTGCGTCTGCGGGTTGATCACTGACAGCTTGGGATGGGAAGCGGCTGCTTAAATAGCAGTTTCGTGACAAAATATTTCTAATCCTCTCTCTAAACCAGTGGATCTTAACCTTGTTGGAGCTACCGAACCCCGCCAGTATCAGATGCGCATTCACCGAACCCTAACCCAACCCTATATTCTTACTCTAACTATACACCTAACCGCCTACCCTAACCCCATCCCTAAACCTAACCCTAGCCCTAATTCTAAGGCTAAACCCTAACCCTTTTAACAACAACCCTAACCCTATATTCTAAGGCTAAACTTACATCTAAGCCTAACCCTAGATTCTAACTCTCACCTTACATTCTAACCCCAACTTTAACTCTAATCCTAACCCTATATTCTAAACTAAACTAAATGTCGACCATGTTTATGGTTTTTTTTTTAGGTCAATAAGTCGTGGTGGGCAAGTGTGGGCCCCTGAAGGTTCCACTGCATTTAAATGTCTGCTTTCAGCACGCTTCTGTGCAGCGTTGCTTAGCAACATTTCTGACTGCGATGAGACCTTCAACTACTGGGAACCTGTAAGTAATACATCTAATGATGCATAATAATAACTTATTGTGAAAAATGACATTTTAAATATCTTAGATTTGAATAAGCCCATGAAATCACCCATTTGCACTTGCACTGACACATAATATCCATTCATTTTCTGAAGTACTTTATCCTCACAAGGGTCATGGGGGGTGCTGACTATCCCAACTGACTTCGGGCACTCCTGATACTTCTGTAATAGTTGTGATGACTCTTTTCTGACAGATGCACTACCTGCTTTATGGCACAGGAATGCAAACATGGGAATACTCACCGCTATACGCCATCAGGTCCTACGCTTACTTGTGGCTTCACGCGCTGCCGGCCTGTTTGCACGCCCATGTACTGCAAACGAGCAAGGCAAGCGTTCCTCGGTGTATACTATCACACTAGAACATGTGCTAGTTGTAACCATTTGCTTTTCCTTGCAGGTGTTGGTATTCTACTTTGTACGCTGTGTCCTCGCTTTCTGCTGCTGTGCCTGTGAGCTTTATTTTTACAAGTGAGTTCCAACATTCATTGATGATTGTTCTTAACTGCAGCAGTTGGAAGTAGAATTTATCTTTCTACCGAATTAAAATGAAACAACACTGGCTATGGAGACTAATAATAACTAATGGCATTGAACACTTTTTGTTTCTAGGGCCGTTTGTAAGAAATTCGGTTTGCACGTCGGTCGCCTGATGCTGGCTTTTCTGGTCCTGAGCACCGGAATGTTTATCTCGTCTGCAGGTTGTTAGAATTCTTCTAGTTTATGACATTGCTAGGGGATTTTCTTCATCTCATCTTCTTTTCTTTCTTTACTTCTACAGCATTCCTGCCCTCCTCCTTCTGCATGTACACAACACTTGTTGCAATGACAGGGTGGTTCCAGGACTCCACGCCGTTAGCCATCATGGGCGTAGCGGGCGGTGCCATCATTGGCTGGCCATTCTCCGCTCTGATTGGGTATTCCTATTTACCAAAACAACCAGTCATACGTTTTTTTTAAATTACATTTTAATGCATTTGCAGGCTTCCAATTGCATTTGACTTACTTGTGATGAAGAGGCAGTGGAAGAGTTTTATCACCTGGTCTGCTATTGCTTTGCTGATATTGCTGGTAAAACAAATGAAAAATAATTATAATAAGCACATCGCCAGTGGGAAATAATGAATTTTTGTTTTTCTTTAATCAGGGTCCTTTAGTGGCAGTGGACTCTTTCTTTTATGGCAAGCTAGTGGTGGCTCCGCTCAATATTCTACTTTATAATGTCTTCACACCACATGGACCTGATCTGTATGGTAATTAACACCTATTAGAAATAGATGTGTATATATAAAAATGTATTTATATATGTTTACATAGCCTAGTGTTAAGTAAGCAGTGGCATCATGCCCATTTATGACTAATCCACTTTAATTGACCTTGTTTTTACGATGAACCTTATAAAAAGACAGTTTGCCAGATGCAGTATTTATTAGACATCTAGAGAAAGTATGCACCAAATATAATACTATGTTTGCTTCCAACTGCTATTCGTTCTTCCTTCTATCCTACAATGTTTTGTGTTGGGTTTCTTCACAGGTACAGAGCCATGGCACTTTTACTTTATGAATGGGGCCCTGAACTTTAATCTCTTGTTTGTTCTGGCCCTCTTTTCCCTGCCCCTCACTGCTCTCATGGAGACCCTTCTGCACAAATTCAATGGTGAGTCAGTTTGGGGAGATTTTTGTGAGTAAATGATTCCCCTTTAAAAGTAGGTCATGTGTTTTTCTGCAGTGCAGAACCTGGGCCGTCCCTATTGGCTGACCCTGTCCCCCATGTACTTGTGGATGTTGATATTCTTCACCCGACCTCACAAAGAAGAGCGCTTTCTCTTCCCCATTTACCCTCTCATCTGCCTCAATGGCGCAGTGGCCCTCTCATCCTTACAGGTGGGTTTTCGTTTTCCACTATTGTGTCCGATGGGCAGCTAAAGTCATTGTTTTTTTTCTTCCTGCAGAAATGCTACCACTTCCTATTCCAGCGCTACCGACTGGAGCATTACACAGTCTCCTCTAATTGGCTGGCACTTAGTGCCGTTGTCGTGTTTGGGGTCGTGTCTCTCTCTCGGTCCGTGGCCCTTTTCAGAGGTGGGCCCATGTTGTGGCACTTTATAACTTTGCGTGTATACTCACGTTTTACTATCTCCTTACTTTTCTGTACATCCCACAGGTTACCACGCCCCTCTCGACCTGTACCCAGAGTTCCTCCGCATCGCCAAAGACACCACTTTACACTCAGTCCCCGAAAGCAGACCAGTTAGTGTTTGCGTGGGCAAAGAATGGTATCGCTTCCCCAGCAGCTTCCTTCTTCCACCCAAGTAAGGATTTGCAAATCTGAGGTTGGACCAACTAAATTGTCCAAATGTTCTTCCACATTCTAATTATTAATTTTCCTGAACAAGTTTTTGAATTGCTAATGAAGAACTGTCAACATTTTCTCTCCCCAACTCCCAGCTGGCAACTACACTTCATCCAAAGCGACTTCAAAGGTCAACTCCCCAAGCGCTACGCTTCAGGTCCTCAAGCCACCAAGATCATACCTGTAGATATGAATGACCAAAATCTAGAAGAGCCAAGCAGATATGTACGTAATCCCCACCACAGCATGGAATCAATCTCATCAGTTGATGACAAATGTCTTAATTTTACCTCTATCCAGGTGGACATCCGACACTGCCACTACTTGGTAGATCTCGACACAGAAGAAGAAACACCATTGGAACCACGCTACGCAGCCAATAAGGAAGAATGGAACGTCATTGCTTATAAGCCTTTTCTCCAGGCTTCTAGGTATTTCTCATTCACATCCTGCATACAGTAGATATGTCTTATTTTGTATTATTGTTTTTTTTATTTGTATATATATCTACCATAATTGTGTAAAATGTGCCTGTCTGCTTTATAGGTCCTCTCCATTCTTCAGAGCGTTTTATATCCCATTCCTATCAGACCATCACACCAGCTTCAGGCGCTACGTCATCCTCAAACCGAGACGGCAAAAGCAGCCTCGCTCGCGGGGCCATGGCTGACCTCTGAATTCTTTCGCCCAAGTAAGACATCCATTCCCCCTTGACCTGACACAGATGCATACGTACATGTTTTGAAGTGTGTGTCTCAAGAGATGAAGAACCCTTTAAGAACATTGCGTGTGTTTGTGTATGTGTATTCATTTGAAAAATCATTCCAGTGGATGCTTAATAGCAAGAAACTTGTTTTTTTTTTTAAACTGAAGCAGTTTATATTCATGTTTCCCTTCATCCCGGACCTCAAAATGGTGCCTGGAAGAAAAGCCGTATTTGAATCATGTCATTAAAATAGTTTCTTAAAGTATTGGGGGTGAGGTGAGAGAATGAATGTATGAGATTAATTTAAGTCTGATGTGTTATAAAAGAATAATGTGACTGTGAACACAATCATTGTTTTTAAATAAAAATAACCACACGACCATCTGATTTGTTTATTTCGTTAACAAACATACAAAGCACAGTGGAAATGAAGACATTACACTGCTTTACAAATATTTTAACATTCCTTCATAACATGCTGCGAAATAAATGAGCTACCTCACCAATCACAAGCATTATGAATCAAAATAGACTTTGTCGGACCAAAATTCCCTTCTACTGTGCCACTGTACAATTCTACATAAACACAAACAATGCACATTTTTACCCTGTTTACAGGTACAGCACACATTAGTGAGATTTTAACAGTCCATGCAAAAGGCCATTTCACTTTTTTAAAGTCACTAGTTTGAAATGAACAGAAATAAAATGCTTCATGCGAACACTTTATTTCTCCTAAAAGTCTTATTTCTATTGTTGGTTTAGGTTCATTTTACAGAAGCTCGAGTCATTAACAAACTGCATTTTCTCTGAGAATTGTTCAGTGCATGCAACACCGTAATGATCATACTTAAAACTCATCCTGATTGCCGTTTTATCAATTCATAACTTGTCCAAACAGTGAATCTACTGTAGTTATTTAACATGAACTGATTGGGAATACCTCCCAGTCGAAATGGGTTGAATGTCTATTACCGTCATTGGCACTAATGCGATTATTCACTATCAGTCCTCTGATTTAAAATGGATTTAATGTCTATTTTAGTCAATTTGTCCTATTTATGTAGAATTTCAGGGTTCTTATAGTGGAGCAACCATCATCCATCACACCCATGGTTTCTTTAGACTTCAACTACTAACATCTTTCTGAATGGGGGAGGCATGTAGCAGAAATTTTCATTATTGGAAAAAATATATATACATACAGTTAAAAAAAAAGGTCATGTTCAATTACTGTATATTTCCCCCATTTACATAACCATGTACAACCACACGCAAGCAACTTTTTATCATCCACAGTAAGCTTGATGTCAACACACACACACACATGTACATGATGTCAGTACTTCTCGCTGTCCAGCCATTGTTGTTCATCCAAGTATCTCTTTCCTCCATTTAGATTGAAGCCACTTTTATAGCCATCCAGCGTGGCCTGGTAGGATTTCCGCCCTCCGTACGTTCCCAGGATGCTTTGGTAAGAGTCCACTTTCCCATCGTTGTTGTACGTCTGGTACAGATCCGCCTTGACGGTGTCACCTCCGGCCGTCGTTTTGGGCTCATAGAGCTCCCTCTTCGCCGCCAGTATATCATCGAATAACTCGTGGTCCCCGTAGGCGCCGCCATTACCGAAATGCTCACTCTTAGTGGTACGGCGGTTCAGACTGCGCTCGTAAAACAGCCCAGGTCGAGCCAGAACCCCGTCGGCCGTGTCCTTCTTTGGTGGACGGCCTAAGCTGCAGTTGTAGAGGTCCCGCGTCCCTCGGCGGCCTAAGCTGAGGTCGTTGAGGTCATAGTTGAGGAAGCAACTCTCGGTGCTGGCCAGAGTCACGAAACCGCTTTCGGTATCGCGGCCTCCGAGGTTGTCGTAATCCCCCGTGGGGGTGTCGGGAGACGAGCAGAGAAAGGATGTGTTTTTAGTGTGGGGTCGTGTCGATACCAAGTCGTCGTCTTTTTGGGAGCGAATCATGTTATACACGTCCGTCGGAGAGGCGCCGGATTCCGTCAACGTTACTTCGGATTTCTGCTTTTTCGTCCGTCTGTCGGGAGGAAAACAAATAAACACTGTGGGGGGAGAAAAAAAATCATTGCTGGAAATAATGAGGTCAATCAGGGTGTTAGACACAAATCAATTTAGAATGGCGCCTTGTTTATGCCAATCCAAATGCAGATTAGCTGCTTTGTGATCGATAGAAATGCATTATTGAAGTTCAAATTAAGGTCGAAGACTTTGTGTGCCCTGCCAGCACGTTTTTCATTTTGGATGTGTGCAGTTATTGATTGATAGGTCAAATTTATCGAATCCTCACCTTGCGACGAGCATTTTGAAGCAGCAAACACAAGTTACCGTCAGCAGCAGTAGAATGAGTGGAATTGTGGGGATGATAATGTAGATCACATTCATTGCTAAGACAAAATGGGACATAATATGACAATGGTGTCAATATGTTTCATTAACTAAATAATATAAGTAAGGCTTGGGGGGGGGGGGGTGGGTATAATTGACTAACCTGTATTTCTCTTTGCACTGTGATCACTTGGATTCCATGGCACAGATGAGGGGAAAATGTCTATAAGGATAAAAAAAACACCATTAAGATCTTTAAAGATTAAAAATCCCGTTAAAAAGAATGCATTTTACCTGCATGTGTCGAGTTAGGAGGTGATGAAACACCTGACTTTTCTGGAGAAAGAAAACAGAAGAAAAAGTGTAAAGTAAGCAGATTCAAATACTTCAAATAAGCATGCGAGTTTGACCTGCTGTGTATTTGCAGATGAAATTGTGCTTAGTTTCACAGTTGTCGTCATTCCACTGGAACATGTAAAGACCACCAAGGCTGGGGGGAGCGGACGGCTGATGATACATCACCACACACACCTCATAGCCGCATGATGGCTCATCCGAATGCCAGTTCCTGTACACACACATATACACACACACACACACATACACACACACACACACACACACACACACACACACACATACACACACACACACACACACACACATACTGTCATTCAGCTCTCTTTTATTAAGCCTGCTCGGATAAAACGAATTCAATCTGGTGATAAATCTTTCTCTCTCGGGGGTAGTAATGTCCACTTTTACTGTAATTGTTTAAGAGAGAGCTATTGATCTTATCGAATGGCCATTTTGGGGGCTGTCATTTGGTACTATAGTGCAATACATATCACCAGAGACATAACATAGCGAGAAGTACTATATTTAAAAAAGGAAAAACTGCAATTCCATTAGACTGTGTGCGTGAATGGTAATAGAAAAATGGAATTAAATGAAGAGTATTCATTCTAAGAGCACTATGAAGATGAAATCCGGACAATCTGATTGGGTGTAATCACAGTTTGCATGACATCATAATTGGGGTTCTGTGTTGTTTCTGATAGGACAAACGCATGTTTTTTAGTCCTATACAAAGTTCAATGATTAGCACTGCTAAACATTCTATAACATTAAAAAAGGTTATTGTTTGTGCAACTTTTATAGCTATTGAGTGTTTACAGAAGACTATCTAAGTTAAAAAAAAAAACAAATATAATAATAGGCTTTAGATGGAATAGATACGTTTCTTTTTATCCCAAATGTCTCCCTTGTAATGGCAGTCAAAAGGTTAATATACATCCTAAATCAAACCTACCTAAATGTAGACTTTGTGCCATCTAACCAGCGGTACTGCGATGAGCATTCACTACTGCCGCTGCTGTCCTCGTCGCCGTGGTTACGCCGGAGCCCGATCCAGAAGTCTCCATCGGTCGGCCTCAAATCTGCAATGAGCTGTTCGATGGTCTTCTGCTCGGATGCCGACTCCACGCTCAGCAGCTGCCCGCCGTCCCGACGGCAAGCCAGGTCGGCATCGGCAAAATTCAACCTCCGCCGCAACTCGGAGAAGTAAGCAAGCTTGTAACAAGGCCTGTTGTTTCCCGCTTTGCAAATGCGCTGACCTATCAACAGTCAACACAAGATAGTCACAATTTTGACTATAGTTTTTCTAGCTATCCAATATATTTCGGTCTAACTAATAGATGCTCTTCCACCAAGTGGTAGAAGTTCTCAACTCAGATAAATTTGGGGAACATTGATTCCAAAATAATCAGTTTTAGAGTAAAAATAATGCTCGATTTTCTGTCCACCTGATTAAGTGCAACACTCTAAAATGGGACAAAATTAAATGTTTAATAAGTATGTGCTCATGATGCAACTACAGAATGAAAAAAACGTGCAATGGAAATGTAGTTCAGTTCCTTAAATATCAATTCCATACAACTTAATTTTGAAGTTGATGCTAATATCTGTACATGTATTGGATGCTATATTCGTCACTGTTAATTATATACGTGGCAAGCAAAATCCAAAGCTACACTAGTGAAAACAGTGACAGGATAATTTCATTTGGGGAAAAATATTTTGAAATTCTAACTACTCCTAATTAAACATGCAAAATATTGTTAAATCTTAACATGCTTTGCATGATCTCGGATCTCACAGTTGTAAAATACATAGTCAAACTTGTATCTTTCTGACAAAAGTCAACATATTATTGTTGTTGGTGTACTTTTGACTTGCAAGTGTATCTAATAGTGCAAATGCTATATCTGCTACTTACCTCTAGTTTCGAATGCATCCACTTTTAGGAACCCAGTATCAAGAATGGCATCAGGCAAGAAGAATCCCATCAAAAAGCAATCCACAAGTAAGTTTTGGCAGTAGCTGCATGAAATTTTTAAGTGTGTAGGACTTACCTGTGATGAGGCTTGTGGCTCCTGATGTATTAAAACATAAAATCAAGAAGTGGAATAATAATATGGCAAGCATCTCCATGGCTTCTGGTATCTGACTTAAAGTAGAGTTATACTACTTAGAATGTCATATCAATGTCACTCATTGAGCATCTCATCAGCCAACACTTGATAGAGCGACGGGACGCTCCAAAAATGTTCAGATGAAGAAATAAAGGAGTCAGGTCCTCCTATGTGTGTTACAGTTTGTGTGTGTATGTGTTAAAGAAGGAGGAGCAGGCAGGATGGGGATGAGAGAGGGGCAGTGCGTGCCAGGGAGGGGGCTGTAATCTGTTAAGAGCAGTCTTAATGATCGTCAGAGGAGGCGGCATTGATCGCAAAGACATCTAATCATGCAAGTGCTTCTCATTGTAAACGCTGACATGAGGCAGATTTCATTCCTGGCTTTATGACTGCTGCTTTAAGGGATTATCATTACAAAAGTCTTACATGAAAATGATATGCTATAATTTCATCAGGACAGATTTTTTTGGGGTAATGTGTTGCTTCACCATGAGGATGATGTAATTTTTTTGTGTTTTGTAATTGGCACATAATATGTAGTTGGAGTTTTTATGTCAATGGATTTTGTATTTTATAAAGGATGGGATTTTTGTTATGATTTGGCTTGGTTGATGGAATTGAAAAACTGTTATTAGTTTGTATATTTGCTGTAAATATTGATAGGATAGCCAATGGTGAAATAAGTAGGATAAGATTATTTGTTAGTGCATGAAGTTTTGTATGTCTGATTTGAGGATTGGTGACTACCGCATCATTATTGTAGCTTTGTTTCCAGTATTAACCGGCCATATATTGCAAGTTCTGTAAGACTCCATTCAAACTTACCAATAAGATTACAAGGATCAGCAACTAGCACTTTTCTCAGCACAAATGGAGGAAAAAAGGAATCTATGCACTTATTGATGGGAGTAATTTCTAAAATGGACTATAAGGTTGATTTAGTAGCAGCCCAGAGACAGATCAGCCAGAGTTTGAAGAAGTAGGATGCTTCATCAGGAATCTGCTGTGTGGGCTGGCTATAGGCAGGCATAAGACCAAGGGTGGAATTGCTCAAGTATCTCATCCTTTTGGCTTTGATTGATTCTGGGCTTGACATGGGAGGGTGCCATGTTGAGGTTAGCAGGTGGACAATAAAGTAGAAGACAAGTGAGATGGCTAACTAAAGCATTTTTGTTTACGACATCTGAGAGCAGGAGGAGCTTTTATTCAATTAAGACTCCCGTTGGTCTCGCTCACATCTTCTGTCTCCGGCCATCCTGCTGACCTCCCTTTCTCTCCATCCTAATTAGTTATGAGATGAATGCTCCCTTGGGAATGCTCCTGAAAAGCACTGAACGCACACACACAGCGGGCGGGAAGCGCCACATGCCAAAGAGACGCAGATGGAAAAGTCCCATATTGGACGTTTAGCCAATAGGAAGAATGGCTTGTTGTACTTTTACTCACTGAGGCCAACCATGACGGCATAATGGTCAGCTGATCAAGTCAAATAAGCTCATTCGAAGCCATAAACCCGCCTCTGCATCGTTTCTAATGCAATGCAGGCCTCGTAAAAATAACACACACAACAAACAATGACAAGTCATGCTGATTTGCACCGCAGAGGGGAGACGGGGCTGTCCGGCGTAGTCACCATAAGTACTTTCCGCTAAATGCAATTTGAATAATGCGAGCTGGCACCCCACCAGACGTGGTGTCCGCATTGCGTAGGCCCGCATAGACAAGCTGGAAACAAGCCTCGACTCTGTGACCCAAAAAGAGAGTCAGAACGTTCCATCAGTGAAGGTAAAAAGCTTTTAATGAAACCTTTTAGTAACTCCACGCCGCGTTTGTATTCGCAATTTGACAAACGACCAGTTGTAAAGGAAAATTGTTTAGTATGATGAATACTATTTTGGGTACCCACTCAACAGCCACAAAATTAGAATGTTGGACACTGTTATACAGTGTGATAAAAAGATAAATGGCATAGGTGTAAAAAAAAACTATAACTCTGATTGGGAAAAAGGATAGAGAATTGCTGGGAAGGATCTGATTGGTTGATCCTACCAGGTGAGATCAATTGGAAGAGCTGTCATTTATTTTAAATTAAATAAATACAAATGTGTCCAAAATTTGAGAAAAATATTTATTCAAAAATCTAAATGGGACTATTATAGTTCATGTCAGCTTTCTCTGCAATTATTATCATAGCAACATGTCACATATACGTTTAGCATTTAGCTCTTCAAGAACTCCAGCGGGGCATAATCATTCTGGTTGTCATTTCCAAGGATAGATTTGAGGAAAGGTACGACTCTGAAAACATTAATGTGGAAATCTCGGGAATTCTCCTGTGACTCGACAACACCGCCACCCTTGCACAAATTTTGGGTTCCCCAGCTGACCAGTCCAATCTGGGGGGAAAAAAAACATAATCATAACCAATTATAACAGCACCAAAATGAACAAGTTGGGCTTATATGAAAAGGCTCACCTGCACTGTACGATGTTCATAGTTCTTGAACACAGCTCCTCCAGAATCACCTGCCCCAAACGACATTATTATAAAGTTAACCTTATATAGTGACTATTTTTGGACATTAAACAGCATAAAAATCAAAATCACCTCATAAATATCTGGCATCCACATATTTTAGTAGACTAAAATATTACCATTGGCTGTCGATGTGTGTTAAAGTTAGGCTTTGTTTAATTATTATTAATACATATTGTATTCATGTCTTTTATGTATTTTTTATTAAATCAATGTATAAATGAATACAGTGTCATGAAAATAAATAATAATAACTCGAAATGCACTTTAGTTTGGTCACCCAATATGACTCCAAGTTGGATTTTATATATTTTTTTAATTTATTCATTAGTTTTTTTTATTTCTCATGTTTTTGTCTTATTGCCTTTCATTTCCAATGGTGGCCATTCAAGGAAAGACTGGACCTACATTACCTGTACACGCTATATGGTCTCTGAGGGGTGCTCGACCTCCGGTGCATAAGAAGTTTTCAGTCACAGGAACCAGTGGGTTATTTGTCGTAATTCCCGGCGCGTCCAAAGCATGTCTAATGCATTCATCCCTCTGTGACACATGATGGGAAAGCCAAAATTCACTCAAAAGTACAATTACTTTCAAATAAGGCCAAATTTGTGAACAACTCACATTATCACCAAGCTTAGCGTGGACATGTTTTTCATCCACCCACCTGCCTCTACGCGTCAGGAAAGTAAGTTTCTCCATATTCTTTAACAGAAGCTGTTCTGTTTTTAGAGATCACAAAGATGCCGTTTTGAGTGCATTATTTACAGACCGTACATGCTGAAAAAGTATTATTATGTTATTGTTTTTCATTTCATCAGCAGTATGATGTTGATGTGAAGAGATGTGGTCGTCAATGGATGTGATCAGAATGTTGCCTACCTTGTTGTGCGCAAGTGGATTCACCAACCAGTTTTAGACCATCACTTGTCTCCTGGGTACAGGGTATGCAAATAGGTCTGAGCACAAAGACGAGACAAGGTCTAAAAGACAGTTTCAAATGGCTATTATACAAAATATGATCTAATCATCTTGTACCTGACTAGAGTGGAGATTTTCACAAATTCTTTTAATTGGATGAGAGCCACATCGTAGTCATAAAACTCTTTCACGCCCTCATTCACTTTAGCGCTGATATTGAACTTTGGGTGTAAAAAGAAATTTTTAACTCTTTTTGCTGTTAGGGAGAGAAAGAAAGAGAAAATCCGGTACAGTGCAATAGAATTTAGGCTGAATTAAAACTTTTTGTGCAGTCCTTATTCAAAACTATTTTCATTATATGGTGTGGGCCTGTAAAAACTAGGCAGTAGTCCGCAGGCCGTAGTTTGGACACCCCATTTTTAGAATAAAATGGAGAGCCAATCGGTATGCACTTACTTCTGCCCTGTCCGTCGTCAATGTCGACCATGACGTGTTTGGGCAGATCTTCAAATGTGAAACAGTGAGCGGCAGTCAAGATAAACATGGGCGTCACCAAAGAGCCCATACATCTCATGACCCTTCCCCCGTTCTTAAAGAAGCAGTCAAACACATGCATAATTACATTGAGTCCACAGAGACGGATTGTAATGCAATGGGCAAAAAGAACGAAAAGTCAAATTCTTCATTTTTCACCTGGACAACAACCTGGGCCGACCATGGATAGTTCTCTCTTCCTTTTGTGGTTTCATAATCCTTATGAAGACCACATGTGCCTTTGACTTCATCCTCATCTGAAAATGAATCAGAAACTATGTATCAAAAGTTTTAGTCAACACAAAATGGAGACATTTTTTTGTCAATATTGTTGTTATCAATGTATACTTGGGTTTGGCTAATGTCCAAATCCAAGAGCCTTTCATTAGAACATTGTAATGTATTATAATGGTTATAATAGTTATAAAATGATACTTGATCTCTTTGGTCTGACAGTGTAGGAAGGAATATTGGAAAGTTTGTAAATACATTAGGAAACAAGAGAAGGCTGTTTTACCATCACGTTATAATCTTATATAGAGCTCCACAGAAGCAAATTAGATCTCAGAGACGAATAAAAACTAGCTGGACTAAGAAAGGAAAATGCATATGTCATACAAGAGACTCACCAATGATTTCATCAAAAGTCTTTTGCAATTTTTTGATGTCCTTCATCCTGAAGTAATGTTGACCACCCAGTCCTACGACCAGATGCTTCAAGTCATCGTCAAAGACCTCCGCCCCAATAGCAAAAATGTAAATATCTGAAAGATGGATGCAAATATTCATTCATTTGCAATTAAATATTGGGTTCGTGCTAACTCACCCAGATAATCTGCTCTCAATAGCTCTTTCTTTTTATAATTTGGGTCCATGTATACCATGTGCTTGATTTTTTCCACTGTCGTGTCAGGGGCACCACCCATATTGTACGCACCTGAAATCAAATCAAATGGCTTAATTGATATCTCAAACAACCAATGATACATTTCAGATGTGAATGAAGTTACCGTCCGTAAAAAGAATGATGACATGTCGGTGCTCCTTAAAGCCGTCTTCCCCAGTTCGCTGTTTTATAATAGCCATTCTGTTCCAAAAAGTTTCAAAGGCCAGATTCAGATCAGTTCCGGCAGTGTTTTTACCTTTTGAGCAGGAATTCACAATCCAATTAAGGAAAAACCTCAAAAGTGAGACATATTAAGAAATAGACCCAATCTGTTACTCACTTCCAGTTTTGAACATTTCCAACTGAGCCTTGACATGATTCAACTGAACCGTGCCATCCAAAAAATCTAAAATGTTGACAACTTCAAATATATCCGAGGAGAAAAAGATAATCTCATAGTTTGGCGAGATAGGAAAAGAAGAAATCTAAGAGAGAGGGGTGGGTGACAAGGAAAAAAAAAATGACATTATAGTTTTATAATGACCAGAAAAGCACATGTAAATTGCTTAGGTAATTGCCTATGTGTGTTATTTTTAAGAGTTCCATTTAATAACACTGACAACATGCCAAGACATGCCTTCTAAGAAGCATCAGTCAGGATTATGACGCGTCTTGTGTTTTTAATGAAATGCACTTGTAATGGGATGCTGCTCTGACAGCTAATGGGATGAGAAGACCCTGTTTATACACGTTTGGTGGACGGTCAGCCAAAGTGTGAACGTGAAGGTGTGCCAAACACTTTTTCTAATCTGCTTCACCCTAAAACATACTGTCAATTATTGCAGTACTACACACACCTATACTGCAAATTACCATTGGTGTTCTTTATGTCCAGTGAAAAAGCATTTTAGAGGATATATATAAGAATATGAAGAGAATTCCACTTCCTCGGGCTAAAATAGTTCAATTGTTTATTTATTTGAATTTGAATTTTGCAGTCCTCTACATCAGTGAAGTATTTTTTGTAAGTCAGCACAATTGTGGCCATTGTCAATCCGATTCTTTAAACCCCAATCAGAATTTAATTTCCATCTCTTAAATAGAAGAGCTTGTGCTGACTCTTTAAATGACACATTTCATTAAAAGTGATGCCAATTGTATTCTAGCCATTATACAGGCACAATTTCCAATGCATATTCTTTGCTTATGATCGTATAAATCTCATTTTGAAGTGTTTTGCTTAGGAGACAGAAGAAAAAAGTTTTTACCTTGGTGATAAGTTTGTTTACAGTATCTCTGGCGCCAATGAAGTATTTTTCTTCAATGCTCTCTGAAATGTCTACACCAATGTAGATGTTGAGTTTTCCAGTTTTGGAAATCCGGATTTTTCTGCCCTCCTGTGTGTCATCTAAATGGTTTAAGAAAAAAAATGATAATAATAAAAGACTGTTATTTTTTTTTACTGTACACAAAACATAACCATACTATGCTTTCCATGATATCATCATTAGACTTGCCTGTTGGTTCTAAAGTGGTGAGGCTTCCTTTAATTGAGCTGCCAAAAGCCTCTGAAACTTCCAGTGGAGTATCATAAGTGTAATCATCTGAGAATATAAACACAGCAAACTGGAGTAAAAATGAATTCCAATTGAATGATGTACAGTAATTCTGCACTTGATTTTCCTCATCTCACCAATAAAACAAATGTATATGATTTCAAACTAAAGTGGGGAGGCAAACATTTAAAGTGCTTAAATGTGCAACAAGGTATTTTGTACATAGGGAATCTTACAGTCTGAATCCCTTTTGCAATGACCAGCCTACAGGTAATGACCTTAGGATGATGGTCATGTTTAGCCTGGCCTACCCCAGAATTCATTGTGTAAATACGAATAGAATATAGATAGTTATTAACATTAACTGTACACCTGGTGCACTGTGGCTTACAGTAGCAAGCTGGTTCAATGCCCGTCCACTGGCCGTTCTCTAGGCACACTCGCTCAGGGGAGCCAACAAGAAACATATTGCCATTGCAGCTGTATTTCACTTTGTCGTCTAGTCCAAAGGAATTGCCAGTTCTTAAGGCCCCAGCTGGTATCCCGGGATCGGCACAATCACTTCCCGCTGTAGGAAGTCAAAGTGCAAAAGTTAAACAAAAAAGTGGGTGAGTCAGTAAGTAAATAGGACAGGCGGTTCAGAAAATGAATGAATGAATAAATCCATGTTCACTACCCAAGGTAAATTAATCTGATTCCAATCCAAATTTGCCAGAAGGAAGTAATGTAAAAGTAATTCGTAATCACAAAAACCGTGCAGGAAATTTTGCAGTACTTTAAAATCTCAGGAAAAACACAATATTTCCCCACTTCTACTTTGTACTTATTTGGCCCCCTATACAGAACCTTAATGCCATCTTGTGGCATTTTAGGGTAATTTAGGATCTGGCTATAGCAAATTGAATTGAATTGATGGCTTTTATGGTGGTGATGATGATAGTTTGAACTTCAAGTTTGTTACAATTGATATAAAAGATTCAAATTACAAAATAAAACTGAACTCACAGTCACGACTGCAGATGGGAGTGGAGCCACTCCATTTGCCATTAGGTAGACAAACGCGTCTATCCGACCCTCGCAACGTGTAACCAGAGTAGCACTCATACGTGGTTTCATTGTCTACAAAATATTTCTCCTGAGGAGGATTGACGCTGCCGTGCATAAGCACAAATGGGTTGGGACATTCAACCACTATTAAAACAGAAACAAAGTATTAAATCCATTGTGTGATGCCAAGTAAGTGTAAAAGAGTTATTGGTGCTACTCACCTCTGCATGTTTGAGGCCTTGTGATGCTGGGTTCTTCCTTCCATTCGCTATTGAGTTGACAAACACGCTTTTTGATAGGATATGGATAGAAACCCTCGGGACAGTGATAGATCAGCATACTGCTTATATTTAACCCCTTAGTCAGGGTGTAATGGCCTCCAGTTATTTGCATATTGTCTTCAGTACAATTACCACACACTTGTCCACCTAAAAGGACAATTTATATTTTGAATAAACTCAAGTTATCCTTTATTCTTTACATTTCCAAGCAAGAAAGATATTGTTAATATCACAAACACTGCATGGCTTACCCATGAGGAGACATAGAAGCACCATCCACCCAAACCAGAAGACAGATAGTTTCATTTTGGAAACGTCAATAACAGAAAGTTTTCATGAGAAATGAGCTTTTATTGACTAAAAAATGATGCACACCAGGGAAGGATGGGACTTTTCCCAAATTGAGATGTTACTGATTAACTTGGGGACAAATAAAGTGAGATCAATATGACTAAAAAGGATTTCGACTATCAAAACTTTTAAAAGTCTCTATATATCTTGCAGTCAGATTCCTTTTTGGGGTGAAATCATTTAGTAACAGTTCAAATGAATGTAGAGGTCTTAGATTATGGTTATAATAGTAATCTGTGACTTGTATGGCTGAGTTAGGTATACACTGGAATTTAAATAAATGAATTACATTTTGAAAAAGTGTAGTAATTTACTCTGGTTAAATGGCTAGTTATTGTATCTATTATGTTTTGTCTTCTTTATGAGGTATATAAGCTATGTGAACAGCTTCCTAAGCAAGACAAAGTACACTCGCTTCATCATTTCCCAAAAGCAGTGGCGGGTTTGAGCGTGTATTTGTTTACATACTGAATTGATCGCACACTGTGCAAGTTCAATTGATCCAAGAATTCCCCCAGCCCTCATTTTGCATCTAAGTTTACAAGAAAAATAGGCTCAGATTTAGATTCAGCACCACAAAGGCACATAATAACAAGTTTTGTTTTGACCAATGTAAGAAAATAGGAAATCTGTACCAGCTGAACTAATGAATAAATATTTGAATCACTATTAAACGCCTGCCATTGACGGCATTAGACGTCCAAACCATTTTGACTGGCAAATACAACTGAAATTGTTGTGTATTTGCTGCACTACTTTTTAGTTCATTGCTTATTCTTAGATTTCCGTATTAAGCTTGTTTTAAACTCTTCTCTTTGATATTCGTTAATGTGCATTGTGTTTTTTTCATTATTAAAATTTTTTCACCATCATTCAATATTTTTACCGTAATGATGCTATTGTGGAGTATTGTGTGGGCTATGGAACTCTTTTACAACAACGTTAGTCCGTAATATTGTTTTGAAAAGTATTATTTCATAAATAAATATCAATATATAGTATGCTTTTAAACTATATCATGTTTAATAAACAGGCGCACCATAAACACGCAACTAACCCGGCGGCGGAAACGAATGAGCGTTGAAGTGGGCGTGGCTAAAAACAGCGCGCCGATTTCATCGGAAGTGCGGCTATTTTGAACTTTTGTTGTTCCGTACTAATATTTGCAGACTGCATTTGTTTTTTTATGATCACGCTCCAGAAAACAACATACTTTTAGAGATCTCTGTAAACTTTTAGTATGGCGGTGCCTTTTGTGCAAGACTGGGATGTTGTTCAGACACTCGGAGAAGGAGCTTATGGAGAGTAAGAATCTTTCATTGTTTCATTGTTTCATTGTTTCATGTCTTTAACCTGTAACGATGTCCACCTCATTATGAGATTAAGATCGTTGTGTGCTAACGTATCGCAATCAAATAGGTGGGCCGATCGCCAACATTACTAGTTATGGATCTGGGAGTAAATACTTTTAAGAAGATGAAATCCAGTTGTTGTTTTTTTTCATTTGAGATGTTTTTTCTTATGTCATCTTGCATTATCAGATGTTAATATGTTTTGCCTTTTTGATCAGAGTGAGGTTGCTGGTGAACAGACAGACTCAGGAGGCAGTTGCCGTCAAAGTGATTGACACCACACAGGCCAAAGAGTGTGCAGAAAATGTCAAGAAGGAAATCTGTGTTCACAAGGCAGGTTACAAACTGTGATACAATCCATATGATTACTAAAATAAAACGGCTTTATCATTTGTTTATGAACCTTTTGGACCATTTGTTCAGATGCTGAACCATCACAACATTGTGCGATTCTTCGGTTGTCGCAATGAAGGGACCACATTCTACCTCTTTTTGGAGTACTGCACAGGAGGCGAGCTTTTTGATCGGATTGGTGAGATGTACATAAGACAATATATTTTTAAAATTCTTGCTTGTGATGCCTTCGAAATCCAATAACTGAATAAATGTTACCTTTTCTCCTTAGAGCCGGATGTTGGAATGACAGAAATAGATGCTCACAAATTTTTCCAGCAACTTATAGCCGCCGTAGTGAGTAAAGCATTTGCATATTTATTTAAATCAGGTGACCTGTATGCATAAAATTATTTCTTCATGCATCCTGCAGGAATACCTCCACAAAATTGGCATCACTCACAGAGACATAAAGCCAGAGAATATTTTACTGGATGACAAAGGTACAAAGAAATTCATGTATGAAATGTCTTGTTAAAAAAAAAGTTCTATTCTGATGGCTATGCTTTCCAGACAACCTCAAGTTGACCGATTTTGGCCTGGCAACCATGTTTCGCTTCAAAGGACGAGAGCGGTTAATGAATCGTCTTTCCGGAACTCTTCCTTACGTTGCCCCGGAGCTTTTGAGCCAGAGCGAATACAAAGCTCAGCCTGCAGATATCTGGGCTTGTGGGATTGTACTGACTGCAATGCTGGCTGGAGGTAAGTCTTACCACACAGTTACCAAAATTTTGACTCTTAACAAGCAATCATCTGTCATTTTTTTTCACAGAATTGCCGTGGGACCAACCGTCTGAAATCTGCCAGGAATTTTCGGATTGGCTAAAAAAGAAAACCTACTTGACCCCTTGGAAGAAAATCCAGCCAATGCCTCTTTGTAAGTAATCTGTGTATAAAGCCCAGTTTTCCCCATGTTGGTGCATGACTCTATTTTATTTTGGTCAGGTTTGTTGTCCAAGTTACTTCTGACCAAACCAGAAGCACGCATCACCATTGAGGACATCCACAAAGACCGCTGGTTCACTGAAGGTAATAGTTAAAGGAAACTGTATCTCAATATGACAATTTTATGATAGTCAAGCATAATATTTTTGCACAGGTGTAAAAATGTCAGTCTCGACTTTAACCTCAAGTACCAACAAAGACAGGCGGTCAGATGTTGGAGTTATATCTCGAATTAGCAGGTAAAATGTACCTTTTCTTTTATGTACTTCTTCGTATACTCCTAACATTAATTTTCTGCGCAGTGATGATAAAATGCAGTTTTCCAGCTCGCAGCCCGACCCGGCGGCGGGAGGCTGGGAAGCCATGCTATTCATCGCCCAATCGGACGGTCAAGTCAGTTTCTCTCAGCCAATTAAACCTGAGCACATGCTGGTGGGCTCTCAGCTGCTGGCAACGCCGGGAGCAAGTCAGGTGACTTCCAAATTCTCTTTTTGCGGTTTAAATTGGTAATTTGTAAATTGGGATAACTTCATTTTGTAATGTTTTCATCCCTGGACGCAGACGGCGTGGCAACGATTAGTTCGCCGAATGACACGTTTCTTCACATCGGTGAGCTCTGACATCTCGCTGACTTCGCTCAAAGCCGCCTGTGACAACATGGCACTCAGCTACAAGCTCACCTGCAACAATCAGGTGAGAACAACACCCAAGTACACTCATATGATCGGCATATATTTTGAACAGTTTTGACTTTTAGAATGTAATCAAGCATGTTATTGTTTATTATGGTGTCAGTGAGTTGGACTTTTATCAAATTCATTGCACTAGTGAGGACATTTTTTTGCATTTGCTGTCTTTAAGGCCATGTTCAAACTGGCCAATGGGAAATGTTGTTTGGTTAGCATCACAATTCCATGATTTCATATTTCAGTATTTTGTATATTTAATAATTGTATTCTCAATTTAGCAAACTGCAGAGGGCGCCTTTTTAATACTGCTTTGGCTTATTGAAACACAGATGAAACCTACATTTGAAAAAAAAAAAGCCCAAGTGGGAAGTTGGCAGTGTGGTGTGAAAATCCGTGTGTTCATGCATTCAGGCGTCCATTTCCATATTTGTGTTTTGGGGAAGTGTTGCTTCTCATTTACACACACTTAAATCTCTATTTTCCCCTTTTAGGTGACTTTGAGTACTTTGGACAAGAGGAATAACAAGCTCATTTTTAAAGTCCACTTGCTGGAAATGAATAAGATGGTACTGTTAGACTTCAGGCTATCTAAGGTGGGTTTTGGTGGCAACAAATACAGTTAAGTCAAAGGAAATTGATTCAATGTGAAATGTTAATGAGCTTGTTTGTTTAGGGTGACGGTTTGGAATTCAAGCGCCTTTTCTTGAAGATAAAGCAGAAGTTGGGTGACATCATCTGCACACAGAAAATTGCACTTCCTACCGCCTCTGGTGACAACAAACCAACATAAAAGGATGGAGAAGTAAGAGTTTGTGTATATATATGTGGTGCTGTTGAATTATTCAAGTTGTGTTATCAATGTGTTCTCTTCAACTGTGCACTTGTTTCTTCTTTCCACACTGTTAAGATAAATAGACATTTTGTTGAGACACTAAGGAGACAAATTTATTTGTATTTTACTTCACATGTTAATTGTGGAAGTATATCTTAAATAAATTATTTCCACGATGATTGTCCCAAGCGGGTTCTTTTTCAAGAGTGGATATTTCACACATAGTAATAATATTTTAAATATGGAGAACTGAATGATTTTGGGAGTTTAATATGTTTTAGGATCCTGTAGCCTGGACGGTGATGGTGACATTGACAGGTTCGTTGTCTTCTGTTGTCGGGGCCTGGGTGGTTGTTGTCAAGGGTGAAGCTGCCCGGGGTATTCGTGGAGCTAAATGAAGAAAATATTTATTAGCATTTTTTTTTATTTTTTACATCAGACAGAAGCTAAATGAATTATTCTACTATCCATCTTGCCTGGGTTGGATGAACCACCCATATCCTCAATTCCCCCGTCCATCCCATTCACTACTTCATCCTCTGGGAAATTAATGTTCTCCCTTGACTGGCTGTGACGTCTTTGAAAAAGCAAAATAATCAATCAATCGATCATGCCTAAATTGTATATTTGTATACATGTAATGTTTACTCACAGGCCAAATAACATGTCATGAAGTCCTGTGGAAAAGCAATAGGGAAAAGTTGATTTCTGCATTATATGCACTGCGGTTACATTGTGTCTACAACACTCACGAGGGGTGTTGTTGCGGTTGCGGAAAATGAACACGAGAAGCAGCATGGTTGCGATGGCTGCAAAGAGCATCCCGCCGATAGCAGCGCCAATCACAGCAGGGTAGTTGTTAGATCGTGGCTCAGCTGCAACACATCACAGTTACACATTGCAACAAAGCTACATGGTACATTATATACTATGCTGTTTATATACTTGAGATAGTTGTAATCTTGAAAAAAGTTCAAACTTGGATGTGTTATTGTATTGTGTACAACTCAACAATTGTATAGAATGACTAAATTTGAAAAATTGTGGGAATTTTTGAAGTTGGATATGGTATATGACATGGATGCATGGGTATTTAGAAGTTATAAAAGGTGGAGTTTTAACACAGAACAAAGGTAGATCTTTTTTTTTTAAGTTGTATCATAGTTAAAAAAGGAACTTCTCTGTACTATGACTCATGTTACTAGAATATAACTATACTC
Source organism: Stigmatopora nigra (assembly GCF_051989575.1). Classification (NCBI taxonomy): domain Eukaryota; kingdom Metazoa; phylum Chordata; class Actinopteri; order Syngnathiformes; family Syngnathidae; genus Stigmatopora; species Stigmatopora nigra. Next base: position 6,772,525 of record NC_135526.1, read on the forward strand.
TTTAAAGGTTTATTAAGAGAATATGTCCAATTGTGCCAAAATATCTATTTTTTCATATGAATTCCCCTGCATCCTCAACTTTATCCAACTTTAAATATTTCCAAAATTCCCATCATTATCTGGAGATGGAATATTTTGATGCACACAGAACATGAGGTGAAAGATGAAAGGAAGAAGTAAAAAGAAAGTGAGCATCATCTGTGTATGTGTTTGTGTAGGGTTTGTGTTGGGTCTTCACCTGAGTAGATAAAGAAGAAGAAAAAAAACAATGTTAAACCTTTACTAGATGAAATCATTCCTCAGTCTTATTAATATTTTACTGTGATACAATGTAACCACATCTCCCACCCATGTTAAAAGCCATGTTTCTATTTTTTTCATAGTAAACCTGCACATTCCGCTACTAGCTGCTTAATATACCTGGCGTCTTCGCAGCAGAGGGGTGCCCAAAGGTTCGGTGGTTGAAAGGCATAACTCTGAACTGGTATTTTGATGTGGGTGTGAGCCTGCCCACGGTGTCAATTCTGACATCAGGATCCTGGATGACGTTACGTTGCCAAACCGAGGAGCTCATCCGTTCTTCTCTTTTCTCCAGCGAGTCATTGTTGGCTCTTCTCCCGGGCTTCACGTTCAATGCTCGGTGTTCCACGAAGAATCCGGTCCAGCCTTGTTGGGCGTCATCCTCCATCTGCCACACTAACTCTACCTCATTCCGCAGCCGGCCGAGGTACGTGACCTTGATCAGGGTGGCATTGGGGGGCATGGGGTGCTCTGAAAAGACAGGTTAGTGACAAATATTGTGACCGCTACAAGTAAGATATCCATTAGTCCACAAGTGTCAAACCAATTACAGGATGGGGAATACTAATCTAGACGACACTTTTTTTTAACCTATCTATTTTCTTACAACTGTAATCATATTACAGTCAAGTACTGGTCTTTTTCAGCAGTGCTGTTTCAGTTAGAATAAAATCTTCCAGTCACATGGCCCTTTGTGGAATTGGTTTGACAGCTATACTTTAGGCAAATCTTACTCTTAACCACAAGTGTGATGTTAAGGTCAGCTCCTCCAACCGCGTTGCTCGAGGTGCACCGGTACTCGCCACTATCCTGAGTCTCATCTGTGTTTCGCACAGTAAGATTGGTCCAAGCTGATGTTCGTAGGAGCATGTACTTGGAAGTGTCCCTGACATCCAAACCATGATTATTAAACCAGATTATTTGACTGGTGGGAAGGTAGTTTGCCCTCAAGTTGCAAGAGAGTTGGACATCAGCCCCCTCGTACACAGATATACGTCTCCTTTGGGTTAGTAAGACCGGGGCCTCTGTAAAATAGAAAAGTGTGTGTTGTATTTATTTTCTCTCAGATAAGTTTAAGGCTTGTTTTTAGTTCTGTGTGCTGACCTAATGTTAGCCTGCAGGTCTGCGTTTGGACTGAAAGTGGATGTTTTGCATGGCAAATGTAAGGTCTTCCATTGTGGGCCATCCCATAGCGAATGATCAGGGTATTGGAGTTCTCCTCCTTTGTCGTTCTAAGGCCAGTGGGGCCTTCCCACCACACCAAAGCATTTGGTGTCCCTCCATCCCAGGAGCAAGACAACATCAGATACAGCTTGTTGATGGTCACGTAGGCTAAACACACTGGTTCTGAATGAGGGAGATCTAGTGCAGAAGAAAAGCTTCATCTATTATACTATACAGTGATTGCCTCGCTTTTTCATTCTAGTCTAAAGGCTGCCGCTCATGAATACCAAATTGAGGCTTTCTCCTGCTAAGAAATCCAGCATATGCTGATTTTTATTCAACCAAGTCCTGACCCCAAGAAACCAGCATAAGATGGATATCTTAGCAAGTTCATGAGTTTTCAACCAAGCAAAACATAAGACTGGTTGCACATTTTCTGACAAGCATTGTTGCACTCACTTGCACGCGTACTGCACTCCACTGATTTTTTAAGGGCGAGGTGAGAGCCAGTGCATTTAAACAAGCTGCTGTTGCCAGCCAGATATTGGGATGACAGCAAAATTTGGCTGTTGTGCCCATTCTCGGCCTCAGCTCTTCCTGCCCTTTGTAAGTGATCAGCCCATTGAACTTTAGCAGATGGGAACCCGCCATTCCAGGAGCAGTGCAGTCTCAGGGATGTGTGATTAAAAGCTGGCTCCAAGGAGCATGAAGGCGAGCCATCCGGTGGATCTGTGGGGAGAAGATGTAGCGTAACAAGGCCGTGGAAAATGCAGAGAGCCAGAGTGACATCACTGAGCACGCTTCGTACAGTGAACCCCCGTTCAAATCCAACATATCCTTAACTATTGAAATTGTCCAATTAAAATGGGACTTTGAGTGAGTTTGGACAGTGACTGATTAAAATAACAACAAAACAATAGAAGTAAGGAAAAAAGATTTGTAGATGGACAGTGATATAGCGAGGGTACACTGTATCAGTTAGACAAAAATGAGAGAATAGCAAATGCCAATAGTTACCAGCATTTGCCATTCTCTCATTTGCCACTTGTCATGGCTGTGACATGACAGCAAGTACTACCTGCCAGAGAAGCCCGTCAAATTCCCGACAGCCCAAACGGAACAACCAGTCTGGAGAGCCTCCACACCTGTCTGCATGTGTTTTAGTGTGGTGTGTGTTTGATTCAGAAAACGTCTTGAATTTAATTAAAGGTAGAAACAGGTGAAAGAGGTCCCATCAAGAATGAAATGAGAAAAAGGTCCAATCAAACATTTGTCTTGGTCTAGAAATGGCCAGTTTGCTTCTGTTTTTTTGTGCTACCATTTACTGTACCAAGACAAGATGACAGGCGGAAATTGAAAGTTTTCAGGACGGCGCAAAGTTAAAACTCACAGTAGACGGTTAAGCTGATGGTTTTCTTGGAGCGAGTGTTTAAGTAGGTGTTTTGTGCCAGGCAGGCGTAGTCGCCCGTGTGCATGCGGAGGACCTTGGTGATGGTGAATTGGGGCCCGCTGTACACCTGGGAGTTGTTGTAGAACCACACATACTGGCTGGGTGGGTTGGACTGAGCTTGACACTGCAGAGAGACGGTCTCTCGTTCCAGAGCCGAGTACCCTCGCTCAGTCACCGTGTATGGCGTCACGTCAATCCTGGGAGTGTCTGGACCAACTGGGGAGACGTTTAAGTAAGAATCTACCAGATTGGTTTTTGACTGTTAAAAATGATCATCAATCTTTTAAAATGTAAATCTGCCGATGTTGATATGCTTTTGTCTGACAATGTGATCTCTACTCACAGATAATATCCAGCCATATACGATCCGACCGTTCACTGTTCACTGCATTGCTGGCAAGACACCTATACCATCCGGTGTGGTTCCGGTTGACCTGGGTCACATTGACGATGCTGCTGTTGCCCTGCGCAAACGCTGAGATGTTTCCATGGCGGTTTTCTTGCTGCCACATATATTGGATGGGACCCGTCCCGTTGTCTAGATTGCATCGAAACCATATTGTTGAACCTTCCACTGGAGAAACGTCATTCACCAAGAGGTATGGCTTCGTCACCGGAACTGTATAGAGCAGAGGCTGATTTGTTCTAATGAAGCTTTAAAAATATGTATATAGTAAATGCTACAGAACAATAATATGGCATTTTATGTTATTATTTGGTGCTCATTGAGCAAGTGGTGAGACATTTTTGCAGTATTGTGCATGCAACCTTGCTCATGAACTGCCAGCCTTACCTCGTACATTGAGGTGTACATAGTAATAGTAAACTACAGGTGCGTTTTCTATGTCATAGAAAGCCTGGCAGGTGTAGAGGCCTTGTGCCGCCACAGGAATCTTGTCGATGCTGACATCGGCACTTTTGGAAATGACCGTCACCTCTCCGAGCGTCTGTGCTACCTTCTGGATCTTGGGACCTTGGCCCAAGTCGTACACTACTGCTTTGATTGCTTCAGTGCCAGGTTTGGTGAAGCTCCAGATGTATATATCAGGTATGGCGGACCCACACTCCAGGATTACAGCTTTGCCCACCACACCGTACATAGTGGTGTCATGGTACACCACCTCGTTATTGATGTTCTGCGCTGGGGTAAGAGAAAAACATATATGCCAATGTGTGTTTGTGCAGACAGGTGTTGCGTATCATGCGTGTATTCATTTACAAGATTAAGTCCATGGTAAAGTTCAGTGTAAAATAATCAGATCCGTTAAAATTGATTAATTTTGCTGCATCCTTACATAATCAGATTACTTTCTATTACATTACATTTACATCGAAGTGACCACAAAATATATAGTATTGTGTTTTTTAACTCAATAGGTTATGACAGTAACAATACAAAATTAAACAAGTATAGTTTTGTTTCATATAGGCTGGAAATCATTTAAAATTTACTTACAATTTGCAGTTTTAAGAAGAAAAATCAGCCCTAGCAGTTGGGCGAGCATGGTATCATCATGATCTTCGGTCAAGTAAAATGTTTCCAAAAAAATATATATACAATTTAGCTAAAGGCCAGTTAAAATGTGTTCCTCTTCATTGTTTGATTACATCCTAAAGTTTCCATACGAGACCAGTTGCGACTTTGAGTAGCCGGGGAGCAGGCAGAGATGAAGTCAACTGATTTGCGCTCAATTATTTATGTCATTTTCCTTTCTCTATATACTTCTTTCTTTCTCCAGTAGGGTTAGAATAACACAAGTGATACCTTTTGCTCATCCATTATACAAGGCAGGCCTACATACACCTGCACAAAGTGCATATTAGACTAATGGCAAAGAAGGACATTCTGCTAGTCAAAACTCAAGTGTTTTTTTTTATGTTATGTTAGCCCCAATCTGATGCAGAAATCCCCACAAAGGAGATTAGAAGGGATTTTTCTGTTTGATTTTCTTTTGCTCTCTTTGTTTGAGGACAGCGGATGGACAACCCATGTGAGAAACTGAATGAAACAATACAAAAAATAATAATCTACTAGAGGAGATCACTTTCCCCATCTTTAATCTTCTTTGCAAAATGTACAAATAAATTCTGGCGACTTTAATTTTGGAGGTCGCATGGGGAGTAAAAAGCAAAATAACCATGATTGATGAGATTTGGATTAGGGATGAACTTTTATTGCAGCTGAGAATGTTGTTTCATCCCACTACTGGAAGCAGCTTTCGTTTTTTAGTTGTTTTTTTTAACAAATCTGTCTTTGATTTCGACATTTTAGGAGAAAAAAAGTAGGAGAGAATAATACCGCTTAGTGTTAGTCGGTAAGGTGAGACGTCTCTTGAATAAATGTAGGCCACTGATCAGTTTCAGACATTTGGCTAAGGTATAACTATGTTCTCATTTCATTGATAGTTCTATAAGTACAATTATTTTGGTTGTGTTAGGACCACTTAAGCTTGTTTGGTCCCCATGATTTTAAATAGTGTAAAATTGACTATCAACACCACTGAGGTCAGCCTTCTTGCCTTTTTTTTATTGAAATGCTAACAATTCAGAATTCATCCAACAACCAGTGTTAATGAATATTAAATCAAACAAATATTGTACTATAAATGTCCTCAAATATAACCAGTCGAAAAAATGTGTTTTCAAAATACAAACACAGGACGTAAAAGGTGAGGTATGCTAGTATTGGAAATCAATGTTTACAGTGCAGGCTCAAGACGATAGATATATCCTTTTCAATTTGTATTTTCTGGGATGTTTCTATTTCTAAGGGAATGATAGGCTAGTGTAGGATCAGTAAATGGGTCAAGCCATATTAAAAGATTCCATTAGAAATTGAAATTATTGATGATATACATCAATGATGTACACATGATATATAAATAACAGACAAATAATTTGGCTGAGACAATATTCCCTTTTTAGAAAAAATAATAATGAAACAAAATATGGAATACAAGGAGAGAAAAGGTCAAGTAGACACACAAAAAAAGTCCAAAAGCTGTAATAACATCTCCCCCAAAAGACCCCCAAACTCCCAAGTGTTGTCCATAGTCTAAAAATAAACTGTCAAGTAGAGTTTTCCAACCTCCTCTTGGGAAAAGTTTGTTGTTCTGTTTTAAATTCACTGCAAAATCCTGCTCTTTCAGACATACTGCTCTTTGGGGAATGTATACGTCCCGACCCCCGGGGTAGGTGAGGACATGCCCGAAAATGATGAGGGGTACTTGAAGATGGCGGTGGAGTGCAGGGGCGGAGAGAAGGTATTCTTGGACGAATTGGTGCTGCTGCTACTACTGGCTGCGACCGTAGTCGCTTGTGGAGAGTGGTAGGGGTGTTGGGGCAGGAAAGACAATGGAGGATTGATGGGAGGTGAGTATGGCTCTGGGAAGTCCTCTTTGTTGCAGGCTAGTCTGTAACTGACGTAGTCCGCTGTGTTAGGAAGTTCCTCGTAGAAACGCCCAGAATGCTGTACAAGGTGTAGAAGAGCTTTTGATCAGTGTGTTTCAACAATGTACATTTACGAATCCATTGAAAGATGGGAATTCGGTTTTATTCTATATATTCTGTGGAACTTTATTAGATTCCATTATCAATTAATATGTACCTGAATATCTTCAGCTGGTCTCTTGCGTATGGGCTGGGACTGTTTCATTGATGGGGAGGCATCTCTGAGTAAACAGTAAACCAGTAAACTGTCATTTACCCCATTGCGACCTCTTATTCTTTTTATTTGCATATGATGAGTAAATGGTAGAGTGTTTCCTTACGATCTGTCATCTTTTTTGCTTCTCAGCTTGAGCACCAGCACTGTGATGGTAATTCCCATCAATACGCCAGCCGCCAACAATAAGGCCACCACACTGATGACGTCCCCGGTCGCTATCTGTGGCAGTGGCTTCTCTGCAATTGAATGAAACGACCATGTATTCATTGACATTGCAAACTTGAGACGTCATGCAAGATAACGTTCTCTTACCTATAACGCTGACTTCCACAAAGCCCGATCTGGTTCCGATACTGTTTGTGGCATCGCATACGTAAGTACCCTGCAAATCATACGTGACCGGCCCTTTAAAGATGAGGACGTTGTCTCTGATTTCAGCAAAGCTTGGCATTGAGCCATTTATCCTGGTGAAGACAGCGACAAATTTAATATCCCAAAGATTTAACCCCATTTTTTTAAGTGCTCTTCACTCACAGCCTCCATTGATAGAGGGAGACTGCTGGGTTGGCATCTGCTTGACAGCTAAGCTGGACATTTTCTCTGTTCAGATACCAGTTTCCATCATAGCCGTCCACCAGGACGTCAGGTTCATCTGATTGGACACAAAAAAGGATGAGCAATTTGTTGGTTTTGCCCTACAATATTCATTGCAGTGAGACAGACTTACATTGAATATCAAGAGTGACACTGTCTGTGAACACCTCCTCATTATAGGAGGTGACACAGGTGAGGGTTTCCTTGTGTGTTTCCCTACTGGGCACTAAAATGTAGTCACTCTGAATTGTAAACGTGCCATCTGAGTTTTTATACTCGCGGGTGCTGACTTCACCGGGCACCCTCGTCTCCCACCTTCCCAAAAGATGAGCATATCATCATTGTAATTCATACATGCACATATTTTTAAGGTTTATGATGACTTCAGATTGATCGAATAAACACACACTTGATGACACCAGGTGGTTTCCCATTGGCCGAGATGCACGACGCTACGGGCGTCTTCAGGTTGGATGCGCGAGCCACCAATGTAGGTGTGGATAAACTCATCTGAGTGGTTGGACGGACTAAAAATGAGAGTTATTTTAATCATAATGTTATTTGCAGAGGCCAAGCTCGTTGACATGCAATCAAGGGAGTCACTTAAGGCCATTTGTAAATAGGTTCTTACCATAAACAGTCAGGTTGACCTTGTTCTCCCTGTTGCCCGCAGGAAAAGTAGTGTATTCACAAATGTAGGTGGCTTCATCAGACAAGCGCAGTGAAGAAAAGGTGATGGTAGTGTCTTCCAGGGTCGGCGTCCGACGCCTCACGGCGCCGTTTTTAAAGCTAACGCGATCCTTGTAGGGCGGAGCTACTGACACTCCGAGAGATGGGTTGGCGATGGCCACGTTTTGCTTGGTACCGTTAACCAGTTTCTGCCATGTGACCTGTGGGGGCACAAAAAAGGGAGTTCTAATCCAGAAACGGTTGTTTTTTGAATTGGGTTTTAAAGGCCCTAAACATTGAATAGCTTGGGATTGTAAATATATATTTCCTCATATACATTTAAATATTCAATTACCTGCGATATTTTGACAGGCGGCAAGCTGTTGATGAACCGACAGCGAAGATCTACTTTGGAACCCATGTACCCTGACTTCCCATCATCCATTTCTACAGTTTGGCCATTCCCACCTGCGACAAAGAAAAATGAAAAAAAGGACACACAAACTGTAAGTTAAAGCATAAGACAATACATTGATATAGTGTGTACCACTAGGAATAATCTTGTTTAAGTGTAAAGTGAAAAGACACAGAATTTTTCCCCCCAATGAGTAATAGTGAAAACCTGATTGTTTTCCCCAACCCAATTCCGATCCTTTCTTTAAGAAATGAATGTATTTAAAGTTGGGATATCAGAAGGGCCCTGAGGTCATAGTTGGTGGATTACAGTTAAGGTATAAATAAGTGTGATTTGTAAGGTACTTTTCCCTCTACCTGACTGATCCTCTGGAACAAATCCACTGCAGCCTCCCCCACTTCAAATAGTGCACGCTACTCACGTGTTTACATGTGCTTGATGGTCAGACAGCAGTAAGTGGGCTTACTTTTAAGCAGCTCGCCCTGCTGATTGATTCATAATGGAGGTTTCTGGCACACTGAACAAAACAGACTCCAAACTATGCTTGATCCCTTTCTCACACAAACATACACACGCACACACACACACACACACACTTGGCTCGTTGTTAAACCACAAGATTTGATCATAACAATGTCTCTCTATTTTTCTTTAGTTTTGGTAAAAGAAGTCAGCTCAAATATTGAACACAGTGCTCCATTTTATGCAGTAAACACCACCTAGTCTGTCATGTCAACTTAATACCACATTCAGAGTTGCAATAGATGAAAAAAAGTAAAGATTACCCCATAGTGGTGCACTTGTTATTGTAGTTTAAAGTTAGTTGATGCTTATTTGATTGAAACGATGAGTTAAGATCGAAATACCTTGATGCATTTTTACATTGTCATGCAAATATGACTTTCTATACATTGCTTTATCAAGCATTGTATCATTTTCTGCTTGTAGTAGACCAAATGGAGACGAAAAATGCAGTAGATTATGGCCTTAAGGGATATTAAAATGCAACAAATAAATACTAGGCAGGTAAATCTGAGGTACAAGTTAATCTAAACCTAAAATATTTTGCCCAAATGCCTTAACATACATTATTACCAAACCACAAACACTCACGCAAACCACCACGTCACTCTGTGTCACTTTCCTTCTGTCCAAGTCCATTCATTCATTCATCCATTGTTTAAAAGGATGGGAAATGACCTCATGAGCATACGACACAATGACCTAAAAACAGCAACAGCAGCATGGGAATTTAACAAAACAATGGTCATGTTGTTTTACACGTGTAACACGCATGTGAATGAGACTTTTTTTTAAAAATCAGTCCGATATAGAATACATAAAGACAATTAGGGTACATTAAAATTGTCCTATTTAACTGTTAACCATAAACTTAAATAATACCATGGGGGAAAAATCTTTGAAGAGTTTTTGATAGTGAACATAGGCAAGCCATATCATTTGTTTATAAGTTCGAACATAGCATTATAATATGGTTTATTTTTTTTTCATAGCAGCAAAGCACTTTAGAACAGCTGTGTGTTTACATTTTTATTCCAGGGTTTTAGGCAAGGTTTTGACATCAGAATAACAATAACACTTTGGCAGATTTCTATATCGACTGTGTTTAGTTTAAAATAAAGCTCTATTTTTTATGCTTTTGCAAAAACGAAGTAGTACACAGTGCTTTTAATGAATAACTTTTATGTATATAAAATGATATAATATAACATAGCAGTAGGCTAATTCTGATAGTAAAAAAAAACACTTTAAAAAGAAAAAGAAAGAGCGAATGAGAGCAGATTAACCCTTTAATCCCCGCACCATTGAGTCTCTGATTGATCCGGGTTTAACACGCTTTGCTCGCATGTAATTTCCATGAAGGAACCTGCTGTATAATAAACACATCAGCCTAAAAGCTGTTTGGTTTGTGACACTGACCACCACAATATTAAATTATGTAATTTCTCACTGCAGTTCTTGACACAAAAAGCAACAGATTCCACCACAGCATTTTCAGCTACTACAAAAATACATCCCCGGCATGCACTTTGTTAAATTACATCTCTGCCTGCTCCCATTTTAACTGATTGAAATGCAGTTTTGCCTGTTTATTCTTCCAAATCATAACATATACTTTAATCTATCATTGTTTGAGAGCGCCTGTGTGCATATTTGTATGTTATAATCTGCACGGGAGTGTGGAGTGTTCACTTGGCCTGCATTCAGCGAGGCAAGCTTGCGGGATTAGCATGACTCTTGCTGATGCATTTTGGGGACAGAAAAATAGGAGAGATCATGCCCAGACTAAAATGGAAGCTATCATAAAAGACAACTATGAAGACCGGATGTCTTCATTACTAAAAATCTTAACAATAAATAAACCGTGGAGGAGCCCAAACAGGGTTATGATGGATTATTATATTATGGGTGGATTATGATGACATTTGGGGTTAATTTGTCCGTCACTTGTGGTAAATTAATACAAAATAAATAGTGGAGGGAATGAGAAGGAGTGCCCGGGAAGGTGAAGACACTCTGGGCTTGATTTTTGGCAGCAATCCCGTTGTCTCATCCTCTGTGTGCGGCTCTAATCCCTGTCCTTCACCACATGGCCTATACACAGAGGGGGCCATGTACTGCACACATGTAAGCACACCAGCAAATTACTGCTCAGATGGCATGGGGAGGGCTTTACTGGTAATTTTGAGTGAAAAAAGCAATCAGAGCAGATGTCATAGCGCTTCAATACATCCGTATGTTGTCACTATATGCATTATGTAACCAGACCAGCCCACCCGACCTGCTTTTGTGGGGATGTTGCGACAAGACTGACAGCAATTGCTTGTGAGTTCATTCATCAAAATCCATTAGAATAGTTATTTGCAACTACTTATGACTACTGTGCCATGAGAGAGAGTTTATCTTTGTTCGTCTATCTAAAATCAAGCAGTTTTTTTTCGCCATTGTCAGAAAGTCAAATTTAAATTGGAAACTGGATCATTACAACGTGATATTTTAGTCTCTGATGTAATATATCTGCCTTGGTTATCTACACAATAGCAGAAAGAGGAAAACATTCCAAATCGTGATTCTGGCAAGGATCACAAAACCTCCTTTTTTTCTTCTTCTTCTGAGCAATGGAATTCTAAAGTATTTTTTTTTTTAGCAAGGCAATTCTGCAAGCAACTATTTCAAGAGAGAAAATATAATCAAAACGTTTTGTCAAAATGTAGAGTAAAGTCCATTTTAACCTCAAATCAAGCTGATGTGGCTATAGGCAATCTGATTGGATCCTTAAAGAGGGCTTTTGAGGCAAAGACATTGTTGACATTCCAGTTTGAGGACTGAGAACACTAATCATACTAAAAAAAAAACTTCAGCAGCTGAGAAACCAATTTCTAAATTATATAGTTATGTACTTATTTAAAATGTTGGTTTTAAGCAATGGATTTACACCACTAGTTTCTCATAATCACCCTACTAAATGTGCATGTATTCCATTAAAATATGACAAATTCTCAAGCTGTGAATGTAAATGGTCATTTTTAACCTCAATATTTAACACACAAAATCACATCATGATTCAAAAAGTTCTCAAGTAAGGTCAAAACAAATCATAAACATACCTGACAAGTTGAAAACTGTTATCAAGAATAACCAAAGTGTAATAAGTTCCATGCCCAAACCAGCTCTGCCAGTTTCCCCTCTTGGTTCTGATCCCAGTGCGCACTTGTGATCTGCCTCAGCAGCAACTTCTTCTAGCTTCTGACGGTCCACTTGGGGCTCTTTTCGCCCCCAAGATGGAAACAATATGACCAGCTCGCACCGTGAGATTTGATTCCTTTTTCTCCCACCCGTGTTATGCTTTGTCCATGAACCGGAGGCGCAGCAGTCGGCTCGGCTCGGTGAGGATAAAGCAGCTTAACGAGTGGGCAGATTATTTCCCAGATAGCCTCCCCCCAGTCCCGACCGTCAGTTATCTGTCACAGCCCAGGGGGCCGGACACCACCATGCAATAGCCCACCACCACCACTTTCCCCCCCAAAAAAGTATACTACGAGGTCATTGAACAGGCAGGGAACATGAAAATCGTGTGGAAAATACTTTTCTAATTGATGGTGGCATATAAAATGACTTTTTTTCAATCTTCTACTTCATCTTAGTCTCCTCAATTCAGTTCACTACTCTTTCCACACACTTTCACCAATTTATTTCAACATGTTCCCAAAATGTGTTGCTTAGCAAGCATTTATTCAGTTTTTGTAAAAAAAAAATCAGTTTCAAAGTGTCACTTTTTTGACAATAGTCTAGTTAATTCATTAAATCTGAACTTTCAAAAAATATGCATAGGCTGAACGTTCCCATATGGAGTTTGCATGTTCTTTCTGGGCTTGTGTGGGTTTTCTCTGGGTACTCCGGTTTCCTCCCACATCCCAAAAACATTAAAGGTAGCCTGGTTTAAAACTCTAAACTTTCCCCTAAGTAGTAGTGTGGGTAATATTTGTAAGGCTTTATTTGGTTTGTCCCATCCCAGTCTGTCCTGGAAATCAATTTTCATCCCTACATTAATCGACCGAAATGATGGAAAGTGCAACACAAGATTTTTTGTAATGACAATTACAGCCATTGGAGGGCACATGTTAGTATATAACGTTGAATCATTTGATAACGTGAGTACAAATAGTCAGGATGTCTACTACATTAAATAAAACAAAAACAGTGTTCAAGTGCAGCTCCTTGGTTAAAACGAGTTGGTTTAAAAACTAAAGTAAATTAGATACATTGAAAATAAAAACACGTACCACGTGTTCATCACATGACCAATCAGATGACTGTCCGACTTCCTTAAAATGAGTCAGTCGGCAAGCTCGCTTGCGCGGCTGCTAACAGCTAGTTGTAAAAAAAAAACAACATAACTCCACTTTCCACGACGCCTTTTCTTTAAAGTCTCCAGCGGAGAAGCACAAGTCCTCGCTCTGGTGAAAACAACGACGAAGATCCCGGTTGTTTAAGCCTCAGGTACAGGCAAAAACCTCGCAAGTTCAACTTTATACTTGATAGTAACATCTCTAACATAAATGTGATCATATTTCATAACTAACCTGCCATCCGGATTTGTGTTTGACCCACGGCATGACATATCAAGGCTTCTACAGAAAATGGCACAACTGCCTTTACCGCAGTGGCACTTGGGGATGCTGACCTGCGCGCTCTTGTTATTGCTACCTATGCACTGCCCTTGCCACCCGATGCTGATCTCAGATCAGAGCGATTTCTTAATGGAGCGTCTCAGTCTGCCAATGTTCAAATTCAACTGGACGAGCATCTCCTGCCGTGTGTGTCAAGTACTCTTCACCGTTTTGGATGTGGCACTGCTGGTAAAGTCTTGACATTGCAAATGCAGCATTTCATTTGTGCTGTGCTAAGAAGGGATTGTGTGAATGATATGATTAATAATTTAGTGTTATGCTACTGGATGGTGAAAGGGTACATCTTTTCTCAGCATCAACAGTAAACCTGGCACTAGTTTTTTCATGTTCAAATAGAGCAAAACAGCTCAAAGGTGAAATTCCACCACTACTCAAAATCAAGTCAAATGATATTCTTTGTGCTTATTAAATATGATGAATTAATGACATCATAAAGAAAGCTAATACAAGTCATGTCCCTCCAGCCACCCCACTGACACTCATTGGAGAAATTGCTTTTTGTCAAAGTAAATCCTTTTTGTATATTGTATTATAGAAAACACTATTAGAGTAACAAATACACTAACTATTGCATTGCATGTTATTATAAAACATTAATGTATTCCTGTTCACGAGCTGGCTTTGTTCAAATGGATAAAATATAGTGGTCATTCGAAACTGTTTGTTTATGGCTCTATGAAATAGTTTAATAATTTACAAGTTCTCCAAAACAAATATATTGGAGTCTTGTTTTTCAGGGTGGCTGCTCATCCTCAATGTCATTTTTAAAAAAATTGATGTCCACTTGGTTCCAAAGGTTTCCTTGTGACTTGTAGCACATATACGATATAAAAGATTTTATTGATTGACCTCAATAGGTGTAATTTTATGAAACTATTCGGTCCACATCATGTGAGCTGCTTTGCGCTTTGCTGTGGTTTTAGAATTGACTTGCACTTTGCCCTCATAACATGTGGCTGTCAAGTAAATCTATATTAACCTTTACTTTTTGTGACCCTTTCCAGAGCGACATCAATGAAGAGCGGGTGGCGTACGCCGTCCGCGAGGCCTGCATCCGTCTCCACGTAGCTGACGAGCACGTGTGTCGAAACATTACCGAGCTTTTTCGGGACGACTTCATCCGGGCCTTGCAGGAGTCTCTCCTTTGGCCCACCGAGGCGTGCGCTGTATTGGTGGGGCCTTCCTGTGGCAAATTTGACATCTACGCGCCGTGGAACGTCACTTTGCCCAAAGACCCCAAGCCTCCCGTTAAGCCACCTGTACCCCCTAAACCAGGCTCTCCAAAGAGCAGGGTGCTTTTTCTCACAGACATCCACTGGGATAAAGTAAGCTTTCTTCATGTGTGAATAACTACTGCATATTTAAATGATAAAAAGACTGACTTTTGGCTTATCGTAACTGGCAACCTTCTTTACTGTTAAATTACTGTTGCTATTTCGTCTATTGCAAGTGATGGAACCAGATCGCCCTCTTCTGGTTTTTGCTAAGAAGTTAATTAGGCTCTCAAGTTGGGAAACAAATTAGAATAGACATGAATGTTTTAGTTGTTGTTTTCTGGCAGTTGACATGCAACATGGAATTCAATCGTCCATATTTTTTGTCTTTTGCATGACAGGAGTACGTGACAGGCAGTGCTGCTGATTGTAAGGAGCCCCTATGCTGTCGCAATGATTCCTACTCACCCCCATGGCGGCGAGAGCCAGCAGGCTACTGGGGAACATATAGCAAATGTGACTTGCCCCTCTGGACGGTGGAAAACCTCCTTCAAAATGTTGCTAGAAGCGGCCCTTGGGACTGGGCCTACTGGACGGGTGACATCCCAGCCCACAATGTCTGGTCTCAGACCAGGAAACAGCAGCTCTCAGAACTTACCGTCATCACCAGGATCATCCAGAAGTAAGACCAAATGGTTCATCAACGTCCCGTTTGGGTCCAATAGAACGAACATCTTAACTCCATTTTTTGTGTCAGATACCTGCCCAATGTGACAGTCTATCCTGCCATTGGTAACCATGAGAGCACACCGGTGAATAGTTTTCCTCCGCCTTTTGTCCACGGGAACCGATCTTCTACCTGGCTTTATGACACCATGGCTGGCGAGTGGTCTCAATGGCTGCCAGAACAGGCTTTGAAGACCCTGAGGTGGGTTTCAACTTGAATGTTCCGTTTGAAAATCACACTTAATCTAACTCCAATGTTTTTATAGATATGGAGGATTTTACACGGTGGAGATCCAGCCGGGCTTGAGGCTAGTTTCCCTGAACATGAATTTCTGTGCGCGTGAGAACTTCTGGCTCATGGTGAACTCGACTGACCCTGCCAACCAGTTGCAATGGCTGGTCCACATACTTCAATCTAGTGAAGACAAGGGCGAAAAGGTGAGGAGAAATTAGGAAATCCTCCTCTTTTGGTATTGTAATCTTCATTTTTATTAAGAGTAAACTTACTTTCAATTTGTCTTTGACTGTATTTGTTTCTGTTGGTGCAGGTTCACATTATTGGTCATATTCCACCCAGTCTGTGTTTAAGTAGCTGGAGCTGGAACTATTATCATATCATTAATAGGTACACACATTTTGCAAGATTGCATCTTGGCACTATTTGGTGCTTGAGAACTAAAGTAAAAATGTTGGACTTTTTTTAACCCCTCAGATATGAAAGTACCATTACAGGACAGTTCTTTGGACACACCCATTTTGACGAATTCCAGATGTTTTATGATACAGAGAGCTTGTCCCGTCCACTGGGAGTTGCATTTATTGCTCCCAGCGTGACCACCTACATCAATTTAAACCCTGGTGCGTACAATATTAATATGTTAATTTAGAAGACGCACAAAATTAATATACAACTCATCTTCACAGGTTATCGTGTCTATTATGTAGATGGGAACTATGGAGGCAGTTCCCGATTGGTTGTGGATCACGAGACTTACATCCTCAACTTGACTGAGGCCAACCAACAATGGGGAAAGCCCCAAGATAACCCCAAGTGGACTCTGTTGTACCGTGCCACTGAGGCTTATGGGCTCACCAGCCTTTTCCCTTCTGAATTGGAAGCGCTCGTACGGGGTTTCCTATCTGACGACCACCTCTTCCAGGGGTTTTGGTACTTCCGACACAAGGGGCACGTCTCTGAGCCTTGCAAGGAGACATGTAAAACCGCCATTGTGTGCCTTTTGAGAAGCGGCCGATATGACATGTTGCTTCAATGTCACCTCTCCAGTGGTGCTAAGGTCAGACAAACTCTGTGTTAAGCATTTAAGAAGCTGCTTGTTTCAGGGAGAATTTCATGGCAATTTCTTGAGGGTTGCTTTCATGATTATTTCCATATTTGACACAACCAAATCTCAAGTTATCTGTCTGCACTTTAATGTGAGCAAATAAGTAGCATGTCTAAATGTGTACAATAGTATTCTACTTCATTTGACACACAAGGTCCATCTATATCATTTTGTCAGTTGTAGCTGGTTTATTTTATGTATAAATTATGCATAAAATAAATTTTTGTACTTGTTTTCTGTAAATCCAGAAAGTTGAAAACATTTTTAAGCAATTCAGTCCAGAAATAAAACCTGGTTTACAAAAAAAAGTCAAATTTACTAGACTTTAAGCAAATACTGTATGTTGACAATGATTTATTTTACAAGTGTACAGTTAATTCCTTACAAGTCAGTGCCATTTTGTAGGGAAAAAAAGCTTTTCAGTGTAATCCATCTTGCTTTTATATTCCAATCACAGCATTAGATATCCACAAAGGACACAGTGACCCCAAAGTCCTCCTTATACAAATGCCACATTTTGGGTTTGTGAGGGTTATCCAGTTCCTCTCGAGGTAAAAACAGCCTGCGGAGACACAATCACCTGCTTTTTACAACATGTAAACATAACATTATACTAGTAGTGTGTATTGATCAGTGACAAGAAAGCACATACTTGTTATCCGATACAAAGGCAGTATTGAACCAGAAGTAAAAGGGAACATCTTCATATCCTTTAGGAATGCCCTGGGGAGGTTAAATGTCAACCAATGAATTCATATCTAAATTCAATGAATAGCATATTTAGCAACAACAAAAAAATACTAATAATAAATAGGAACACTCACAGCAGTGGACTCAAACATGACTTTAACATCTCCTTGAACCTCAGGTCCATCTTGCAGGCTAATGACTGCTGCATTGCCGGCTACGTCGGGAAACACCTACAATTAAAAAATAAAAATAAAACAGGACAGCCACTTGCAAGTGATCCCATTCTAAAGAACAGCAGGTGACTTACTTTACAATTTTCCTGTGTGGCGCACACACACTGAAATACAAGCTCCTTCCGTACTATTATCTTCACCCTTAAGTCGCTGCCGTTACCTCTGCCCACACCTGGTGATGGAAACACCCACAATAATTAATGTCTGGTTAATTTTCAGTCATTACAGGATCACTTTGAAATGGTATTGACTTTCAGCGGATCTTGCTGTCAACGGACCTGCTATGGAGTGGATGCGGATGCTTTTGATCTTGAGGCTTTTCGGAGGAGGAAGCTGCCTGTCGAATTTTGTCTTCATGATTTGGTAATAGCCCACATACCTGCTCTATAGTACAAATGAACAAAACAATCTAAAACAGCAGATATACATATAGGTCAATAAAAACATCACATTGCATATTGTTTACCACAGTAACAGAGATGTGATATACAGTATATCTATGTATTCCTTTCTGATAATCATCTTTAAAGTGCTGTATTACATAAACATGAGGAAACTTCATCAAATATATGCTCAGAATACATGAACCAGTACATTTTTAAAATGTAAATAATGTTTAGGACAATTCTAATGTATTGAATTAAATTGTCATGATTTTCCTCAATCCATAAGCACTTTATAATACCTCATATAAATTTAAAAATGTAAGAAATATGAGATGCATAAGCCTAAAAAGCCATGTGTCACCTGGGAAGGCGTTTCCACTCCTTGAAACTTAGAGCTTCGACTCTTGTCTGTTCTTCTCTCCCCAAAATACTCCAGGCTGTCCTATTTGAGGAAAAATGAAACGAAAATGACACCCACGGCTGAAGACATTCCACCTTATTTCCCCCACTTTTAGGTATGTATCACCTGTGCACTCTCAAACTGATCACTGTCAATAAGCCAGGTGCACACCAGAGTGCCAGTACGGCCTGCAACATTGGAGTAAAAGTTAAGTGTTAGACACAGGTCAAAGCAAAACATTGTGGTCTTACAAATATTCAGACAGGCCATGTTTTTTTCCGGTCAAACGATGGGTTCCTACACAAAGTTAACATAATGACATGTAGAGGGGTCACAGGTGGCAGATAAGATAGATGGCAAGTTGAAGTTTCCGGGGGTATGTGGACTTCGTGGTCTGTTGGGGAAGTGGGAGCACGGAGAGGGACAGGAACAGGCTGAACAAGCTGATCAGGAGGGCCAGCTCTGTTCTGGGCTGTCCTTTGGACTCTGTGGAGGAAGTGGGAGAGCGGAGGATGCTGACCAGGATGAGGTCCATCATGGACAGCACCTCCCACCCCCTGCATGAGTCTGTGGAGTCCCTCCAAAGCTCTTTCAGCAATAGACTGCTACACCCTCATTGCAGGAAGGAGCGCTTCCGCAGATCCTTCCTCCCATCAGCCGTCAGGCTCTTTAACTCAAAAAAGGCTGTGGGTTAGGACCTCCCGAATTTCGGATACAGTGTAGATGTGCTTGTATATATATGTATGTGTATGTATATATATATCTCACCAACACAGTTACCTATTTATATATTTATTCATGTATTTATTTATTAACTTACTATTAAGTACCCATTTGTGTATAATGCCTTTTCTATTCCTGCATCCTCACCCTCTTCCTATTGCAACAAAGAAATTTCCCGATTACGGGATGAATAAAGTTATCCAATCCAATCCAATCCAAAACAGCGTCTGGTGACAAAACATAGCCAGTCTGACTGCGAAATAAGCATAATCACCTTTCCCTCCTTTGCAATGAATAGCGATGACGTTCTGTGGATCGGCTGACATCCACTCTCTCACACTGGCTGTGTATTTCAGCATGTCCCTATCGCACACAAAATAATAAAAGATTTTGAAGGGGAAAAAAACATGACTGTGACAATTTTGTCATGAGAAACTTACTCCAAAGAAGGAACGTTGTGGTCATCGATGAAAACCCGTTCAACACGATAGTGGAAGAACTTTGGGTCGTAGCCCTTCTCACCTGTTAACGTACAAAAGTCTTCCTTTGAGTAGAAATTAGATTTGCTTTTTAAAGTCATTATACAAGTATAATGAGATTTAAAGCTTCACCACAAAGTGCCAAAATAGAGGGAAAATGAGGAGACGGCTTACTGCAAAGGTTATAAATTCGATAATGGCCATCGTGTTTAGTGTCAAGGAATCTTGCCACCTCCTAGAAACATAATAGGACAAGACATTTGACAACACAAACAATCACTAATCACTTGTTTGTCTGCTAAATCACTATGAACCTTACCTTGATAGGGTTCCTGTAAAATGACTGCTTCCCAGAGGAAGGAAAAGACATGGCAATGACACGATCTGGAAGAAAAAGTCAATGAAATAAATCACATTGCCAATAGGTTTCTGGTATTGTATGTCGCCTCTACCCGTGACATAGGTGAGATCCAGGTCAAAACCGTCCTTCTGGTAGCGCCGCTTATTCTCGGACACCTGACGAAAAACGGATGGATGCTGACAATTCTTCTTCTTCAATTTGCTATTTTTAAACAGGCACTTTTTACCATCCTCCTGGTAACTTTCTCCAACTCTTTCTTCTGAGCCGCCAGTCTGAACAACCTCACCAGGATGATAACTCTCAAGAAACGCAAAAAGGAAACCACCCTAGCGAGAGATAGGCAATTAAATTGTGTGACTCAACATAATAACAAATCACAATTCCCTTTTCCAAACTAAAATTCCCAATAACCCACATAATTCATACCTAGGAATAAGGCTGGTTCCAGACAGGTCAGTGAAAGTATAACTCATGGTGACCACCAATGTGACCACCACAACACATGCATCAATGATGTTCAATTTGGAGCCAAAGTAAACATTAAACCTTAAACATAAAACAGGGAGAAAAACATTATTAGTGGTTGAAAATTGTGCAATTAAACATGTCCAAAAACACACAATGACTGCTTTTCCTTCCGCCTTCATGACTTCCTCTTACTAGCCACTCTCTGTGCTTTCTCTTTCATAAGTTTTGCCTGTCTTACCCTTCCACATAGATCCTGAGAAGAAGATCAGCCAGGAAGAAGAAGGAAATGATCAGCGATACCGTCTCCAGAGAGTTCCCAACTTCTCTGCTTCTGGCTGGTAAGGAAATGTCCACAATGACCAGTACAATGTCAACCAGGATTAGTACCACTCCAAATACACTGATGGAAAATAAAAAAAAGAATGTGAGTCTTCCAAATTAGATAATATTGCTTCTAAAATTTGAGAAAGATACTAACCGGAATCCAAAGGACATAACAAAAGGGGCAATCTTCTTCCTGATATTGCTGTGGGGGAAAAATACTTTTATTGGCATAGATATAAAGCTGAAAAATAATTTATAATGTCCCAATCTGCTACTCAGTATCCACATTAGTGTCACAAATAGCCAAACAAAGTCTAAGAGCCACACTTTATATCAGAAACAGCATTAAAAATAATCCTATTTGCAATTATTATTCTATATTTTTTTAAATTTTGATTTATTATTTGTTTTAAATGGGTAATGGTGAATTTGAGTGTGTTTTAAGAGAGAATAAAAAGGGGAAACATGAAATGAGACAAAGAGCCACAGTATATATGTAAAAAATATATGATAAGCAGCAAAGAGACACTTTCATTTTGGCCGGGAGCCGCATGTGGCTCGAGAGCCGCCTGCTCACCATCCACCATTTTCTTAGAAATTTGCAGAGCATCGGGTGGATTGGAAGTAAAATAAAATTAAAATCAGCTTTGAGACAAAATGTAACCGCATCTTAAACCAATTCAATTGACTCACTTATACATTGTGTCTGGTTCCATAGCATCATCTTTTCCATTGTCAATCTCCACTTTGGCATCATCCATCTTTGCCACACTTCTGTTAAAAAAAAATAAAAAATAAGTAACACATTAAAAAAAGGCATCAAAGATTAAGCCATCCGGTAAAAACAAACTCGTGCACATAAATAGTTAATGTTTCCCATAGAAAGTGATGCATTTTATTTGTGGAAAAATTCTCACCCATTTACACCAGAATCCAAACTCGGGTAGAAGTGGACCGCATTCATGACTTTAAAAAAAAGTGTTGCAATGGAACTGAAGTTTCTACGAGGAGAAAAGTAGCATGCAAACGTTTCTCCACCCCAAAATAAATGAAGATAGAAGCATGGATGCGACGTGCAAAAACTTCCTTGCGTCAACAAGTCTGACAAGCGCGTCAATTAGGTTCATCAGCAAAGAAAGATGCACAAAAAAACATGCAGGAAACAAGTTTCAATCCCGATTGGTCTTCTCTTAAAGTGTCTCCTTGCTTCCTTACCGTTGGCTTTGACATTCGGGAAGATCAGCAGGAATTTGTCTTGTGACTCGTCGTGGAGTAAAAGGAAGAAAGTTCGAAGGTTAAACGGACGCTTCACCTTTTTGTGCTTGCGTAGCAGTTTTTTTTTTAGTTTGGAACTTCCTGGATATTTTTTTTTCTTTTCCCATCTGTCGCTCTTGCAAAAGTAAGTCAGCTCCTCCTCTTCTTTTCACTCACATCTGGTTTTCATTACAATCCAGAAATAGAGAAATAAAAAAAAAACACATTTCTTTGACTTATTACTATGATTTCTATTTTTATGATTGGTAAATTGTTTTTTTTTTAATTTGATTATATAGCTAGGTTACCATACAAATTGTACTTAGTAACAAGATGGGGTTAGGTCAGACAGGAATGTGATGATAATGAAATATGAAATTCATATTTATACTTGGCAAAAGTGATTGAAATTTTCATTTTTACTTAAGTGTGCTCAAGTTTTGGCAAAAGGTGCATAATCCTTTTTATTTGTTTTCTAATTTTTTTGGCTGAAATTGGGATGAATAGACGTCCGAATTATTCTGATTGGGAATAACCAAAGCTAAAAACAATGGAATGAAAACAATGACATCAGTTACTTTTCCCGAAACTGAAATACTTGAAAAAGGGGGCGCGTAAGGTTAAGGTTTGGCAAGGTGGTTTCTCTAATGTGAACCATGCAGAACCAAGCCAACCCCTTTTGAAATCATACAACAAACACAAAGTTTAAGGAGAACAAAAAGAACACTGAAATGGAGGTACACACATTTATCAAGCTTGAAAATCTCCTATTTTTTAAATACGCTTTTAATTGTCTTTCAGACTTTCCCAGTGTTTATCCTGTTCATCCTGGTTTTCCCAACGGAGACCTCATCAAACCAGATCTCAGTAAGTAACCCACTTTATCTTGTGGTTTAATGGATGGAGTTTGGATCATGCTGTTTAAAAAAAAGTAATGACATCCAAAGGGATGCAGTCCAGATGTCACAGCTCTCAAACGCAGCATACGGAAACTGGAAAACAGACTCCGAATCGGCGCTTGGCAGGTGGAACACTTGCAGAGGCATAAATACTTTCGTCCGATTCGGACGCCGACGAGCTCCAACAACGGCAGCGAAACGTCGGGAAGCTCCAACATGACCATCGTGAAGCCTCTTTCACCAGCAGGAAGCCTAATTGTCCATGACAGAGGTATGTAAAACTCCTGTGAAATGATCATCTCCATAAAAAAAAGTTATTTATTTCATCTAAATGTGACTTTATAGATTGTTCTGAGCTGTTTGACCGAATAAGACCACCTAGTGGCTTTTACCGTATCAGGCCTAAAATCCATCAGGAGCCATTTTTGGTCTACTGTGACATGGATGATGGAGGAGGCTGGACAGTCTTCCAGAAACGGCGACATGGAAAAGTTGACTTTGACAGGTGTTACAATAATACATATTATTACCTTTAAGCAATTTGTTAAAAAGAGTGTATGTCTTTTCATAGAGACTGGGTGGATTATAAGGATGGCTTTGGTGACTTTAAACTGTGGAATGATGAGTTTTGGTTGGGAAATGAACACATCTATGACCTGCTTTCGGAAGGTAAGCTAGAACTGAGTGGAAAAATGATATGAAACATATATTTGCATGTAAAAAATGCTTTTATTTGTGTGCCAAGGTAGGAATTTGGTGAAGATAGACCTAATGGACTGGGCCGGGGAGAGAAATTATGCATTTTATGAGAAGTTCCGCATCACAAATGAAGCTGTATGTACCACAGTTGCACTATACTTTTTTGGGTTGTAAAAGAAGTATTTTTTTTTATATTGTAGGATCGCTATCGACTGAAGTACAGCCTTTACAGTGGGAAAGCTGGGGATGCTCTTGCAGCTGGAGGTGGCATGGTGGAACAGTGGTCTGCAGGCCTTAATGGCATGCAATTCAGCACTAAGGATCAGGTTAGTAGTTCAACTCTGCTGCTTTGGATTTCAAATCAGCCCGGGAGATAATTTGTCATTGTTGTATCATCCACAGGACAATGACCGTTACCTTCAAGGTAGCTGTGCCCAGGAGAACAATGCAGGTTGGTGGTACAACAGGTAAGACTTGAGGAACTCATTTTACTTGGGGAGGAAAAAGTGTGATTTATTTTGGATCAAAAATGGTAAAAGTGCTTTTTCCTTTCTGCCAAAAGATGCCACATGGCCAATCTGAATGGAAAGTTCTATCGCAAAGGGGAATATAAAGGCCAATATGACAATGGTGTGGTGTGGGGCACATGGAAGGGGCTTTGGTACTCGCTGAGGCACACCACTATGAAGGTGCGCCCAGTGCTTTTCTTGGATGCCATGGGCAGCGGTGATGGGGAAGGTTAACTAAACTATAGCACCCTCATATAACAAAGTAGGGATGCTGAGTTTTTGACTTCTGATCCAATCAGATTTGTGGGCATCAATACCAATAATGAGCATCAAATCAGGACATTATAACTATAAAGTATATTACTGTATTTCATTATATTTGAATACGCACTCTTGAATTGCTGATATTAAAACAGCATAACACAAATGAAAGCTAAGCAGTCTATACCAGATATGAATATATGTAATGTAACTCATTGTGCCTCACACAAAATAAATGCATTGCAAATTCTGTCATTGTATCTGATCCTGTATTACTGCTATCACATTCTATATATAATATTGTTCTGTCAGAGTTAAAATTCCAACTCTGACAGCAGCAGAGAAATAAGAAAAGAAAATGATAGTTTTTTAAAAAAATGGGGCATCAATAAGGCTCGACAGATAGTCAAATCTCATATGTAAATATATTGGTCACTATATGGCTATATATTGGTGACATGGCCTTTTTGTTATTCAGATCTCTTCTTCTGCATATGTTGGCGAAAAGTCCAAAATTTTCTGTTCCGCTTCGCTCAGGGTATAAGCAAAGCTTTTGTTCCCAACATAGCATCCAGAACCAGGACGCAATCGGCTATTGTTGTCTTTGTTGCGATACGATGGTGGCACACTAAATGTGGCGCTACGCTGACGTACTTTGTCGTTCGAGCAGGCCTGAGCTTCCTTTAATTTCCGTGCCAACATGTTCCTCTGGATAGGAGATGGACCACGGCGGTTCCAGTTTTGCTCGGCCCGTTCTACACTCAGAATCGGCCCGTGTTGAATGTCAGGACTCATAAACGGACCGCCAATCCCTGAGATTCCCTTCTGAGCAGTGCTTCCCGGATCATAACTCACCAGTTTTTCCCCAATACCATAGTGGTCCACATGGTTCTGTGAGGTGTTGGTCCCTGTGTGCTTCACTTCATTAGTACTATGAGATGGAATGGAATTTGCAATCCTCTGGCCGCTACTCTGACCTTTAGAATGGCATAACTTTGGGGTGTCGTGCTCTGGAATGGAATAGGAGCAAAATGAAGGCCTCTCTCTCCTCTCTTTGATCCAAGAGTTTCCTTCAGGAAGCGTCCGACATCCAACCTGAACAAAAACATATCATTTGATGTGTTTCCCAAAGAAACAGCAATAGAAGTCCAATGGAAGGACAGGAAAGTTGACATTTTAATTTATATGCTGCTGTTGGCGTCAATTTTTTTAAAGAAAAAGATAGATACATAGATATGAATACTTTACCTGAGTCATACTCCTATCTCGGAAGTTTCCTGGAGATGGAAGATGAGGTTTTGTGTCTGAACAACTGGCGGTACGGCGGAAATTTGGATTGTTGTGGTCCGTCTTTCCCACGGGTCTTTCTGTAACATCCGATATGCCGCTCCTCTTAACCATCTCCACCCAATCAGCAGTGCGGTCGCGCCACTTGGAGCCAGAAACTTGAGGGCCCGAGACGAGGTCCACTCTGGAACTCAGTCGGTTTGCCGATGGAAGCTCCGAAAGGGAGATCGTAATTGGCGAGGGGTCATGGGGGTCATTTTGTAAAATTTGGTTTTCAATGGAGTTATCGTGAACCGGGCTGGAGGAAACATGGTACAACTGCGTGTCTTCTTTTAAGCCCTTCTTCTTCATTTCTTTTAACTGCTGTTGAGCTAATCGATACCTGCGGATACAAATTTGACACTTGGAAAAATATCTGGGTGAACTACTGATTTACAAGTACCTCAAGGTTAACATGTTTTTAAACCTTGTTCCAACACATACCCAAAAATAGGAGGCAGCACCTTCTGACCATTTGGAGACAACCGTCCTGGATCATCTGATAGTGGCAATACCATCGTCTGAGGAAGAGGCGAACCCAAGAAAGGGATCTGACCAGGCCTTTGAAGGCTGTTTCCGCAAATGGAGGCCTCGTCGGAGAGTTTGCGCCCGCCGGGGGAATGAGCGGACCCTCTGCGGACGGAGCTGCACTGAGGGGTGCGGCAGAGTTTCCTCCATACCGTAATCACCACTGTGGCTAGGATAACGGCCAGACAGATGGAAATCCCGGCAAATGCTGCCATGTTGCCATCGAGGGGGGAAACTCCAGCCAGTAACGGAGGAAAGGATGTAGAAGGTGCTGGCAACGCTGAAAGGTAGAAAAGATAGTGTCTATTTTAACTGCATTTTTTAGCTGACTGGGGCAAATTTGACACAAACCTGAGCAGTCTTCTAGGGAGCAAATTGACTGTTTCTTCTTCATTCCAGTGCATTGTTTTCCTTCACCCCCAGAGGGTAATAAACAGTCACGTGCACGTTCCCTGATGCCCTCGCCACAGCTCGCACTGCAGACGCTCCACTGTTTCCAGGGACCCCACGATTCTTGGAGGTGGGCAATTAAAATATATATTAAAAAGTGCAATATTATACTAGTATTTCAGAGTTCCACTATCATGAGTTCTTACAATAAATATTTAAATGCAAAAAGAGAGGTTAGTGACTTGGTATATAATCCAACCTATCGAAATGAGTAAATTATCCCTTGAGGTGATAGTGGGACTCTAAATTTGAAAAAAAAATGAGTCTTACCTTCACTCCTGTGTACCACCAGGCATGTCTGAGCCGGACTAGGCGAGTTACTGTAGTTAAAGAAAAATCGGAAGCAGTATTTACTCTTTCCCGGGTAAAAAACTGAGCAGTTGAATTCAGTTTCATTCTCTCCTTGAGTAAGCCAGTTAAAGGCCAAAGGAGGAGAGGGCGGCTCATCTTCCCCAAATCCCATTGCCGTTGTTCCCCCTGCTATTGTCCCAGAGGAGATGGCCACTCTTCTTCCAACAATGCTATCCTTATACAACAATACTTTGCCATCAATATGAGCACACGGTGGGCTTATGAGCTTCACGGTCACAGTCCCATCGCACCCGCTTCTATAGGTATTGGCATGTTCCACTTGGAGCTTGTAAGGGAAGATGTTGGACAGGTAGAGACAAACTGAACTTTTTAACTCTTGCGCTGAGTGGAGAGAACGGAGCGACACTTGGATGAAGTCTTTTTCCGTGAAAGGGAATGCACAGGGAAGCGTGATGGTTTGGGAGCGGAGTGGTCGGATTGGAAGTTGAGTGCGGGCTTGCACTTTGTTGATGCCTTTTCGCCCAATTTGGTTGTACTGCATGAAGCTGACTTCCAGGAGGAGAGCGGGGTCCAGGATGCCAGAGCAAGGCCGGAAGTGTTCATTGGTGGAAATTCCGATCTGGAGAGAGGAGAAGAAATGGAATGAATTAAATGATTGCATCCAGCATTTATGAGGTGACTTACCTGGAAAGCACCTGAGTGGTTTCCAACCCTCTCCACAGCGATGTGAAAGGTGGGCCACTGCACCCGCAGTTCTGAACTCCACCACCAAGTGGTACTCTCCGAACGCCTTGTTCCATTCAAGGTTTGATCCTCATTGGTGCTGGTCTGCGTGAGCAGGAATCGGAAAGTTCCAGCATACAGGAAACAGGTGCAGCTGAACTCCGCCCGACCGGCAGACTTGTTGTTGGGCAGGGTTCTGGTAAGTAGGGTTGTATTTGTGTCCATGTCGATCAGGGAGAGGGTAAGTTGGTCGATCAGACTGCTGTTGGGTTTTGAGATGAAGTCCACAAACACACTGGCGTTGCTAAGGGCGACGTGGAAGGAGGGCCAGATGTTGAGCCCTCCTAAAGCTTGTTGTGCATTGAGTAGACATCATGTCAGTGAGCAAATTGAAATGCAAAAGGACACTAATACTTGTGGTACTGATGTACAGTCCCACTTACCATATCCCATGAGCCCCAGGAACAGCGAGAGCAGTGAGACAGCTTGTGTCATTCCTATGTCCTGTCCTTTATCCTAAACCTCATGGCTATTTATCTTCTACCATCATTGACCTCTAAAATGATAAATGAAGCAAAAATAATGGCTTGCCAGCATCAAAATTAAGCAGCACATTTTACATGAAAATTAAAAGTACACAGAAGGAAGTAAATGTCAATTTCAAAGTCAAAAGCTTGATCATATAGAGCCCTAAGGACGTTTTTAAAATCCATATGAATTCAAAATGTAACTGAATATAAATGTAAAAATGCAAGTAAATTTTAATGATGCATATGTAGGAATATGTATTATATATTCAGATAGAGGCAGAAACTGTATAACTTACTACTTAGTGGGTTCTTTTGTCATTTTTTTTGTTTTTCCATTATATTTGACCGCATTTATGATGAGGTTGCCTATTGTCTTTTTGGTTGATTCATTTTTAAAGAAAAACACATGTCTTTTAACACCAAATACATAACGTTTATGAACATTATGTTTGCAAATGCACAAAACTTTTAAGCATTCCCCGAATTAATAATTAATATTTGTCTTTGATCTGCAATTGCGTCCCGTGACAGTAGTTAATAGAAACATAATTTAAGTTTAACTCAAGTTGAGCGTCGTTTTCTTAGTTTAAGTCCGTTTAAGCCACCTCTGATTCAACTTCAGAGTTGTTGTTTTTTGTTCATAAATAATAACGTATTCGCTCGCAAAACAATTCATGATAAAAAGTACATTGAAATTTTGTACTCACGCGTCCAGAATCATTCGTATTTTCCCATGTTTTTGATCCAATTCAATTAGAATCTCATGAAGAAAAAGGGCGCATTGTGTGGGTCTCTCTTCAGTTGACTCGAATGAGTGAGACATGGATCAGCTCACGTGCCCATTGTTTTCATGGCAACTTCTTATTGTTCACTAAAACTGTCACGTCCCTAAACATTCAAGCCAAATCATTTCTCCCCCCAGAAAACTAAAAAAGCCAAACCATCTGATTTTATTATTACATTAGTTGTCATTGTAGATCTTATTGTTTTGACTAATGCTAAAAATATGCCCATCTCATGGGTAATTTGAACAACATAATAAATATAAATCACCCAAATGTATTGTTTGAAATGTCACAAGCAAATGATCTAAATATCTAGAAATTGCATGTTTTTTTCTTGTTAAACATTTTAACTACCACCACAAAAATACTTGTTTACTAAGCCCTTATGACAGTAACATCAAAAAATGTAATTAATGTGAAACATGTATACTTGCAATATCTACCATTGTCTAGTTTGAATGAAGCCTAATTCAAATATCTGTTAACTTTTCATGCATTTGCTTAGGTATCCTATTGTATGCACATAAATAATCGTATCTCCAATTTAAAGCAATTAATTCCCAGCATGCTTTGATTTGACCTCTGCAGAATTATTTAAAAAACTTTTCTTACAAAAAATGACACAAAGTAGTAAATACAGTTTGTAAAAGTTGTGCAGGTGGCATTTATTTACACCAGTAATTCATTTCACACATTACATGATAAAGCATGACAAACAGCATCTTTCATGATATGATAGAGTGAGTCCATCAAAGAAAGAAAAGTACTGATACATTTTCATCTAGAATAGGCTTGGTGGATAGACATCAAAAGAGGTTTGGGTAGAACCTCAAACCCTCAACCGAGTCATCACGACACAGGTGTCCCATCTTCTCAGCCAGTAGCAAACTGCAAAACAAGAAAATATAGAGATCCACAAAATGTGATAAAACAAACTAATAGCATTGTATTGAATCAACTTTCCTAAACTTCACTTACCGCTCCTTAGATAAAAGCACAGAAAGACCCAAAAGTTTAGCAAACTCCTCTGCTGTTAAAGACCCTTTTTCTGACACCTGATAAGATAAAGCAAACATGTTACACGATTTTTTTCCACTATTTTCAAGCAAGGAACATAATATCTCGAAGGGTAGAATAGAATCACACTGTATGTTTGGAACTGTGGAGCTCACATTGTCTAAAGCTGAGGCGATCATTTCCTCTTCACTGTGAGATTGCAATTGGACCACCATCACGCCACTGTCGAATACACGTAGCCTGGATGAGGTAGAAGTGTGTCATATATTAGAATGAATTTATAATATTTGGTCATTCTCTTTTTTTTCTACTCCTGTTCTGAAGGTCCAGTACATAAGACTAACAAGGACTGATTAGTGCAAAATGCCAGGAAGTAGTCTACGTGTTCAAAAACAGGAAGCCTGACAGGAAAATGTTGGCTGGTTCTTCTGTATAGGTCAATTGTGGGTGACTGGAAGATCATGTTTTCTTTATAATGTTTTCGTGCTAAAAAAAAAACGCCAGGGAAGGTATGCATCTTAAGTGCCTAATTTTTAAACCAAAATCAGAAAATTCAAAAGGCTTGTTTTTTAGGACTTTACCCACAACATATAAAGACACAAAAAGAAACCCAATTTTGTCATTTTAATACTTTAAATACTATATCATCATTTTGCACTTCTAATATTAACAAATTCCAATGATACAACAAAAAAAACCTCACCTTAATGGAAGCTTCAAAGACTCAAACATCTTGCAAGCATTTAATAAATCTTCTGGGGATAAAAGCTGCAAAAAGCAGATAAACCAATCACTGACTCTGAATATCCCAAGCAAAATTCCTGGACTATTTTATTTTTAGTGATAAAATACCTCCATGCCTCGAGCCCTGTTGACCAGACAGTACACCTCAGTCAGGGCCATCATGCCTCCACGTTCCTGGGCAGAAAGGGCATTTGATTAAACAAATAAGTACTTAAGTTAGATTACAGTTTTAAGTGCTATCTAATACTAACCTCCAGAGGGGCCTGGAGCATATCTCCCAATTGTTTAGCCAACTGCATGTGGTAATGTGTGCCTGAGCCATGGGTTTCCCTGGTGACGGGGTTAGCGATACCCATGCTCAGCAGGTAAGACTTAAAGCGGATGGTCTTTAAGGAAAAAACAGTCATGTCGTCATTGTTTCAATGTAATACGTAGAAGCGTCCAATGTGGTTATCACCTCATCCTCTGTGATGTCTCCTTGCTTGTCTTTTATTTTGTTGGCTATAGATTTGGACAGCTCTACCATCTCTTTGGCCTGTTTGAAGGAGAACACACACACTCAGTAAAAGCTACAATGTTGTTTATATCCCAAAAACAGGTAAATGCAATGCAAATGTAGTTTTATTTACCTTTACCATCAGCTTACTGAGATCCTCAAAGGCCTAAATAAAGAGAAAATGAATGCAGTGCAATAAACTGTCTTAGCCGGCCTCCTTATTCATAAAAAATAATCTATTAATTGCTTTTGCCAAAGATTTTACAACACCTCTGAGATGTGTTTGTCCGTTTCTTTCCTTCTCTCTTCAATCTTCCGTTCAATTCCAACAATCCCAACTGCACGTGTCCTTCCTGTCTGCAAGAACACAATGAAAAGGGACATTAACATTCTCAGGGTAAAGAAACCGAGAGAACAGGAAACAGGTTTCCCTAACCTGTCTCTAATGGGATAAATTAATACTGGTAAATGCATGAACATAGTTAAATTAAATAACATATGAGAACATTGAAGAAATATGTAAATACTACATAAAAGTCAAATGTGTGTAGAAGAATCCTTTTTTTCATTCATTTGTTTTAAGACTCGCATATCAACAATTGAAAAGACTAGTTTAGGAATCGGGATTGGAGAAAACACTGCCGTCTTGTGGTAGTCCTTGGAATTGATTGTTGAGTTGTCACTACATACTTGGCTGGCTTTTCAATGCAAATGCATCCTCTATTTTTTCTAACCTGTGTTCCTGTGGGAATGGATTGAGAAGGTGGGGGGCTCTCCCATCTCTTCTGTGTCATCTCCTCATTTAGTCTCCTAAAAAACTGAAGATGGAAAAAGTCAACAGAGCAGTTTAATGGGGCATGCCAAGCAAAGCTGTCTGGTTTTTACCTCAATCTGTCCATGTTCTTTAAAAGAGAGCTTGATGTAAGAAAATTTGCTGAGTTGATAGGGTCCTTGCTCTTTGGTAGGAGATGTTGGATGCAAATGTATAACAATTTTTGCACTAGGACACACGAGTACAAAATGTAGTTAAAAATACTTCTACTAAAAATGAAACATACAAATATACTAACTGATAATGACCTCTTTCCTATTCCTGCAGCCTGCTCCTCAAAAAATACAATCTGTGACAATGGCATGGAGATGCAGCATTCCTATGAAAAATAACATGTTAAGAATCCCATTGGCAAGCAAATTTGTGAAAGTTGACTTGTTTGTTTACATCAGTAAATCTAAATTCATGGCAGCCTTACATGATTTTTCCCATCCCTCCAGATCAAGCGATGAGTGCTCAGCAAAGCTATTCCAACATCCAGTTTAGCCTACATCAGTGTAAGAAATATACTTTATGACAATAAAACACATCATAAGATATACTGTTGTTCAATTTAGTTTGTGCATGCATGTCTGATCGCCTCATTACAGAAAACGATACCTTGTCGTCGCCATCATATAATCTGACCCCTCGTTGTTGTATAACTAAAGTCTCGTTAATATCCAAAAGACCGTTAGACCACGAAAAGCGATCCATATTTTTATGGCGTGAGAATCACAACAACACTGAGTAATAATCACTAGAGCTCCTCATTTTATGTTTACTTCCTACTTGTACAATTTCTGCATATGCCAGACACTGCCTGGCAAAAACAACAAAAGATCTACAATTTAAAAACGTTTAACAAAGAGTATTACATTTGATTTAATACGTAAAAACATAAACTGTATATCTATATGGATTTATTGATAGGAATTTTCTTTTCTCTCTTTAAAAATATATAAATCTAAGCGGCATTCTATAAGGCTACCTCAATGAGGTCCTCGAACGTGTTGACGTGCCTCGCCAGATGTCACTTCGTTAGCATCAGAGCTACCATTTCCCTGCGGTTTTGTTGATTTTATTGTTTTTATCCTATTATTTTAATACTTTATCAGATCTGTGTTAAAAGAAATCAACGGAATCGGACGATTACACAGATTTTCCTAAATGAATAACGTATTTTATTCAGATCATGCACTGAAAGGGGGCAGTTAAATTGAGTAGCTTGTTGTTCAGGATGAAATGCAGGCAGATTGTGGCTTTTCTTTTCCACTTTGATTGAAGTACAGTTTTAAAAAAATATCATCATGGACAAGAAATCATTTAATATCGTGTTGGATGAAATAAAGAAGGTAAAGTGCCAAATTGCACACTGTGATGATCTGGAACATCGGATTATGTGGAAGTGTACTGATTGCGCCCTTGTGTATTATTTAGTGTGTTTTGACTGATCAACGGATTCGAGCAATTGAGCAGGTTCATGGATACTTCTCAAGCGAACAGGTATGTGCCTTTTTTATTTTGCATGAAAAAAATATGCATATAATGAAGTTGTAATATTTCTTAAACATCTGCAGGTCATGGACATTCTGAAATATTTCTCATGGGCAGATCCTCAAATTAAAGCAGTCAAAGCTCTGCAGCATGTACGTACATGATGACTTGTTACTGCTTTATATAAAATATCCATAACCTAGTTATAATAATGCATTTGGAATGCTGTATGTGTGCTTGATGTATGCATTCCTCTTCTAGAAAATGGTTGCAATCCCCACCACTAAAGTTGCCAACATTCTCAATTGCTTCACCTTTTCAAAGGACAGACTTATTGTCTTGGAGCTGATTGCTTTGTGAGTGCACAACTAACTAATCCCTTTGCTTATTTGCAAGATCATCCTGTTTAGATCTTGCAGGCATAAAATTGCTTTACTTTTTCCCCAAATGTTCTGTTCTCATCCCCCTGCAGGAACATTGCAGATGCCCAAAATTTCCGCCCCGTGGAAGATTTGTTTCGCATACACTTGTCGGAGAAGAAGCGTGCTCGTAGGATCTTGGAGCAGGTATGGGAATGCATTTAAAAAAAATGTTTCTCCTATTACACCAAATATGCTAACATATTTTTTTTCCTCATGAAGGTGTGCAAGGTTGGTTGCAAGGCTCCTGTTGCTATGATTTCATCCTGCGGTATGATACCTGGAAATCCATATCCAAAAGGCAGACCCAGTCTGGTTACTGGCACATTCCCAGTAAGTACTTTTGAATAAACATATTTTTCAATTTAAAAAATGTTTTTTCATTTTAAACTTTTGCTTTATCTATATTCAATTTGTAATAATATATTGAAATTTGGTTTTTATTTACAATTTGTAATTTTCCAACTTTTAGGAAACTAGTTTATACAGGACCAAACATTTTAAGTCAACCTCATCTTTGGTTGGTAAAGGTCTAAACCTGATTACTGAATTTCTACCACTTTTGATCACAGGGCCTCCCTCCTGCAAGAAAAGAAGGAGACAAGAAAGATGACACTTCCACCAATATGGAAGGCAAAGGGATAGCTACTCGAATAATTGGACCTTCCAAACCTGTGAGTCCCTGTTATAACCGGATGACATCATGCAATAATAAAATTAAGAGTGCTGCCAAATAAGTAGAACTAAGTCACTACTTGGATCAGCCTGATAAAGGAATATTTTCTTTCTTGCAGTTCCCTTCAAGCTACAACCCTAATCGTCCGGTGCCTTATCCCATACCTCCGTGCAGACCCCATGCTACCATTGCTCCAAGTAAGAAGCGACACAATAAGATAGCCCCTTTACAAACGATAAAAAAAGGTTCCTGGACAGTCAATTGGTGGAAATAGTCAGATAGTTTTCAAATGACAATATTTGCAACTGCTACACAGGTGCGTACAACAACGCAGGTCTTGTATCTATGGGAGGGGTCATAATGACCAGTGTGCCCCCTCCTCCCTACAACGCTGCCTACAAAGTAGCAGGTATGGTTCAACAGAGAAGCCTGCAAGCCTGTGAGCAAGTAGAAATCTATTGATGCTCACTGCCTGAGAAGCTGGCATGATTGCTTATTTTTGCTTCTGCAGCTTTTATACGCTATCAGGTGCACAATATGCTTTTATTTATTTATTTTTTAGCTTTTAGGTGCACTTGAATGACCAGAAAATGGCAACTACTGGTTACAATTTAAGGATGTTGTGTACTCCAATTTAATTTAGAACTTTCATGAATGGACAGTAATTTAACTGTAGTTGAATAGGACACCATTACAAAGTACAGCCTGAATTGTTGTAATAAGGATTTATATTCACGCAACAGTTATTAGGTCATTTTTGCGACACAAATGATTCAATGGTTTAGAGTGATCAGGATCATATACACTAGACTTTTGATTGAAACTTTCACTTAGGATTTAATCTGCACAGACACTTAGAATGGTAGTAATACTTAGCGTATTAGAGGAAATATGATAGCTACATTAATGTGCTATGTTTTTTGGTCAGTCAATGTGGAAACTCATTTTATCCTTTGGTTGCTTATGGTGCAAATAGCTTCAGACTAATGATGTTTGGGCTCTTTCTGGATTCTTGCTTGCGGCACATAAGGGGTCTTTTAACTCACAACACTTTTATATATTTTTTTTATTTACTTGAAATCCATATCCCTGGGCCTCTGGGGAGGGAGTTTGAATGTAACCCACAATTAACTATGATGCTAAACCCCCCCCCAAAGGTAAGATCATATTGCTTTAAAGTTGCACGTGCATAATTCTTCCTATTTTACCTTGTGCTATTTTCTCTTATACTTTATGTATTGGCCTATATCATGACAGTGAAACTTTTACATAGGAGTTTAATTGTCATCTTTACCAAGCTTGCCATGTAAACTCCAAGTTAAGTAAAAGTACCACTGTTTGGGTTTGTTTTTTAAAATTTTTTGAAGTGCATTTATGACATTTGGCTTCAGAATGAGAACTTAATCATCTTTCTATCTTTTCGTCATTAGGCTACGCCAAACCTGGCAATCCTCTGAACACGACACCAGGAGTCAAGAGCGGGCCGCTGCACATTCCTCACGGCTCCACGCCGTCCACCCACGTCCCACCTCAGGCTTCCCCTTCTCAGCCTCCTCCCACAACTCCCATCACCCCTGTTTTTCCCGGCATGGTTCCCTCTCAAAACTCTCCATCGCCCGGTCCATCTGTCATCAAATCAGGTCCGCAGACCCCGGCGGGCCACACTACACCGACCTCATCTTCTGTCATTAAAGCCCACACACCCTCTGGGACGCCTTGCGGCACTCCCGTCCCCGGCAGCTTCTCCCCTTCCCCTTTCAATTGCCATTCCCGACCGGGAACCCCCGGCACCCCCCGCGGCGGCGGCCCCGACGTCTTGCCTCAGATGATCTCGCCAGGCTCAACTCCGCAAAGGGCTTACTCGACTGACAACCCTTTCCAAAGCTCTCACCCGCAAGCGGGTAACCACTCAGGTTCGGTGATCCGCAGCTACACTCCCTCTGAAATGTCATCCAACCCCCTCGGGTCCTCCGCCCCGGCGAATCCCAATTGTTCCACTCCTGGTCCGGGGCCCAGCCCGAAAGCCTCCCCCGCCCACTCTTCCCAACTTTCCATGGGGCCGCCTGGGCATCTACAGCACGAGCAGCACCGCGTAACCGGCAACAGGCAGAGCGGCGGCAGCGGCAGTGGGAATAACAGCCCCGTTCCCTCCGCTTTCAAGGGGGCATCTCGCTCCGGCACGCCCTCTCTTAGCCCCCTGGTGTCACCTGGATCAGCCCAGGCCGCGCTGGCTCGCTCTCTGGGGCTCTCGCACCACCCGGGCTCTCCTCAAGTCTCCCTCGCCAGTCCCGTGGCCATCAGTGGCCTTCAAGCTTTGTCTGGCAGCCCGGGACCCCCTCACTACCCGGGCCTGTCTCCTTTTCCTGCTCTTTCGACCTCCCTACCTCCAACTTCCAACTCCCCATCAGGCGGCATTTCAAATCCTTCCCCGACTTCCATTTACCAGGGGCTGGCTCCCAATGCCGCACCCGGCGGAGGCTCGCCTTTCGGGCTAGGCCTCAACTCTGCTCCCTCTATATTCCCAGGCCTCCCGCCTGGTCCGAGCCCCACCGGGTTCCCAGGCTTGGGAGTCTCGGGAGGGCACGGCGCAGGGAGCCCAGTCTTGCCGTCTTTCATGGGACTAGCGGGAGCCGCGCCGTCCTCTGTCACGTCGGTGGCACCGGCGCAGGCGGCCGCGGTAGCAGCGGCGCAGGCGGCCGGCGTCCCAGCCTCGTCGCCGGTCTTACCTGGTTTTGCATCTGCTTTCAGCTCCAACTTTCAGCCTGGGTAGGTTGCAAAAATGTTCTAATTTGGTATTTTTTTTTCAATGGAAAAGGGACACTGAGGCCTAAAGGTGACCAAACTCGACTTAGTTTTCAGAGAACAATTAATAAGTCTGAACTCGGGGAGACAAAAGTCAGAGTTTGGACATTTTTCTTCAGTGGCCCTTATCTTCTTCCATATTAACTAATACATTCATCATCAGGGGTGCTCAAAATGACCTAATTATCTTTATAGGCTGTTGATTTTCTGCAATTCATCTAATTTTAAATTCACAGCAAGGATGAAAAGCTCCACACGATTGGACCTGTATCACTGCCCTTCACCTTTTGAAATTAGTCAAAAGCACAAAAACCTGGTGTTTGAATCAGGGTGTGTAGACTTGTTTTATAACCACTGTATCTCAAGAAACGCTTTATCTTCTACACAGTGGACTCTGCCCTAGGTAGAGTATGTGGACTTTGTCTGGAGAAAATGCTATTTTCCAACTAGAATGACGTGTTTCATATTTGTAATGAGTTCAAGCCACACCCTGAATTTGACATGGAACGCAGCAGACACATACAGACCTTTTAATATGACAGTTTGAGATTATACTGA
The DNA here is from genome assembly GCF_051989575.1 of Stigmatopora nigra. Classification (NCBI taxonomy): domain Eukaryota; kingdom Metazoa; phylum Chordata; class Actinopteri; order Syngnathiformes; family Syngnathidae; genus Stigmatopora; species Stigmatopora nigra. Next base: position 6,810,640 of record NC_135526.1, read on the forward strand.
TGTTAAAATAAAAATAAGACACCACTGCAAGATACATTTCTAAGACACAAGCACATGTGTTGATGCTAGTAATAATAATATTAGTGTAATAATAACTGGTTAATTTTGAATTCCAGGTTGAACAATAGCCTCCAGGCTCCAGCAACCAACGCTTTCCCAGGCCTGCTGTCCTTTCCAGGGGTCCCGGCCTTCTCTCCCGCTGCCTCCCCTGCCGCTCTCAGTGGCCTACATAATCCTGCTTTGCAGCCTGCCTTGCTGCAGGTACACACACTGCTTCATACCGCTCACAAACGTATCTGAATCTTGCAAAAATACGGATGTGAAGAAAGCCCTATGACCTTTCCTGGTGTGAATATTATGCCCAGAGTTTGATCCAAGTTTTTAATTTTCCAGGCTCCGACATCAACTTTGGAGGGCTTACCTCCTCAGCCCAGCTCCTTCTCCAACTACCCCGCAGGAGCGGGAAATCCTTTCCCACTTCAGCCTGGTTTGCACCCCCAGTTGGGTTGGCAGTGATATACTCCATTCATTTCGAGTTAAGACATGCTAACAACACTCCTTTCAATGACCTGTAAGGAACTTTTTGTTTTTCATCCATCAACTGAAGATAGAAGAATGTGAAATGAATTGAGGCATAGATGCCTTGTGCATTTTTAATAGTGAACAGATGCAATTGTCAAGTTGCTTTTTTTTTTTTAAGTAGACTATCAGTAATTTACATGTTAGTGTTGTTCTATTGCCAATTTTAAAAGTACGAATTAAGTGAAAATGGGCTAAAAATGAATGCTGCCTGTAATGAAATGACTATAATACTGACAAATGATTTCCTATTCCTAAAAAAACATGGCAAATTTATTACATATTTTCTTTCAAGCTATTGAGTTGTTACAAACTTGTCATCACTGTGAGAGAAATAACGCACTGTAGTTTTTAATGCAAGATTTTTTAACTGTTATGTCCCCTTGATTGACATTTTAATCCTTACTGTTTGAGTGTTGTTGTTTCTTTTTTTTTACATTGTATTGTTTTCAGTGATTTTTTTTTTAATTTGTTTCCATATTTTAGCTGATATGCCACCAGGTGCTGTGTGTCATGCCATGTTACAAGTGGGCCAAGACTACAATGAAATAAGGTGGACTATGTAAATAAATGGGGACACTAAAGAAAAGAAATGGCTTCATTTTTTTACATGAATTACCTTGTGTGTTGAGAAAGTTTTCCATGGAAACTTTAAATGACAGTCACATTTACTGATATCTGCTTTATTTTTTTACAGGTTTTAGTCAGAGTTTACGCAAACACGGAGGAAAGCTATAAACCTATCGTGAAATCCTACAAATCATCATTTGTTGATCATCAACACGTAGCCACGCCTACACACCTTTCTACTACAGCCGTACAATATCATACTGCAGCTTTAAAAGGTCCCAGATGACTTCCTGCTGATTAGTTACACTTTATACTCTTACTCAAGCGATTTTCACTTGACTTTTGCCTTGCATATGGAAATGGAGGACCAAATGGAAAGTCAGAAGCGATCCGGCATCAGCAAAGAGACCTTAATATGTAAGTTTAACAATCTTTTTTTCATCCATTTCTGGCTTTTTGATACTATCCTGAACTTTCAGATGGTAAACTGCTGTTGATAAGCAAGCATACCCACTTCCTAGTAATCATTTAGAACAAACAATGTTCACAAGAGCACCTTGTTCTGTATTTGAATACCAACCTGCTAATGTAGAGTTAAATAGCCGAGGGTGTTGTAGTGCTTCATTGTCATAGAGACCCTTAGATAATGTCTCCCTGAAGCATGTGATCCTGTTTGTGCATTTATATCCACAGAGCATTTACATCACACTGCTATATTTCTTTATGACAAACAGAAATATTGTCATAACATTTGAAATAAGTACGATTCAAATGTTTCCTTTTAAATTAGATGTCATCTAGTGTAGTATTTATATTTACACAGTGATATTGAATTAAGTGTGTTAGATTAGGCCATGAGATACAATATTGCTAATTTATACAGCTAAAATATGTAAATTCTTCCATGTGTTATAAATAGTTCCATAAAATATGAGTAATAATAAAACCAATAAATTAGAAAAATGTAAAAAAAAATGTTATAAATACATCATTGAATTATTAGTTTATACAGTTGTGTAACTTATGTATGATACAGTACACCATAATAGCACTCATTTATTTTGCCATTGTATGTAAAATGATTTGTGATGCTATACAGTGACAATATTTGTGAAATAGTGGTAATAATCATTATTATAATTTAACTACATCCATGTACGCGAAACAATGTGAACTGGTATATATGAGATCTTCCTCGTGATCATGAGCAATCATGTGACTGAATCTGTTGCGCTATGTCTGACTTTCATTTTTACACAATAGTAAAATTCCCTTTTTTGTTCAACTAGAAGAAAGCATCAAATCATGTGGTTTGAAAAGAAAAAAAATGAGCAATGAGAATTGTCTTATTCAAAATCAAAAGAAAATGACCCCCATTAGTTCTATTCTAATCTGCTTTCATCCCTATTTATCCATGAAATTGCCATTGCACATACACGTAAAGGTACTAATATTGAAAAATCTATCTCCATCATCTTAAAACATTTTTGTTTCAAGGATTATTCTAATATTAGTAAATTGAATGACAGTGGAAACTATGACGCATATTGGAAAAACAAACTTCCCTGGCTTACTTGTTTTTTTCTCTTTCTTTATGAGCAAAGTAGAGATGATAAAACCAGAGTCAACAATTTATTGTTTGCATTTTCTTTGTATTGAATTTCTTTGCAAACGAAGGAGGAGCCGAATCACAATGCATTTTCCAATGGATATATGAGATTACCACAAACTAATTATTCATTCTGCACTGTTTATCCTCACAAAGGCTGCTGAACCCTAACATTTGTCAGCCAACCACTATTAGTAAATATTTTGTATTATTGGTAATACAAAATCATTGTAGTTTTCTACTGTTTGATTTTAAACTAAATTCCTGTCTTGTCTATTTTTTTGCAGCTGAGCGGACCGGGTCTTTAGGATGCTTTGGGTGGCTTATAGTTATAATAGTTGGCATCTTCACAATAGTCCTCTTTCCCTTCACTATTTGGTTCTGTTTGAAGGTGGGTACAAAAAATAAAAAAACACAAACCAAATTGCAGTCTCATTTCCTTTTTGATTGTGGTTTTAACCTCATGCACGACATGTTTTTTTCCAGATAGTTCAGGAGTATGAGCGTGCGGTCATCTTCAGACTTGGCCGCATCACAGACAGGAAAGCAAAAGGACCTGGTAAGAAAGATCAGTGAAACCATATACATTATTATACATTATTATATATTTTATCTTACTGACAGAAAATCTTTTTTAAATGGGCAATCTGCAGGAATTTTCTTCATTTTACCCTGCACGGATTCCTTTGTGAAAGTAGATCTGCGAACTGTTTCTTTTGACATCCCTCCGCAAGAGGTAACTTTAGTACAATGCTGCAAAACCGAATCACACGAAAGAGAGAAGTAAGACTTTTTTTATCTCTAGATTCTGACAAAAGACTCCGTGACAGTGAGCGTGGACGGTGTTGTGTACTTCCGCGTCAACGACCCCATCGCTTCCGTGGCCAATGTGGCTAATTCTGACTTTGCCACCCGCCTGCTTGCCCAGACCACCCTCAGAAATGTCTTAGGAACCAAAAACCTGGCTGAGGTCCTGTCTGACCGTGAGGGCATCGCCCATAGCATGCAGGTATTGGATAAATATCCTGATAAATAAAGAAACAACAACATATAAATACTCCTTTTGTGCTCTTTCAGACAAACCTTGATGAAGCTACAGACAACTGGGGTATTAAAGTGGAGCGTGTGGAAATTAAAGATGTGAAGCTCCCTCATCAATTGCAGAGAGCAATGGCTGCTGAAGCAGAGGCTGCACGGGAGGCCAGAGCCAAGGTAAAATGCCGGAATTGGAGAAACGTGCAGACCACAATAGGCTTTATTATGTGATTCTAAGAATGTAAACAACTGTTCAAACTCTGACTTTTCCACCACAGGTGATAGCTGCTGAGGGTGAGATGAATGCATCCCGCGCCCTAAAGGAGGCCTCGCTGGTCATCGCAGAGTCCCCATCAGCTCTGCAGCTGCGTTACCTGCAGACTCTCAACACCATTGCTGCAGAGAAGAACTCTACTATTATCTTCCCCCTGCCCATGGATGTCATTTCTCACTTTATGCGCAAATAATGGCTTTTGGTAGGTTGCTTGATGTTGCTCTACAACTGATGCAATGCAGTTTTTCAATGGGAGTGAATGTGTTTGTTTAAAGGACTCGCTCCATCTTATGTTCAAACTGAGATGTGCAAAAGAATGGAGGTGGAATCCAATCTTTTTATGGGGGCCAAATTAAAACTGGTGAATTTGATTCTTTCTATTTTTTAAAATGTTATTATGATATTTTTTTTACTGAATAATACTAAAGTAAAAAAGAAATATTGATCAACCAGTTCTAGATTGGTGGAAAGATTTCTTCTTACAGGTTGGAATAAAAACCTGCACCCACTGCAGACTATTCTGGAATAGTTTGGGTTCACTCTCCCGACACTTTAAAAACAAATAAGTTACATTTTTATCTTAATTTTCACAAAAATACCATCTGTTGTGCACCTCCCCTAAATGTGTCAGGAATTCTCCCTTACTCTCTTTGAAATAAATCATTTAATAGTACCAAGCTGTGCCTCACTTCATTTGATACAAACTTGAACATTCTAAATAGGTATATTTTTTTATTTAGAAAGATTTTGTTGTGTTTGTTTGTTGATTTCTTATTTAGATCCACTTTATATATAAATAAATCTATATTTATTTATTTAAATAAAGAATGTTTTAAGTAAGGTACATATTTCGCCTATTTAAAAAAAAAGATAATCGTTCATTAATTTTAACGATCCAGAGGGAGTGTTGTTTATTACAAAATATAATTATTTAAAAATGTTTTGTTATTTTAGTACATTGCAAGGCTGAACATCATGTGTCACTTAATGAACAGGAAAAGGGGAAAAAACAATAGTACAAGGTAGAAGAACTCCAAGAAACTATTATCAAACATTTATTATGTTGGAGATACAAACTTAATTTCTAGTTAGTGAAAAGATCTATATAGTGTATAACCAAACGATGTACAGACAAACCGCGATGTTGTGGAAGTTGCGTCAGTTCTACGTCAGTGCCGGGAAATTTTTGACAGGAAAATTTTGACGCGAAATTTAAAACGCCAAAAAAAGCACATGGAAACACACAAGTGACTTCTTTCCACAGGTAAGAGCACAAGTTGCATTTATTCAATCCTTTTTAATAACATAAAAAACAATCCTTAAAGTTTTAGTACGAGCGAAATAGTCAGACATTAAGGATGTTCAAGTACTTTAATTCCTATGGTGGATCTCTATTCTAGTCTAACACAAGTCAGGTGTGCAGGACCAAAAGCTAATGGAACATATTCTAGTCATCTCCATTGCACAAATTCTGACAAACATTTTGAAAAATCCTTACAATTTGATCTGTCACACTTTAAAACTACATAGTGATCTTCAAATGCTTAATTTTCAAGAAAGAGAAACAGCAAAGACTGACAAAAACATGCTTCTATTACTTGTTTGGTGCACTAAGACACAAGTTGTGTTGTCCATATATTTACATTCACAAGTACAATCAGTGCCAGAACACACACATATTTCCTCTGGACCAAATCGGTGGTATAATGTCCCTTTTTTTAGCTCCTTGAGATTACAAATCTTCTTTTTTTATTTAAAGAAAATCATCTGATGTTTTATAACAAGACAATTTACAAATGCTATCTTTCTGTAAACAACTGCTTTTGTCTTATCTGGGGACTCGGTGTGCTACATTGTGACAAATAGTATTAAATGGCGGTTAGAAATGCAGTATTATTTAGACAAGAGGTCCTTTTGTTTCCATTGAATCACGTGAATGGTAGAAAATACAGTCAACTCGTTACATTTGTTCCACATTCAGAAAAAGATACACATGTCCACAGGACATATACTGTCTGGGTCATTTGTGTTATTATAATTCAATGGTGTGTAACTAACTAACTGTATCCTGTTATTTATTGTGTTGCATCCTTGTAAACTGGATTTATTCTACACCTGAAGTGACCCTGAAGTACATTTGTAAATATTTATAAACACAGTGACTGATTGACTGGCAGTTTAACACAATTTAACATTCTTAAATCATCAAATATTTCATTCTGTTTGACATTCCTTTTTAAGAGCGCTTCACCCTGTTTACCATCTGTAAAAAAAACAACCTTGTAGTTCCAACTTTCATTTCATGGCCATCAAAAGTGCTGGTATGGCTAATTAGCAGCAACTTTACAGTTTGTTGCTGAGGAAAAAAGAAAAAAAGTGCAAGTAATGTAACTAAAATGCCAAAACAAAGTGTGGGGAATCATTTTCTGTTATTAGGAATCATTTCAGTCCAGTAATTTTGCAGCATTAGTTTAAAACATTATTTTATCTTTGTTTTTTTAGGACCGATTAAATTCTCTCAAGTGTCATGTAGTACAATATTTTGTGAGTTCCCCACTTTTGCTTATAAAATAACAAATGATTAGTTTGCCTACATGCCTCACTTAAATAGTATATTTACAGCAATTCATTTTCATGCAAAGACTAAATACTATTCATGTAAACTGACTGGAAAGCAGGATTTTTTTTATGTGAGTGCCATTAGGCTGACAGGTCAATAATACAATCCTGGTTGGTTTCTATTGCATTTGTTTAGAAACAGTAGAGACTAATGTATAAAAAGTAATTTAAAATTAGTTATTATAACATTTTTTAGGAGAATTTTCCTGCGTAGTTTCAAATACTTTATAAATGTGTGTTTAGGATAAGTTTTGGAAAACAAACGCAGGTTCAGTTAAAATAGAAACCTTGGAAAAAAAGGCTTCAATATTAAGATTTTGAAATTTGATGTTTAAAAATAATGCATTCGCTAATTTTTGGCAGGCTTTCTAAAGGTTCCCTAATGTATTGGTTGTTATAGAAAAACTAACATTTTCCAACTGTTTATATATAAAGATGGTCTTCTGTACCACTCATCGACTTTATAAATAAAAAGACAAACCACAGAAATATCAAGACGTCCACAGTGCATGCTTGAGTTGTAAATTCAATGAAGAAAATAGGTGCAAATCGTTTTTTAAACGGAAGATGATGACACCACAATTTTCTGTTGAAGAGGTAGTATCGAGTCGTAGCAGAGACAAGAGGAAGGAAATTCTGTCTTAAAATAAAATAAAAAACCTGACTTTCACCTTGACTGGTTACCTGTCTGTATTCCTGTAGAGTTTCAAAGATTTCATGTTTGTCAGTTTATCTACAAAAGACAACTTTTGGGGGAAAAATTGACGGAATGTGTTGAATATTTGAAGGTTAACAAACAAAATGCACTCCTTCACATCATAGCTTTTAAAGAGAAATTCCCTGAAAGCAATCCAAAATGTAAAAATAACTAACCTTTGCTGGTGAAATGTCAGAATTAAGGCGCTTTGTTTGACAATTATTTAAGTAAAACAGGACTGGTAAACTCATCCCAGCAGGTAGTTGCTTAGTATTTATAATTGAATACATTTTAAATGTGAACACAGGAGGTTTTTGTTCTTATGTACTGCTTCCTGTCTCTGCGGGACTCCTACTGTAAATAACTTCATGCTGACAATATTTGTATCTATGGTACATAATATTTACAACTATTTGAAGACTGATCTGAATCATCTTGTAATTTTAGGTCAAAATAGCCTCTCTATCACTTTGATTTGTCACCCTGGACACAATATAATACATTTTCACATTTAACATGAGTCAGGAGAGTGTAATTATTAAAAAAGGTAAAGAAAAATCAAGGAGTTTAAATCATTATTATTATTTTTTATCTCTGTAATGTAAGACAAGCTGCCGAATTTCTAATGGCGGCTGCCCGATGGGTGGGCGTACATGGGCCTGGGGAGTAATTCTGATTGGTTGCTGCTCTATGAGTAGGGGTCCCGGGGCCCATGGAGTAGTATTGATTGTTAGCTGCCATGTGGGTGGGCGTAGCTGGGCCTGGGGAGTAATTCTGATTGGCCGTGTGGAAGGGGGAGATGGATTGTGGCTGCTCGGGACAGCCTTGGCAGTGGTTGGGGGAGTGGCATCCCATTGGAGGGCCAGGTGAGGATGAGAACAATGGAGATGAAGGCATGGGGGAAGTAGAGAAGGAGCGATGGAGAGGTGATGATGAGGGGGACATCAGGGGGCTGGTCTGGAGACGCCATAGTAGCTCTTCGTTATTTCGGCTCAGTCGCTTTTTCTCCGTGCTTTCCTTCTCCACTGATTCCTGGAGGTTGGCGTTCTCTTCTGACAATTGCCTGGAAATTAAGGTTGAAGATGATGATGTGTGTTGCATTTAAGCACTTGATATGGCTTTTATCAAAGTTATTTGCATTATTTTTCATCATCAGTTTAGAAAAAGCATCCCTAAAGTCATGGTAGGTGTTTAACCTTGATAAGCTGAGGTTTCTTTCAATGCGATCTTTCAGGGATTCATTTTGTTGCTGCAAAACCTGGACCTTCTCCTCCAGGAAGACATTCTTTTGAGCCTGCTCAAATGTAAAAACATAACCGAGCCAATGTCATTCATTCGCCTGGTATATTCACGGTTAAGATGTGTTAACGAATGAGTGATAGCGAAGGTGGCCTATTTGAGCCTACCACTTTCTCCAGGTCGGAGATCTTCTCCTCTTGTTGGTGTATTTGCAGGTTCTTCATTTCAACAACCTCTTTCAAGCTCTTCAGATCCTTTTCAATATGCTGGTATGGAGCTAAGGCATCCTGTTGCATCGAATAGAAAATGGGTTGATCGTGTGATGTTGTTCTAGGCATGTTGTCTCCAATTTTACATACAAATACAAGGTACTTGTATGCTCTAATTCAGGCTCAATGTATTGTCATTTTTGATTAAAAAAAACTCACAAGGATCTGTTCATCAGTGCTTTTCCTCAAAGCCTCTTCAAAGCGCTTGGCTTTGTCTCGTAAAGCATGGTTTTGAAACGTGAGGGTGTCCACTTGATCCTAAATAAAACACAAAAAACGCATAACATTGTTTATTGCAGCTTTGCCTTCAGAAGCATTTGATGTTTCCTACCTGAAGACAAAGTCTTAGTTTCTCAAAATCCTCCTCAAGCAGCATCTTTTGTTGTTCGTGAGCTTTCCTTAAGTCTGCGCAACAATTCATCGGTCAGGGTGAGTGATTTCATGTGGATTGTAAAGGTCAAGTTGTGCTCTTTTTGTGACCTACACTCATACCTCTTATGGTTCGGGTATGCTCCTCATGCATTGTTGCCTTGGTGATGTTGTGCATGTCTCTGAGCTCCTGAATCGCTACTTGTTGGTGAGCTGTCATGTCATCCACCTATCACATGAAAAAAACATGTTCACTCAATGGCTGCCACTGACGTCTAATCCATTTTGACTGGAATGGTGAACACAATGTTTAAACACTTGGCACCTGCTCTTGCTGTTGCATCCTAAGCTCCTCCATTTCTGACTGATGCTCCGCCTTCAAGTTTTCCATCTCGGTGAAGTGACACTTCCTTAGACTTTCCTCAACGGCGGCCAGTTCGGCTTCTTGTTGGGCCTGCAGATCCCGCAGCTCTCGTTCAAATGCAGATTCCACGGCAGACTTTTCCTGCTTCAGTCTCTCCCATTTTGCAGTATTGGTCACTGAGTGAGAAGGGGATGGATAGAAGCATTTTATTGTGTCATTCAAGATGCCTCCTCTTTTATCAAATTGACTTTTGATATGATGTTTTGATATCAATGTAGACTTACCCAATTGCTCTTTGATTGTTTGTATTTCCTCAAACAAGTTAGATTCCTTTTCTTCCGTAGTTTTATTCTGATGGGGGAAAAATAGGTGTAAACTTACATTTTTTGTCTTTCAATGTAATTACAGACATCAAATATGAAAATGTTTCTGATATTAAGCTCTCTCAGAATAGACAGCAGGTGGCAGTCCTGGGCCCCCTTTTATGTGCCATCATTTCAACGACGATGTATTTATATGCACTGAGGGACTAGTGATTTCTGCACTCAGACAGCAGCCATAAACACGTCTGGTCACCTCACGGGTTAAATCATTCCAGTCAACTGCAAGAGAGATGCTCAATGGCACGCTGAACTCTCGAAGAACCTTCCCCCGCATTTACTAACACTCGCTTAGAATCATCACGCTTGGGGACCACACCGTGAACTCTTAAATACTGTATGTGATATCGAGCGTGTAAGTTGCCTACATAACTGAATCAAGTCGAAGATCAGGGAAAAAACTGTTTCAAGTTAGTTGTTTGTTGTACCAATAACAGTTGGGACCATGTTTAAATGTTACCTTGAGGCTGTAATGCTGAGTGGTGACAATAAATGCTTCTAAACCTAAGGAGGCTTTTTTCAGTTCTTCTTTAAGAGCTCTCAGTTGCCTCTCTTGCTGTTGACAATGTCCACGTAGTCTTTCCATCTTATGCAAAATACAAAAAAAATGAATTCATCCATTTTTGTGAGTCACAGTAAGTGCTTCCATACTGAATTTCTTTAATTTTCACCTCCTCACGTTGTTCCTCATTTTCTCTCTCCTTTGCTTTCCTTTCTTCTCTCTGTTGAGCATCCTCTTTTTCTTGCTGGGGCTTCAGAGGGGGCACGCGACGAGGGGACCCAGGGGTCACAGATCCCCGAGTTGGTCCTACTGTAGGTCGCTGACCTGCCTGGACTGCAGGGAGCAAAAATGGAGAAACAGTGTCAATATCTAAAGTCACCTTGATGCATCTTGGCGCAATTTGTTCATAGAGAGCTGGCCCTTGGATATGCAAAATTCCATTGCTTTTCAGCACCAAAATAGTTCATGGCAATCCAAAAATCACTGTCCAAATATGAGCAAATTACAATATGCTGCCAAAACTAACAGTCTGAGACAAGGCTTCACACCGTGTCGACCTTATCGTTCAGTCAATTAATGCCTGGGGAGCGGTCGCCATGACAACCCCTGGCTGGGGTCTCAGATAATGAGTGAGAAATCAGTTAGTGTGAGGTGAGGTGAGAGGTAAATATTGAAGAGGTAAAGAAGCGATGAATTATTCTCTACGGAAAGGATCAATTTAAACAAGAGTAGGAATGAAAAAATAAATCTACAATATGTATGGATGATACTTGACAGATAGACAGTGATCCTACTTAATTAGTTTATTTGAAGTGTGAAAGTCAGACTCAATGGAGAGTCTCATGCAAGTCATATATTGATATTTTGGCTCTTTCAATATTTCAATATAACCCAGTGAGAAAAAGAAAATGCCTACTATTAATAGAAACACAGGCAGCAATGAGAGTAAAATGCAATAAGCCCCCTTCAGTAAAATTAGGTCTGCAGAGTTCAAATCAAGTATCATGTGTTTTTTTTGAGGGGTTATAACATGGGGGGGAAAGTCGAAATGCAATTAATGGACAACTGACCTGGAGACTGAAGTTTGGGGGGCACAACCGCTAGCCTCTTTGGGGAAGGGGGGAGGGAGCGTGTTAACTCTGAATTTTGCTGGAACTCCTTCCTCACAACTGTTAAATAAAAAGTCATTCAACAATAATAGCAAGGTATTGGAAATCTGGACATTTGGACATCCCTAAATAACACAGCAGGGATTAGCGTCAAATTTAAGTTTGTAAGCAATAAAATTGCATGCCATTTAATTGCAGTAATGCACGATGATCCACGTCGTAAGGTGGTGCTAGATACAGCACCATATGTTTGCCTGGTTCAACAGAGAACTGACATTATGTAGCTCACTCAACTGGAACGCAAAAGTGGCTATGGAAGTAAACCCAAAACTCAATTTAAAAAAAGTATCATTGCACTGACCCCCAGGGGAGCTTCTTGGTTGAGCGGGCAGGTATCGTCTCGGCAGCGCCGGGGTGGACGGGGGCTGGAGGCTGTTGCTGCGACATGGTGCACTTCTCTGTTGATCGGATGATGGATGTACCCCGGTCACTCTGTGTATAGGCGGCTCCTCGCTCACACTCAAACCTGGAATAGACACATTGCCATAAATGACCTTGGACTAGCTTCACAATTTTACCATTTATTGCCCTGTCAAAATGATGCCAAGAGAACGATATAACGGAAATGTTAGTCAAATGTTCTGTTTACACTGAGCCCCAATTTGTCTAATCCATCATCGACAAGATTAACATTCTTAGACTGCATATATCATGTGTATCTCTTTATTCCTAATCAATAAGGAGACTGTCCTTGTATGTGTCACGTAAGGATAAACAAACAGCCGTGAGGTGTTTATTGGGCTATAACTCGTCTCCTTTTGGCCTACATTGTAAAAACTTCAGGGCAATTAGAAGGCACTTATGCCCATAAAATTCATGCTCCTTGTACACTAAAAGCAACTGGTTAACGGGTAGTATTAAACTAGCTGTTCAGATTGATTTGTTATATATTTAGTGCTCAATTTATCGATCAGGTGGATGGGGTGTAGTTGCTAGTGCGAATGATGATTGCAAGCTTTAAATCGATCATCGATTTAAAGAAAACTACTATGGGATGTGGCTCCCTATCGGATTTAGTAAAGCACCCACTAAAGTGCTAGATCTCAACATCACCACAAATTGTTTGCAAAATTGAATTAGTGGCATTTCCTGACTGCAATATGAAGACAAAAGAAGAGAAGTCAACGTGAAGATGGTTGAAATGAAGCAATGAATCAACTCCTTCACGGCTGCCATGATCGTTTTTTTCCCTCCATTTTGCTGCCAAGAGGCATCCAAATCTAATCGGCCAGCTCATTTGCTTCTCGCCTCTTATGTGTTTTCACTTCGCTCAAGTGAACGCATGCGCCGAGGAAACCATCTGGTCACAGTGAGCTCGCATGAGTCACGCGCCAGATCTGCGCTTGGTGCCGTGGCATCTGGGGTGCAACATCCAACTCTCTTCCTGGTGCCAGACTCTCCACACGGCTCTTCTACACGACTCCCTCTATATTTCGTTCTTTTTACTAGACGTAATTTACCTAAAGAATTGACGGAGAGCTGCGATACAGCTGTATTTGTTTTGTTTATTGACTTCCCTTTAGCTATAAACAACATGTCAATCAATGAGGAATTAACAACATAGTCCCGGTGTACATGGATGCATCTCTCAACATAACACCATAGGGATGTCAGTACTTGGATTAGTGTTAACGGACAATCAATGTTCTTGGGTAATGCACACCTTCACAGATGATAGACATCTTTACATATAGTTTTAAATGCAAACATGTAGTCTGTGTACTGTAGTTGATTGCTTTCCAGCAATCGATAATTTATGTTCAACGCTACCGTTTCTGGTGCCTAAGGGGACTGAAGAAGAGCGCTCCATCAAAACGATTTTGTGGCAACTTTAATGATTTTGTCTGGCTTGCCAAAAACAATGAAGTTAGTATAGTTAGTTATGTAAAGGTAGGATGAATGTGATTGTTATAAATTGACAAAACATTATCTGAGTTTGCATTGTAATAATGTTTTGATGGTGTTCTGTTAGAGTTATCTACCCTTGGAAAATTGCAATTGAAAAATGTATTTGTGTTGGGCTCATCATTTTTTCTCCATTTTTCAAGAAAAATAGCTTGTAGAATTAATAAATCTGGCTTCATGTTTGTGTATAGATGGTAAAGAAGAAATATGATTTTTTTTTAGATGAATTCAATTTAAAATACCAGAGCTTTACTGCTCACTAAACTCATGGGGATCATCCTCTCACCCACTTTACTAAATCTTAACAATCCTTGGCTACATATATACGCTATTCCTTAATGATTTCTCTTTTATGGATCTGCCAGAGCCCAATTGGAGCCTTTTTTCTTTGGGATCAATGGTGTAAATGAGCAACTGAGCCCAAAACATTTTCTGTACTCTTTGTTTCAGAATGAGAGTTCCGGGTTGAGTGCGTCTCCCGTGAATAACGCTGGAAGGATGTGCAAGAGCTCATCTGTCAATTTGACTGCTCTTTGATCAGATTTTCCAGCGTGCCAAGAGAAGGAAAATATCACTACTGCATGAAGAGCAAAAAAGAAGGTAAGCACTTTTCCTAACATGTATTCACACATGCGTTAACCCATGTGAAAATGTGCCTTGGTTGTTTAGAAACCGCAATCACTAGTCCAATGTTCCCTTAGCAATCGTCACATTGCAATCTTGCTAAATCACTCAGAATATTGGATGCTAAAATCTTAGATTAAAATCAGTACGATGCTTATTTTTCCAGACTTTTATGCCATCTTTCTTAATTGCTTCTTGAAATATGAATGTGCTTTCATTGTCATTTCATGATTAGAATCTTTGGTTTTGCATAGCACAAGCAGAAAATGTTGGCACCAAGTTTGGTTGACAGCAAAAGTGTTCAAACATGATTTAAAGTCCGTGAATTACTGTAAAACTAGGAATCCTCTAATGCTGTCCTTGTCTTTAAATGTGGAAAGTTTAAACATTCTTGATGCATGTAGCAAAAGGTAGGTAAAACTGTATTATTTGTACAACTGTTTTGGTCTTTTAGTTGAAGTCATCAAATAATGATGAGATATCTTAAAATGCCTTTTTTCTTCACTGGTTCAATGGAGAATTCCTCCTTCAATGGTTGTCAAAAATGGGCCTCCCCCACTTTGGCACACAGTTTCCACCTATGATCAAGCAATGGGTGGGTGACAAGAGAGATGAAACAAATGCTCAAGGGAAACAAGGCGAAGAGGGATTACGTAACAGGGAGTGTGACGTACATGAGAGCTGAGAAGCTTACGTCAACTGTAACTGGGAGAAAATGAGAAAGCTATGTAGGTCACATTAAAAAAGCATCTCGTTATTCCAAATTCAGCCAACTAACCAGTCCAGCATACCCTTCAATTTCCCTAAGATAAAATATTCAAATTTATAGCACAAGAGATGAGAGGGCATTTATTCCTGCTGATTTCGGATTAAAACGGAATAATGCGGTAGTCCCATAAATATTTTTTTAACAGTCATTTAAAGCAGACATGAAAAGTAATCATTTTTTCCCGGTTTTAGCACAGCTGGAGAAAATCGATGGCTCAAAAGTTTATTTTGTTGGGTCTAATTAATAAATAAATAAATAGTGTAAGCCTTCATGAGTGGAAACAGCTTTAGTCGTAAATATATCATAATGAATGTGGATGGGGGCTCTTTATGCAAATGTTGCATAAAAGGGATAATGAAAACAAGATGGGGGTGATGATTATGACACTCTTGTGTGGTGGTTAAGCTATCAGGGCAGTTTTAAATTAAAAAAAAATATATATATATATCCGCCTCTGCCTTTTACACTGAGTGAACCCATGGAGTGGTATTTTGCTGCCACTGTGCCAATTGGTGCTTGGCGGAAGAAGTGCAAAAGTACCCTATTGCATTTATTTTGCCTCTGTTGGGGCTCCTTATAAAGCAGAATATTTGTGGCAATACTTTGTTATTTGCAGTATGTGTTGTTTATGGATAGAAGGTCTGAAAATTTAGGAGGTAGATGTTGAGACTTACGGTGGGCTATCCTACTAGGGTCACTTTGCGTGCTGTCGGCAGAGTGGGCAGAGGATACGCTAGAACTTCTGACAAAGCCAAATCCTGCCAGGCGGTTCACGGGGTTGCGGGTGGAGCTGAAACCAGGTGCGCGGAGGCCTGACTGGCCAGCTTTGGGAAGCAGGGACTTGATGCTTGCGTCTTGCGTCACTGTGGGCGCTGGAGCGTGTGGGGTGAAAACTTCATCGTCAGCTAAAATAACAACAACAAAAAAAGTCAAAAGACCATGTCGCTCTTTTGTGGCATTTTTGAGTGTAATGGCAAGAGTAATAAAGCTGTAAATTGTTAGGTTTCATGAATAGTTGAGGAAAGCTTTCATATTGAATGAACATAATTTAGCAGTATGAATATGATTCCAGTTTCGTTGTTTGTTTCTCACTGAATCGTTCATCATTTTTTTTGCAGATTTAGCCCTCAACGGGCTTCTCTTTTTCTGACTTTGCCCCGTCCGCAATTTTGAAAAATGCTGCTGACAGCCTCTTCTGGCTTTGTGTGGTCCTCCTTGCAGACGGAATTAATGACCAGCACTTTATAGAATGCAGACATTGTGGCAATGTTTGAAATGCAATTAACAATTTGTGGCTTAGCTTGTTTTGACAATGAATTCTTCAGTCAGCCACTCAATCAGGAAAATTGTTTTTAGAAAGGATTTATCCCACTGACCGTCACACACACACTGGCACTCGCATTCACACATTTCTCGACTTAGTCCTAGAATTTAAGGTGCAAGATAATGCTCAGCTGGCTGCAAAGATAAGGTAGGAAGCACTTTTCACTTTCCAATTTCTGGATGCTGCACAGCCCCATCACATCAATCCACCAATATAAACACATTATGAGAGAATATATAAGCGCTGTTTCTCTCTAGCATACAGAAAGTGTGGAAACTAAATTTGCCATCATTGCTTCCTCTCCACCTATCCTCTACTTGCCAGCCCTCTGGACAGAGAATTAGATTGCAGTTCACTGCTCTCCAGTCCGTAATTCGAGATCATTAATGATGAATGTCTCAATTTCCATTACTTCCCAGTTTGTGGGCTTTTCCTTCCACTCTAGTAACAGCGGAATTCTGACAAAAATCCCTTTAAATCTGAACACCACAGATTTCCTCTCTTGGTAATTGAAAATGTGTTTTTTTTTTCAATCTAAGGAGGTGGGTGAGAATCTGCTTGTATCTCTAAGGGAACTATTTCTGTAGAAAATTTTAGATGGCTTGCAGTGTTTGTAGGACTAGAAGCAGCAGGGGGTGTGAGATACTAGCAGCGGGAAGAAAGTGATAGTAATGAAGAGTTAATTGGAGTTCACTTAGAAGTATGTATTTCCCAGAAGGCCAAGCAGAATGAGTGTAAGTTTCTGATTGTCAATGTATAGATGTTAAATTTGTCTAAATCCTCTTGATAGCCAAATATTGTCTATTTTTTAAAGTGTAATTTCCTTTTTTCCACTGGGAAAAAAAGGATATTAGTTTATAGTAAACCTATCCACTTGCTGCTGCAAAGGAGAGGCAAAAATATAACAGCTCTCTTTTGTGTCAAATGTCTGGTAGATGAAATGAAATTGGACTTATGTTTCACCTGCGGCATCTTGGCTTCGCTGCCTGGCTGCCGTGCAGGCTTGTTGGCTCACTTGGCTCGTTGTCGACCTTTGACTTTGAGCAGGGACTTTGGCCTTGATTGAACTCGAAGCTGTTCTTGTAACAGCTCCCAGACCTAGACGTAGACCTCTGCTAGAGCGCAGGAGACTGCCACTCCCTCCGCTTTGAGCAGCTATGCGAATCTGTAGTGGGTCCTCTGCACAATTATCTTTAAAACTAGCTGATCTTCCAACCTAAAAATCAGAAAAGAAATAGCTACTTTAATACTATTCACATAAAATGCTTTATAACAGCAACATAAAAGATTAATAATCAGGTATGCCCCAACATTTATTTGTTTTTTTTTTATATATGATTGGCAATACCACTCCAATAACAATTTAATTCCCATATTTTTAGACCAATAAAAGCAATGCTAAAAATAATATAACCAGATAATTTTTGTGTTAAACTGAGCCCTGCTGGTACTTCCTCAAGAAACACTCTGTTTACAAATACTACACAATACTGTGTTACTATATTTAGTTCCTAAAGCAGTAGTCTCAGTCAGTGTGAATATTTGCCCATTACTT
This sequence comes from Stigmatopora nigra, assembly GCF_051989575.1. Taxonomy (NCBI): domain Eukaryota; kingdom Metazoa; phylum Chordata; class Actinopteri; order Syngnathiformes; family Syngnathidae; genus Stigmatopora; species Stigmatopora nigra. The sequence goes on from NC_135526.1 coordinate 6,828,492, forward strand.
TGGTTTACGGCACCATGGTACTGAAAATATACCACTACTACTACATTTTTTGACATACTGAGTATAAGATTAGGACTTCACTATTAGTGTGTTAAATGAGATGTTGAGTACAAATACTTACCTCTGACCGTTCCCCATAGACTTCATTTGTTTTACTGCCCAGCTTAGGTGGTGCTGTATAGCTGTGAGGAGGAACTGTGTTTGAATGTCCTGGAGCCCGGGAATTCCTAGCCAACAATCCTCCTGGGAAGATATTTGTTTGTGTATCTTTGTGGTACCTGTCATAAAGCAAGTTGGATGCACTGAGTACCGGTGCCCCTCTGATGTCTTTTTCTGGCCTGTAGGGGTCTTTAGGAGTGTCTTTGAAGGAATTAGATGTTGGACCAGCACCGTGTGCATAGGTGGACAACCTTGCTGGTAAAGAAGATACCTGATAAGGTCCGTCAGCAGTCTGGGGCTTATACTGAGGATTTTTACGAATGTAAGTGATGATTTTGGGGCGGGCTCCTTTAGGTTTGAGTTTGGGTGATGGTGAGCTCTCTTTGGGGCTCGAGTTATGGCTTGAGTTGGGCGTGCTTGCTTGGTTGTTAAGAGGCGCTTTGGGGATTGCAGTCAGATTTATGTTGCTTTTAACTGGTGCTCTAATGCTGGCATTGTCATGGCCCTGAGCTAATGTCCTTATATTGGGGCTGCCCTCTGACAGGATGTGTTGAACTCCTCTGCGTGTGTCCTTTGAAATGAGGTACATGGAGGCTAGCCTACTTGGCGAGCCCTGGGGTGTCCTGAGAGGAGAGTGCGGAGGCGTAAATGTCTTTTTCGGACTAGAGCAATTCCGTCTATAGGTGAACTGAGTCTGAGGTTGCCGCTCCACGCCGGGAGGTTTGGAGGTATTCAAAGTGGGTGTTGTTATTGAATCTTTTTGGTTTTCCATTGGTAACACCTCATTTTTGGCTGCCTGGTTGGGCTGCTTAGATTGGACGACTCCACAAGTGCTGTACAAATGTGAAAAATCTGATGGTTCGCGTAAGGATGACTTTGTAAACCTTTTGTTTGACCCATTAGAAGTATGACCCACCAAACCTGTTATGTTTGAGGGTGTTTGCCCAGCTTCAGCAGGCTGCCCAGAAATCTCTGCAAAATTTTGAGCCACTCCCATCTCCGTCTGGCAGAGGGGTCTGACGAGCTGTTGCCGCTTGGGTGGCAACACCCTTTGCTCAAATCCAGTCCTCCTCCTTTGGCCAAGACCACCTTCAGATGATGATGATACATTTCTGAGATGGCCATTCTCTTCCTGGCCGTCATCTTGGTCGTAGTGTTGAGGAGGTTTGTCTTGATAACCCAATGGCAGAGGGTTGTTATCTATAGGAGTTGCTCTTCTTACAGCTTGGGCTGAGGTAGTGTTGTTGGCGTAAGAAATGTTGGTCTTAGTGCTGGGCAGACAGATAAAAGTCTCTCTGCCAGAATCCAGAGTGCTGGACAGACTTCCACTGAGATTTGTTGTGGAAAGACTGGTAATAAAGACATTTGTTTCTGACTTTGACTGCTTGAGCGCTCTTTTACCTGTGTTGATGTTTTCCTCTTTGGTTAAGTGTGCCAGATAAGTGTCTTGCTCTGCACTATGACTATTATATTTTCTCCATTCCTGTTTGACACTGGCAGTGTCGTTATTCACTGTATTGCTGTCGTTGTCGTTTCTTTTCACCCCAATTGAAATAGAGCTGGCAGTTGAACTAGAGGATATTGACATAGGGCCCTCGTCTTTACCTTCTCTTGTGCTTTCCCCATCATCATCGTTGTCCTCATCCTCATGAGGACTTTTTAAGAATGCATGTATATCCGGACAGTTCACAAGCTCGATTTCTCTAAGCCCTGACTCCGAACATTGCTGTTCAGATCCCCAGATGATCACTTTATCATTCGATTCACTTTGAGATACTAAAGGCGGAATTGAGGTTCGATGGCATCTTGTTTCTGCTAACAATCCGCTTTGATCACTTAAGGAAGATAATTGGTTGGCATTGTCATCGCCCGTGGGAGAGAACTGGATTGGAGTTATGTTTATCGTTTCCACTCTCTCAACAACAACCCCTTTTCCTTTCAAACTGGTTGGAATGCTCATTTTTTATGTTTCTTTTGAGTACTCAAAGATACCAAACAGAGTCCTTATTTCCAAAGAAAATTCTGATGCTTGAGGCCATTGATTGATTTACAAACCACCCAATTTAAGTTGCTTCAGGTTCTTTGTGATGCTCTGTGTTCTCCCAAAATATTGTTTTCTTCTTTTCCCTTTTTGCCTTCTTTTTCTTTTTTTTTCTTCTAATTTACATCAACTCGCCCCTCATTTTGAATTCTCCTTGAGTTGGCAACGTACGCTGTGATGGCTCAGGATAGATGTTTATTCAATCTGAAATGTAGAAAATCAAAGCAGACTTAGGAAAAACCCCACATCTTTTTCATTAGTTTCAAATCCAATAATGTCAATTACATCATTTTCTGTGCATGAATTCTGTCATTTAGAGATTTAGAGATAATTGCTTAGAAGACAGATTGTAGTATTGGTGGTACTTGTTTTTTAACCATTCAAGTTCATAAGAAAATGATTTGGAATGAATCATTTCCTTTAACAGACATAAGGACTTTGGATATATTTGTATACAATTTGAAGTGACTAAATTACATGCTGCGTGCAGGTGGTAAACACGATAATGCCGTGAAGCAGGAACACTAGCTTAGTACGGATAAATCCATATTAAAGGCCCGATCTCTACAGGAGGGTTAACACTCTCAAGTGGAACATATGGCTGATTCTATCATGAGTCACTTATGTCCAACAATAGAACAACAAGCTATATCTCAAATGTTTTGCAACAAAATACAATTAACACCTTTCTGCATGCTATACATTTAGGCAGTGACAACATTCAGTTCACAAGAACAAAGAACAAAGCAGACATTTTGGCCCAAATGTTTCAAGCGAGGTCTTTTCAGTACAGGGATGAAAAAGCACAGGTGCGCTTGGGGGCAAATTTGCTGAGAGGACATTGTGGCTGATCAATGCTTTTGTTGATGCAGTGTTGAGCTGTGCTGATGATAGCATTCTTTGGGATCTTGCCCAAAGACTGCATCAATCTAGTGAAAATACAAAAATGCAACCAGGCTCATTTTACAAATCATTATAATTGTTCAGGTGACAATGTGAGTAAGGTAAGCGCATATATATAAGAAATATTTTCTTTTCCTTGCATGACACCTTGAGCTCCCGTGGGAGAGATATGAGATGCAAAAAGAGCAGTCCTGCTTCGTTGTCATGGCAATACCAACCCTGACAATGACAGAACCTGCGATAAGTGAGAAAGGTCAGTGCCAGAAAGAGAGTTCATTTAGAAGGTTGGCAACATGCTTTTAAGCACATGCATATTGTACATACTGTTGTATATCAAAGGCGACTTATAGTGCCACACAAACATCTCACGGCTACAAAAATTATGAAAAGACTGTACTTTTAACAAGAGTTACAGTCAAACAAGTTGAGAGTGGCTTTGTCCATGTTATTACTATAAAGCTGTATCCCTAAGGCAATGAAAACCAGAGCCAAAACCTCTCACAAGTGTCCAAAAGCTGAGTGAGCATCTGGGCTGTCATAGCTAAATTGAAAAAAAGACAAAAACTGTATACAAAGAGACAGGTAATTTCCCTTTTAAATGTGAGCTTTGCATTACAGCAGAAATTGGTGCTCGGGAAAATGATGTATGGAGACATGAGGATAATTAAAGAGGTGCAATAGGAAATCTGCAGTAACTAATGTATATGTTAAACAAAACAAACATCTGTGCTGATGTGCTGTAGAATTCAATTGTAGTATCCATATAATAAGCTACACACACACTTTACTTCACTGACTGGAAAACACGTTTTATGATGTTATGTGTGAAGTGGGATGTTTTTGTATTGTAACTACTATTCAGGACATTTTTGGTATTTTATTTGGAGCCCTTCTTCATCCCTATCCCTTTAGACATGTGCGAATTTCTTTAAAAAGCAAAAATATCAACATAGGTATTTTATTCCATTTTATCGTACCAGGGAGTGGAAGAAAATGTGTTTGTCTGTTGTTCAACATCACCTGCATCGATAGAATATAAAGCTACTTTATTTATAGCACACTGTTTGGGAATCACTGCCTTTTTTTCAACCACGATTCCGCTTCACTCACTCAGTCACCCCAAACACATTCTTTTTTCATCACCTTTGTTGTGGCTTCGATAGCACATGTGGATATTACGGAAGCCATTTGTCTTTGGCACTTTGCTTTATAGCTTTCCTCCCCCCAACTGGAAAGCAGACAGGTTCTCCACCACATTGTGATCCCAAGGGAACCCCCACACCCCCTCCACAAACGTATAGTACACACTAACACTTGCACTTTTGTCGTATTTCCTCTGTTTCATCCACACACTCAAGTTATGAATTGCACTTTGAAAAAAAAGAGATGCAAATGGGAAGAAAAAAGGCACCGACAAGAGCATAGCCATTATTTATGGCTGTGGAGTGGTTGCACATGACATAATTAGATTTAGCGCATGCGCTTACATAAAAATGCAGTGTAGCACTTATCCCTCGACATGTCCTGCTCTCTTCTCCTGACTACTGCATATACAGTACTGTATATCACTATGCTTGTAATTAGTAACCTCTAATAATACCCCTTTCATCAGTATGTATATTTAGACCATTTCCTATGACTCAATGTGGTGTGAAATTTGTGTGCTTCAATGAAGGAGGAGAATTGTATTAAGCAAAGTGTGCTCGTCTTGTCATCAAATATAGAAATTCCTTGTTTGCATTTATCGATTTTGATTTATTTGCAGTCCAATAGTGGGTTAAAGGTTTGAACGAACTTGCATGAATCACCAGTTGTGGCTTTCAGGCCGACTCAATAGCCGAGAGATACGCTTGAAGAAGACACAATAGAAGGAGTGAAGAATAGCTATGGCTTTTGTGTATGTGAAATTTGCTCAGCCAGGCAATGAATGGTATTGTAATGAAAACTCACAAGAAAGAAGTCTTAAGGAATTAACTGTTTGGAATATTCTGTAAAAGTAATCATATATTTTGATCTCTTTTTTAATATATTTTTTTTAAACATAGAACAAAGACCCAGTTCATATGTGGTCTTTTTTTGACCCCTAACCTGAATGATCAATTTTCCATCTTATCGTGACACTGGTTACAAGTAACTTAACCCCCATTTACCAGCACATATTACAAGTGCTTAGTGTCCTTTGACAGTATATTAAAAATAATACATTCAAATGTGATCTCTTAATTCTGGTCTAAATGTGGAATTAGGGTATTCACAAAAAAAAACCCCAAGATTCAAACCCTGTTCCATATTTCCACTCTTATTCTGCTCGCAGGTTACATTCTTGTGTGGTTTTGTACCTCAGGGGAATTCGTTTGTCATCAGTAGGCAGGCTCTAATGGGATTTAGGGTCAGGGCAAGTGTTCATACTTTGATGAATGAGAAGAAAGTGGAAATTGGATCATCTGCAATAAAAGCTGATTTATATCTGCCTTACACGCAAGCGAGGAATGTCGACTACTAGCAAAGAATGCAAAATATTCAGAGAAAAATAATGGGATCGATTTGCATCGGTATGATGAAAAACTGCCATTTTCGATGGCGTGAATGAAGTGGCTGGCACAAAAGGGTAAATATAAATAGGAATATAATATCTCCTTCTAAAATAGCAAGCTCATCAAGGCAACACCTCAGAAAAGGTCAATGTAAGAACACATGCAAGTTAAATTGTTGTGCAGGCTTTGTTGATATGTCACAATAGATGACATTTTCTTTGTGTTTGATTGTTTTGTTACATGTTGCTTTTATTAAGTGAAGCAATTGTTCTACTATGCACTTTTTTTTTAAATGAACAGGAGTTGAGAGCATGTGTATGGAAAGTAAACAGTTGCATAGAAAAAGCAATGACACATAAGTGACAATAGAATTTGGCAATGGAGCTGATGAGAGCTTTATAGATTTATCGAGCCATGCAGACGGACCTAATGTTTGATAGGGGTGTCATGTGGAGAAGTTGTCTGTTCATGCACGGTGGCTAAGGGATTGTTATTTGCAAAGCCCCTCCACCCCTGGAGGAAAAACCATTAACTCTCACATGGCAGCAAGAGGAGACAAAGAAAGGAGGAAAAGAGTTCAAATACAGACTTGAATGTGAAGGATTCCAGAATTGTGTGGGATTCTATTTAGGACTGTGAGGATGTTAGCCTTTACCCACGCAGATATACCCGATGGTCAGACAGAAAGCACGGAATGTGCAGACAATGTGGACAAAGAATAGAGACAAAGACTATAGTCTGAGACTTGTCTGTTATTATTAGAAAATGACTAAACCACAGGTGCTGCAGAGGGAAAGGAAACCTGTGGTAAAATTTTCTCTATAACCTTGTAATGTGCAAGTGTATGTGTGTGTGTGTGTGTGTGTGTGTATATATAATGAGCAAGTGGCAATGAAGCCCCAAGGGTGTGGGGGAGGGAGAGCTGGCAAAGGATCAGTGAGAGGTGAAGGTTTTGGTGTGATGGAAGTAGATAAAAATATGCTCATGAATGAAGAGATGGCATACATTTGCTGGAATGGTAGAGATAAGAATATAGGTGATGATTTATTCTTGTAGTGGACAGGATTTATTGCAGTTCCTGAAAGGAAATTAAAGAAGCACTCCATTTTCTAATTGGTCAGTGTTAAGACAACTAACGCTTATTATTTTATATATTGTGGTTACATGTTCAAATTTTCCAATCCAAAAATTCTTTATTAAATTACACATAGGCGCTCCATGTTAAATGTAAATAGACTTATGTGTGAGTGTGCTAGCCACATTAGGTTCAGACAAAGGCAGGGTGGAGTGTGTTTATTCTTGTGTTTTGGACACATTCACAGAATTGCAGACATCACAGATAAAATGAAATTATGAATAGTTTTTCCACATTGAAAAATAACTGTGCACAAGGGTATATTTCAGATTAAATAGTTGAGTCAAACTGTTGCATGGAAGAAGTCCTACCAAACTTTTTTCCCCTCCCAATTATACAAATTCATGTCCTTGCCATTCTTTCCATTCAAACCTACTGCTCACCCTCATTTTACAACTGCTTTCCCCCTTCCTGCCACTTCCCCCTTTTTTCCCCTGCAAAACGACCTTGAAGGTCACTCTAATATGCACCCTAACACGTCTCACCTGCAAAGTCACGTGAGACTGGGCAGCAGTCAACACAGGCCAAGCTGCCGAGCCACAGACCCCCAAGGCCCACTAGCAACCCCCTGATGGCTTCCCTGGCAGATATCTGCTGAATTGATCATTGTTCAGACATCGCAGAGGTCAGACGTAATGAATCAATCCCGCATGCATCAGCATCCGCGGCGGCAGGCCAAGCCAAGGCCGCAGGCGATCAGACTTTGATGCCGTGTCAAATCACACATCAACGTGCTGTGTGGATATTTGCAAGATTAAACTAATTGCAAGGCCCTAGATGCAGTAACTCTCAGAGCGACTCAAATTTGGATTTATTCTGCAGTGAAACAATTGCGCAAAATCAGAGTAAGCACACCATAGCTCTTTTTTTGCACACATGTGCAATTCAAGGACAAACTAACCCCCAGACAGACAACGGTCCATCAAGACAAGAGAGAAACTCACCTTTAGTTGACCCAGCTCCCCTCCCCTTTCTCCCAACACGCCCGCATCACCCGCAGTGTCCGCCCAAAGAACACAATTCACGGGAAAGACCCGTGAATGGCTTCAAAGAGGGTATAGCAAATGTAACCCAAAATAGAAAAAGTCTTCCCAAAAGAGAGCTACTGTAAATTATTCACGATTAACGGATCCGGCTCAAAAACATCATAAAAAAAGAGTTGAATCAGCTGCACTCAACCACCTGGTTTTGTGTATACGTCCAAGATAGCCTGTTTTAGAAATGTCTCCAACTGGCCCACTCCTGTACCATCTCTACATGCAGTTGATCATCGCCAGAGTTCACCCTAAAGCTCAGATAATCTACGCGTGATCGTCAGGGACTTGACACGCCGTGTCGGTCACAACAGCCCGATTGCTGATGCTTAAACTCACGTCACTCCACTTAACAGTCCAGTCCACTGCACAGTTTTCATGTATAAACACATCCATATCCCTCAAAACAGCAATAAAATAGAATCATAATCCCTTTTTTATCAATGTGCCTCTTTCAGCCTGATACGATTAACAAAATAATACGAGCATACTTTCCGCTTCTGTGTTGTGATTAAAATTTTGATGATCTTACCGTCATATGCGATAGCAGCCAGGAACACATGTGTGCCTCTTTCTGGATGAAATGGTGCGAATATAGAGATGCTGCGGACAGGAGGAGGAGGAGCTGATGGTGCTGATGCTGCGGCCACTCCTGGCACAGTGTCAGAGCTAGATTATCTTTTTACACCACAGCGCTCCCTGCTGGATCTTCCATAACGTTTAGTAGTACTACATTCTCTATTACTATGCGTAGTAGTACATAAAAACCAATGGCAATATTGATTTATACTTATGAGCTAGTAAAGTTCTCTCTGCAAGAACATAAAAAAGAGTTAATAATGACAGAAGCATGTATTTAGTACTTTTTAAAAACTATTTATACTGTACAGGAAGGACAATGTTCATTTTGCACGTTATTTGAACAATCAGATAGCAAACAGAACGTGATTCACATTCTATTGAACACATGTACAGTAACACAAAACTCTTTGGTTCCAAATCACCCGCAGACAATTTATACTTCAGACATACCATAACACACACACACACCGTTCCCACATTTACAAATAATTTACTTGATGTAATATAAACAAAAAATATATACATTCTTTTTTCATAGTCTAGCCATTCTGTCTTAAAAATAAGACACAACCATAATCCATATATATTTGTGGCAAATGTACTGTTATAACAACCTCCATTTATACAAAAATGGATCCAATTCTTCCTATTTCAAATAAAAATACTGACTATTTTAAAACCAAGCATTGGGAAATGAATAGAATGAAATAAAAGTGGATAAAGTCTATCATAAGAGAAGGGGGAAAAAATAAATGCTACACAATGCATTATTTCACATTGGTAAAATTAACGCTATAAACAAAAAGGATGCTAAAAGGACACAGCTGCCAGCACTGTGAAAATGCACGCAACACTTGTCAAAGATAGGACTTTAATTTCCAAACTAAAACTAAAACTAACGCTTGTAACATTATTTTGGACACTGATCTTTGTATGACCCGCTGCCTTAACAGGTGCAGTCATTTGTGTTGCCAGTGAAGGACAGCAATAACATCAGAGAATGATCTATTTGTGTTGGAGTGTCCTGCCAGAAGCGGGAGGCTGGGGGGGCATTTTAACATCATTACATAAGAGTTGGCAATGATAGAATATACTGGCGTATGCCAATGAAATATTTTCAGTCTTGTGACTCATAACGTGTTACAAAAGTAATTACATTGCAGTAATGCAGTAGGTTTTACAAATAAAAATTCAGTATTACTATCGGTATTATCATCACAGTAAGGCAGGTGTACAATTTGACAAATTTAGTCGCTTTGCAGCGGTTTCAATCCAGCCCTGCTATTGGTCAGCTTTTTACTTATGCATCAGTTCAGGTCTAACATGTTTTATTAGTGGTAAAGTCTGGCTTGTTATTTGTATATGTTGTTTTATGTTGATTTATTAAACCCCAATAGTGTGGAAAGTTGTTAAGTAGCCCTATTTTTTATGTCAGCAACAAGCTACAAAGGACGTCTAACATGTGTCAGCATATTTTCAATATAGAAACCTGTAGCTTTACAAGATTGTGACATTTTTGGCGTTTACTTTACTGAATTGTGCCCGAATAGTTTGGATATATTGATTGAGTCCAAATTACACAGACACACAGTTCCCTGGCCAGAGGTCAAAACAAAGTTCCCTACAATTCTCCGTCATCATCCTCCCTAACCTCGATGCTGTTGTAAAGGAAGGCCTCCTTTTCTGGAGTTGTGGATACGGAATCACGTTTGAAGCCGTTCATCTCCGTATCGGGAGACGAACGGGGTGCCGTAGCCTCGACGCTGTGATGGATGCCGTAGCAGAAATAGATCAACAAACCTTTGGAAGAAAGGATATTGCGGTCAATGTTGTGCACACTCTCAAACTAACAAATTACAGAGATCTTTATGTTTACCTAAAGCCATCCAGATCGAAAAGCGTATCCAAGTGCCTCTGTCCAGCTGCATCATCAGGTAGACATTCACAAACATGCTGATCACTGGTAGAATGGGCAGCAGTGGAACCTTGGAGGCCAAATTTCATAGTATAGTAACAATGTACTGGAAGTCATTAGACCAAGTGCTAATTTATAGGCAAAAGCAAAGAGAGGAACCTTGAAAGAGAGCTTTGTTTTACTCTGCGGCTGTCTCCAGACAATAGAGGTGAGGAGGAGGCACATGATAAAGATGACACTGAGAAGCACAACGTTCCACATAGCTGAGCCTCCATGGACTGCCATTGCACTGAACAGTAGTATCAGTAGGCCTGCCAAGAAAAGAACAATAAAAAACCTTTTTGAGTTCTTTTTGTCCTCCATACTGAATCCCTACTTAACTTTGGGGGTTCAGTCCAGACCAAACCATGCAGATTTGATTCTGCCCTAGATTTCCATGTATTTGTACTAGAATATTGAAACATTTACTAGTACTTTCTGATTAATATTCATGCCTCTACACATGAAAGTAGGCCAGGTGTGTTGGCGTACCCATGATAAAGGCACAGATGTTGACCGTGAAGCCTGAAAGGGAGGACGGCTCAAGGTTGTCTGGGAAGAACAATGACCTAAAGCGGATGCTCTCCTCCACACCGGGTAGAATTCCCATACTGCCATCGCTCTGCTCCATCTCCTCCTGCAGATTGGCCATCTGATACATGACAGCAGTTTGCTCGGGCTGGTATCTGCCGATCAAAAAGGCACACAAAATGGAATTCAATCTGAAAATTGCCACAACAGTCACTTGCCTGGCGGTAGCAAACTGTCATGCTGTAACGTTGACAAGCAATAGGCCAGCTCATAAGTACTGTCAATCATAATATCCACAAATACAGTTCAAGCCGGTCGTAATCTGCGCAGCGGGATAGAAGATGATGAGGTGTGAAATGGCTCAATCATAAAGGTTGTCTGATAGCAGATGCTGCACTACTGAGTTGATGAAGTGCACATTGATCGTTTTTGACTGGTCACCCATGGCACAATTTGCAAGATTGACAAAACAAAGCTACTCTGTTTGTTACTCTTATGACAAATGTTGATTAACTTTTGCAAACAATTTTTTTTACGAGTACTCCACATACCTTAGTACCAAAACACAGGCTGCCACTAACGTATAGGCCAGCAGTGTACCAATGGACATTAGGTCCACCAGATCCTTCAGGTCAAAGAGAAATGCCATCACAGCTGGAAAGGGAGAACAAACATTTGGAAGTGACAAAAAATGTTAAAAATTGTCAGTAAGTTTAGTACTAATGTACTAATGATAAATACTATAACTGTACATGGGGCCACTCAATTGTTGACTAGCTACTTCTGCTACACTTTGAAATGCAAGTCATTATTCAATGAACTCCCACACAATTCATGCAGGTATCTTAGCGTCCCTTATTTATCTTACCAGACAGAACTCCAGCCGCCATAGTGGATGTTATGGGGGATTTCCTCTCGCTGATGCGGGCCAAGAAGGAGAAGAGCAGGCCATCCCGAGCCATGGCAAAGATGATACGGGGCAGGGGGAACATGGAACCCAACAGACTGGGTGGTGGAGCAGGGAGGTAAACAACAGATTGGGGTGACAGGCATGAGAAGAGCACATTGGGGGATTTAGAAAAGGTCAGTCGGGTGGGAGAAGGAAATTATTAGTCAACAGGAAACACATGCAGATGGCCAGTTGTGGACTTGCGACGGGTGGTAGAAGTGTCAGGAGGCAAGTGAGCCGTAGTAAAGGGCACGACCATCAGTTGAATAAGTTTATATAGAATATGTCATTTGACTTGTGTTCAATCTGCGTTCTAATTTAGATTCTACACTTCAATTGTTATGCTTACAATGTGGATTTTATCCGATTTTGCATATTGTTACAGGCTCAGTTGTTATGTATTTTGAAAACATGCGTGTTAGTGTCTCACCTGCCACCATGCCTGAGGTGAGGGTTGCTGTTAGCGGGGTTTTACTGCGTGGGCTGATCTTGGCCAAGAACTCGAAAAGCAGCCCGTCTTTTGCCATAGCCCAGAGGACACGGGGCATTGGAAACATAGAGCCTAGTAGACTATCAGATGTAGGAGGGGGGCACCAGGAAATAGAGAAGTATAGTATGTATATGTGTGAGATAGGATGCATCAATCAAAGTCACTTACAAAACAATGGTAGGAAATGATACGGTTCAATGCATGCGGTGGAATATTTTGGTTTTGCGTATTGTAATTCTAGACAAAAGACATGGTTAAACTGGAAGTAACAGATTAGACACATGCATTTAGACAGAGTTTAGAAAAGATGTAGACTGTCATTTGCTGATCTCATGCAGTCTAATTGATAGTACTACATTCTTAGCAAGCCAAGACTTTAAAAATAGACTTAGAGACAGTACCTGGTGGACAGTGCGCAAAGGGAGCCGACTGCCACAGCATATTTGGCCCCATCCCAGCCAACATACTTAAAGGCCACGGGCAGGGGGCTATTACTGTCGAGCAGGTAATAAGGCATCATAAGAGTGAGGGCACCGGAAACGCAGAAGTACGCCACAAAGCAGATGAGCAGTGACGACACAATGCCGATTGGGATAGCCCGCTGAGGGTTCTTTGCTTCTTCTCCTGAAGGAATCATGGGGGAGAAGAAAACACATATACACACAATAAATACAAACTTTATGGAGGTTAGTTCATTGACACTTTCATTTGGAGACTTTGCATGTTTTGCTTAGTTGCAAAATGTACGTATATTTTACTTCTAAGCTTAGATGGCAAAATCCCAGTAAAATGGTGAAAACAGAGTTAACTGACTTATTTGGTAATGCTTCCCTCTGCATTTTGCAACAGAATTGAACAAGGAGCTTATTTTATGCCAGTGAAACATACAACCATTCAACTACAGGCATTACGTAAACACGTTCCTGCGACGAATAGTTGGGACTTTTTGCGCAGTCGAAAAAAAATACATCGCAACAACACAGTCTGGATCCTTTCGCTGTTTTTGACAGGTCAAAGCCTCCCCCTGACCTAGAATACACACACACACACGAAAGTCTGATTGCCATGTGTTGGATCTAACCCCCCCCTAATAAATAAAACGCAAATAATTACTTTGGGTTAACAGTACAGGAGCCAATTAGAATGCAGGACATATGGGGGTGGGACAAGATGGGCTAGAGGAAGCTCCTAAAATCTTTTTTACAGAGTGAACAGATTAGAGGCTACAGTACATAAAAGGAAGGCTGTCCTAGTGGTTCATGTTACCTGCGTCACACAGTTCGTATTGGGCCAAACACTTTCGAACTTTATAGCTTCTTTTTACCATGCTTATGTAATTGAGTGAAATGTTTGGACAAGCTGTAGAAATATGATCTTCAATTCAGATCTAGTTACCCTTCCCCCCCAAAAAAGTAGTTCTACTATGTGATATTAGCCATGTGGAAATTAGAGGAGGAGTTGAGGGGTGATCAAATCAACACTGACCTGTGGTTGCTATGCAGTCAAATCCAACAAAAGCATAGAAACAGGTAGCAGCTCCTGAGAGAACTCCTGTGAAACCAAATGGCATGAAGCCACCTACACCCAGTTCCTCTCTGGTGGGTATGGTAGCTGTAAAACTAGCCACAGGTAGAAAAAAATAAGTAACTTTGATTATTTGCAGGATAGTTGAGACGTTTCAAACTATAGCAAATGGAATTGTGGTTGGGTATGAGTTGAAAATGTTATCGTCCAATCCTACAGGTGGCTAAAGTAATACGTATTCACAGTATGGTATATCAGAGTATAAAATACATTTAGTCTGTTGTATTTTTTTGATTGAAGCACAAATACATGGTGTCAAAAGTGTTCATTTTGGCTTTTAAATGGTTGTGGTGGACCTTGATTGCATCATAACTTGGACTTTTCAAAATGATTGTTGTGAGGTGTTTTGCCTCATGTTTTATGGAATTATAGAAATTGGAAGTATAAGAATTGTGTGTACATGTGGACTTACTTGTGGCTTGAATTACTAATATTGCTGGCATGTAGGAGGATTTCATCTGGGTCCAGGTGCCAGTTTTTCAAAGAACCTTTGACTAGGCCAGAGATCACCATAAATAACAGGACAAGCATGTTGATGCATGTAAAAACCTTGTTGACCATTGCAGACTCTTTTACTCCAAACGCCAACAGACCTTAGATTTGAATAGGAATCGGGAAACACAGTTAAAAAAAGGCCAAACAAGTGAATATCATTTGTTTCTTACCTGTGAGGGTGATAATAATGACAACTGCAAATAAATCGGGATATTCTGCCAGTACTCCTGGCGCATTCATGTGCATGTACCCTCGGCAGAACTCCTCTATCCGCTTCCCGATTAATTCATCGAAGGTAGCGCTCCATGCTCTGGCCACACTAGCAGTGCCTAAATTGCAGGAAATTAAGAGAGATTTATCATTCTTCTCATATTTGTAAAAAATTCTCATTTGACTGACATTGGATTATAATTATTGATCTAATTTAGTTTGCATCAAACATGTTTAGACGTTTACATTTCTGTTAGATGAGGTTATGAATGATTGTCAGAATTAATTTCCTTAAGGGAAATCAGGAATTCTGCAACTCGTCTTTTATGCCCTATGATATCTTGAGTATGTAATACGGTAGCAAGAATGGCTTACCGATGATATAAGCGAGGATGAGGTTCCATCCAGTTACGAAGGCCCAGAGTTCCCCAACAGTCACATAAGAGTACAGATAAGCCGAGCCTGTCTTGGGAACGCGGGCTCCAAATTCAGCATAACACAAACCGGCCAAGACCGACGCTAAAGCAGCAATCAGGAAAGACAGTACGATGGCGGGACCTACAAGGGCAAAGCTCGCAATTATAGTCTTTGAAAAAAAATATCAATGGATGGCTTTTACCTGAATTTTCCCGGGCAACAGCACCCGCAAGAACGTAGACGCCGGCCCCCAGCGTGCTCCCCACTCCCAATGCCACTAGATCTAAAGTGTTTAGGCATCTCGATAGACGGGAATCCTCCGTGTTACAGTCCACCACTTTGACCCTGAGCAACCGCTTCCCAAAGTTCAGTAGTTTATCCATTGTTATTGATCCAACTGCGGAAAAAGGAAGGCGGACGAGGGGGAGACGGTTGATCGCAATTCAGGGATCACAGAAGAGCAGCAGAGCACACCTGAGGGAATAGAGAAGGATTACACTGGTGGAAATGAGCAAGGGTTTGAAGCATACAGTTTTATACAGCGGTTAGGAGAAGAAGCTTGAGCCACTGGCAGAGAGGCACATTTCTGTGGGAACAATTTTAGCGGCTGCACTTGCAATCAGATCTACAGTTTGAACATACTTGACTGACTAAAGTAGAACACTGTTTCCTGTTGTGTTACATAACAAATCTCAAATCCATTATTTCTTGGCAAATATTCCAGAAAATAAAAAAAGCCTATATGGATAATCTCTTTTATTGCCGGATGTATTGTTGACGTATGTTAGTTACATAATATAACTCGTAGGCGTGGAAGCAAATTCCCATGAATATAAGAATTGTGTCTTAGGTATTATGACTGCATTAGAATGTTGTTTTAAGAGTACACATTCAAAAAAGTGACTTATAAAGCCACTAATAATTACTTTCTTGATGAAAATATGTTTTGCAAGTCTTAATAGTCTTTGAGTGGAATTGTAGATGTACAATAACATCCAAGCAGTTATTGTTATTATGACATCATTGTTTTGTATTAAGTCATGCGCAAATTTGATGTTGTTCAACACTGTGTCTCAGTTTGCAGAATATTCCCAGTACAATCATTTTTCTGAGAATTGTGGTTATTTCAGCTGTTCTTGTTATCGGAACAAATTGGAGGTCAACCACTGATACAGATTGCTTTAGAGGCTTGGTCTTGTAATTCTCCTAATGGTAGTCTGTACGTGGTGAAGCCAATTTCTGGTGCAAAACAACATAGCTGTTGTTAGAATATACTCCCTCGATGATAAGAAGGGTTTATTATCGCTTCCACATTCCTTAGCCGTTGAGTTGATGCAAGGGGAGGTTGAGTAACAGAAATTTGTCAACTTGTGGAATAGAAATGATACAAAAAGCTGGAGAAAAATAACAGCAAAATTCAGATCAATATCTTATCTGTACGGTGACAGTTATTTCACACCCTATATTGACTTCCTCTCAAGGGTGACTTAAGGTTACAGGCTTTAAATCCTTTAAGAAAGATATACATGAGCATTGCAGTTGTTAAGTTATGCATATAGTAGACAGACCTCATACTTTCAAATCCGGATTGTCAGATATGAAGGTTTTATTTAGTGTATCCGAGGTCACCAGGAGTGAATTATACGAGGCCTAGGCATCATATTCCGCTTCAACATGGCACAGATTTTGAAAGTGAACTAAAAAAAGCAAGCAGGGTGTGTCAGAAAAGCTCTGGGATTGCTTCCATGAAGGCTATATATCAAATGCAAATTATGCTTTTTTTTTTCCTTTAACAGGGGCCTGAATAGCAAACCAGCAAATAGATCCTGTAGCGTTTGTGGTGCAGAACAACTAGCAAAGCATAATAATATCTATTTGGTGCTGAGTCAAATAACACGCCTAGTTTGCATGACTAATTAACTATTGCAGAAGCTTTTATATTTACCAAGTGTTCTATAAATTGGTTTTAATATATATAATAGAAGAAACATAACAGTTTTTAATCAAATGCAACACTGATAATGTCAAGTGCAATCATTTTGGAAATGGTTATTATAACAGGTTGGTTCTGAATCTGATATCAGATCACTTATCTAATATTTGCCAACCTGCCAAAAGTAAAAGTGTAGCAGAGAAATTCTGGGAATAGGAAAATGGCTCCAGGAAAATAATATACTTTTAAATTTGATTTGAAAACCCCTGTGTTCACCAGTCCTAAAACATTTCCTACACATCTTGTGTATTTATAAATCTATTATATTCATTATGCCTAAGTTATCTTTTGAAATGAAATTGCTTGACTTAATTTCTAACAAACACAACTTGAAATGCAAAGATCCGCCAACAATTCAGTATAAACAAATTATGAAAAAGCCTTCCCTGAAGAAATAAATAATTTTGCTGGCGCAAAAATAGTTTAACTGTCATAGAGTACTTACAGAGCCACACGCAGTAAATCAAAACTATCTTGATGAACTGCATGAACCCTTTAGTAACTGAATTTAGGTAACATTGCTGGATCAAAAGTAATCTGTCTGTTTAATTAAGCAGGATGAATGATGACCTTCATGCACATTAAAGCAATAACCTGGAGCTGCAAGCTTTTAACATCATAGCCCAATACAAACAAATACCTCAGTAGAAAGTTCCAAATACAAACAATTGTATGTAGGATATAGTTTTCATTGTTTATTTGGATTGTCTGAATCGTTGATAACAAAGCAGCAGTAAAACTAACAGAGTAATATATCTATGAACTGGTGTTATAACTTACTTGATAGACCAACCTTCTTCAACCGATCGACTAGGAAGCTCAGCCAAACAACATTAAATTGCACGTTTCACTATAGAATGAGCGACCGAGAGGAGCGTGCGGTGAGTTAGTGTTCCGAAATAGGATCCGTGGGAATCACATGGGTCAGCTATTCCAAGCAGGAGTGATGTTTGGTACTGTACATACTGATAAAAAAAAAAAATACATATTTTTTTAATAATGTTTGGGAAATTTTGGGTTTACCAAGTGGTATAATGTATTTGGTAATCTACAGTTATTTAAATGCTATATAAATGGTGTGATTGATGACTCCAAGGATGTTAGTAGTGCCTTTTCAATGGAGGTGTGTCAGGTGAGAAATTTGGGTGTGTGTTTTGTCAGCCAATCGAGTAGCAGTATAGAGAACACACTACTTGACATTTAGTTATAGTTCTTTTCAGCCGTGTGACCAATACGTGGATTGATGGCTGTAATGATTACACTATAAACAGAACAAAGAGTTGTGTGGAAGGTATTTCTGTGGGTCAGAAAGGACAGGAACATTATGTTCACTGTGTTGAAATGTGTTTATTACTCTGGTCCTACACTCATATTTTTAGAACTGTAATAATAATGTTAAAATAATGCAACCAGTCAAAGACAAATGATATATGTTTTTATTCTAGTGAGCACTGCAGGCAGCTCGTCAAAAAAATACTCTGTTTACAAATATTAATAGATGCTCAGTTACTATGATTAGTTTCTAAAGAGAAGTAATCCGATTTAGCGGACGTGTTTGCCTTTTGGTTTGAGTTTCAGCAGCCAAAAAACACTAAAAACACGCAATCCGATCAGATCAAATTCCATTGCCAAAAATAGCGGATATGGATACTGAATATTGGATCTGGATATGACTTGTTCAATGGCTATAATATTAGGGAATGCTTTCTAAATGCTGAGACTAAATCTAATTTTGAAAACAGAGCCTGTCAATAAATACAAGGTGTCCTTGTTTTGGTATCCACGTGGAAGGAGGTCACGCTGCTCAGAGTACTTGATGGGAACTATTGAAAATACATTGTGCCTCATTTATCACCTACTTAAAATAGTCACGTTGAGGCCAAAGGGGTGGCGACCCTTTTCTTCTCACGTTCTCAATTGTTGTGGCTCTGTCCGCTTTTAGAGAGGCACGTTGCTCATTGAATTAAGATCATTTAAAAAATATAATTTACTATTAATTGACGACTAGGTACACTTTGTCCATCTGCATCTGTGATTGTCTGGTGAATATTGAGTCAATGTACACTGGTGGCCCTTTTAAAATCGAGTATTTGATCATAGTTTAACTGAGGGAAAAAAATCAGTTTAGCAGCACACTTAAATGAATCTGATCGGTTCTCATTTCATTAAACCTGGAAAGTCGCCACGATCTTACATAAATGTGCATAGCTGAACATATAGGATATCTCCCATTCCTGTAGTCAGACTACTGGTGACCCACTTTCAGGACAAGGCGGCTAAAGTTAGACAGCCTAGAAATAAATAAGATACTTTTGATATTGTGGCGTCCAAAAGGTCGACAGAGTTCAAGTATATTTAAAAAAAAAACGTAGGAGTAGTAACTAAGATTAATTTGTTGTTTATTGTGAATTGTGCATAGTCAGTCGTCTGTTATGAAAATGTATTACAGGTTATAAAAAAAGGACTTTTTGATTTGTTGCGCTTATGTCTGCAGTGTAACCACTTGCTGCTTTCACTCCAGATGCTTCCCATCCCCCTCAGTCTTGCTCACGTATTGCATTTGAATCATGCTCTGTTCCGTCCCTTGCTGCCCAAAGATAGCTTACGTTGACCTCACCTCTCATGCATTTTAAAGAAAAATAGCAAATATTTTTGAACTGCAGCCTTTATAGAACAAACAAGCTATCGTATGGAGACAAAGTCTGTAATACATTTTTTAAACTTGCAGTTTTCCTTGTGGTAGGGTCTTTTTTTTTCTCAACACGTTACATAAGATCCATTAAAATATATTACAGTGACCAGTCCTAGTGCAGCATAAATCGACGGTGGCTGCAGAGTGCATGTCAAGGGTGTAGCACCCATTGGGTAAACATCAAATTTCACTACTTTAAAAAAAGGTTTGTTTAGTACATCAATATGCATAGATCATTTATTACTATGTCACTTCTCTGCCCACTCTGAAGACAATTGCAATTATTTGATTAACACTTCTGCTTGTTTTTATGTGCTGAATATATAGTACTGATATTTATTTATAGTATGACTATATTTGTCTTTATTGTGTCATGGTGGTGACAAGTGAAATCCTCCCATGCGGGATGAATAAAGCACATTCTGTTCTATTTATTATTCATCTTTTATTAACACTGTCATAAAGGTGTAATTATAGTTACCAAAATATGTAATAATAAAGAGGATATTATTAATAACAATAAATTAGATCAAACTTTTAAAGGAATTGCAAGTTTAAGTAACAAAATAAATGCTATGTATTCCAAAGATGTAAAAAAAACATGCAATTCACTGTTTTGATAACTTTGTGGTCCTCCTAAGGAAAAAAAACATCATAAAATCTTCTGCATGGGCGGATGATCTTGTTGGGGAGAACATCTAGTACTCTAGTCTTTATTTTACTTGTGTTTAGTGTGATTTGATTCCAAGTTATGATGAGGCTCATCGAAAAGCTGTACATGAAGTTCCATGCAGCAGAATATGACGGCTCTATGCATCGTGTGCGTGTGTGCACATGGTAGTAGTAATCATGCAAAACGTTGCTTACCTTGTACAAATAGACAGTTTAGCATCAGAAGCTATTACAGATTGGTCCAAACTCACACGAGATGCATACATACGCGATCGCCACACTTTTATAAAGTCCAAATTGTTCTGATCTCGGAGTCTTTGACTACTCGAGTGTTGGGTTTGAGTGACTATTGCGCCACATTAGCCAACTTGGTACGTGGGACGCAGAGTGGGCGTGGTGACTACTGACTGGATACTATATGGGTGCGTTGTTTTGGGGAGGGGGAGTCTACCATAATCATTCTAGAATAGAAGGGTCCATTCATAAATTAGGATGATTCATTGTAAGAATTTGTAGGAATATCATTTTCTTTTAATCAAGTGATTTTTCATAAGATTAAGCAATGGATTCATACTGCACAAGACTAATGAGAATGTGTATTTGTAACATTTGGGTATTTTTTGTTACCAAAAGAAGTCACAAGAGGGTGCAAGAGGCCTATTTATCTAAAAGAATTCAAGTAGTAAACCATAATTTCTTTTAATTGTATACTTTATTCACAAGCAAACCAAAGATAAAGAAACATATTCCAACAATACAACTGTTTCAAGTGGGCTGGCGGCAGGATTCTTTGTGTGTGTGCTGTAGCAAAAAGTCACTCTTTGCACATTTGTGAGGAAATGCGTAGGCAGTTTTTGACTTATCTTTCAGCAAACATTTTTTTTCTAAGCCTGATTAACCTCCAATTTTTAGTCCAGTCTATTTGCTGTAGTTAGTGTTACACAATGGAGACAAACTTATGTACATTATTCACAATAATTACACAAGTGTTTTATCCTGTCTGCGCAATTTAGCAAGGAGGCAAATGACAAGAATAGGTCAGTGTTCTATGACTTGGTTTCCAACAGAGACTTGATGTCTTTAATGCCTTGCTGAGCTGCCACAGAAATGATGTGGTCGACAGCCTTCACATGCATCAGCATCTTGACAACTTCTTTCACGTGATCCCTGGGGACAGCATCAGAAACCCATAGTGAGGCAACAAATCATATCGACGCTATTAGGGAGGAATTAGAGGATCTTACTTTGTCGTACGCCGCTCAATATCAGACGCCCCAAGGCTGCTGCGGTATAACGAATTGGCCAAATGGGCGAGGTAGCGACACAATGGCTCTAACTGAGGCAGTGTCTTTTGGCCCTTCAGCCCGGCGAACCATTGTGCAGGCAAACAGAAAACCACCTGTGCGGTGAAGGAAAGACTAGTTATTTACTACAATATAAGCTTGGTAGACCCAAAAACAAATGAAATAAAACTCTACCTTTTGGGTCTTGAGAACATCTTCCTCACTGGCTTCGGTGGTCTGCAGTGCAGAGAGGATGTATCTGTTCAAAGTGCTGTCTAAAGCCAGGTCCTTCAGACAGGATGTGGAGACTATTCCCTCCCATTGCAAGATGTTTCTCAAAAGCTAAGGAGAGAAAACAGGCATAGTAACTTATTAAAAAACTTGTTTGGTGGCTGGATCAAGCACGTATGACTGACTAGTCATTTTTTTACTGCTATGTTGTGGCATTAGATGCAAAGTAAACTACAAATACATGAAAGATTGCCAACAAACCTTCACACAAGTCCAAAACTGCCTTTGGTAGAATAAGTAGGGGCCACCATTCTTGTTTTCCAACAAACTAAACAAAAACAAAGCCATGATTAGTCTGAAGAATATACTACACCCCATTTTAGCCAAGTTGCAGCATACTTTTTGGGGTAGAGTGGCTGAAAGACATCTTCATCCAGTGTTCGCCGAACTCGCAGTACCACTGTTTTCAACAACTCCTGACAAACCAAAAAATACAGAGTAGATTTAGAATACTAGTGACACAACAAAGTAGGTAAAGTAGCTCTTACCCGTGTGTATTGGTTGTCGCCATGGAGTACAGTAGGGTAACCTTTCATCAGTCGGCGAATAAACCCAACTAGTCGCGTCGTCTGACTGTTTGATAGCGGGTCCCAAACTTGTTCTGATAACACTGAAGGACATGGAAAATTTACACTGTGCAGTCATTTCAAATCTTTTAGCATGATCGCCATTTTATTGCACTTTTTTTTTCGAATGTGGAAAACTTGTACCTGTCAGTTTAGTGAGAATGACCTTCTCCACAATAGCCGGGAGCAAACCAATGTCCCCATCCCCTTTTTCCAATGCGCTATTCTCCTTGAACCCGTAGAATAGAAGTGACTCAAACCAGAGCATGTACTCAAAGTTTGCACATGGTGCCTATAGAGAACCAAAACAAAAAGGTAGAAGTTAGCATTTGTACACTGCTAGTATAAAACCAAAATGAAAAGAGGCCTCACCTCAAAAGGGTTCCATGTAATAAGCTCCAGTCGAACTAGGGGACTGAAGAGTTTGGGCAGACACAGGCCAATGTAAGCATCTTTGTAGCACTCGGCATAGTCTCTCCTCCACACTTCAAACTGGGATTTGATGTAGTCCAGGGAATGGAAGTCCTCCAACACATCCTCAAACACTTTCTTGCATTCCTTGTTGATACGATCTGGAAAGGAAGAATAAGTTAGCCTATAGGTCAGTTGTTGTTCAATCACACATGCTGGTCAATGAGATTTTCGATACCATTCTCCGTGTCGAAAGTAGTGATGTCCGTAGACGTCTCTTCGTCGTCGGATGAGAAACCTTCTTTGTGCTCAGCCCACTTTCCATTCTGCTCTCGCGCTTGACGCCGTCGAGCTCTTAAATTTAGAGAAAAAACAAAGGCCAATTACATTAAAAGCTGTGTTAAGACTTTTGCTTTCTTTTCTTACCTTCGGGCTTCTCTTTCCGCTGTCCTTCTTTGGCGACTACTCTCTAAGTACAATGTACGGTCACGACCAAATGGGTCCAAACTGGGAGCCATGACAGCTTTATCTGAAAGACACAGGAGTGATGTGAGGGCCCAGTTTAATTATTATATCATCCTACAGCCTCACCTTATATTAACACAGCTTAAAATTTGATACTGACATCAAGTTTTTTTAAATTACTGATCAAACACGTAAATGTAGGATATTTCTTACATATATTTAGACTGAAGATGAGCAATAATAATGGTTTTAGATGTACATCATTTTGATTGATCACAATGTGCCATCTGTTTTAGTAGTAAAGTTGTTTTATTGTCATAAATATACTGAGGGCACCCTGCAATAAATTCCAGCTTGCAAAATCCTTAATCATTCCATCCCACAGTAAATCAATTTCCATTCACTTACCTGTCTGCAACATACTTGTGACACTCAAGAGCTCACAAGATAACTCTAGTCACCTCTTAAGGTGACTTTACCAGAATGCCACTGATAGCGAGACTCAGGATGATACATCACCCACAACCCCCCCCCCCCCCAATTACGCATGCTCACTCACACACAGAGCCGCACGCACTTTTAAAAAGGGAGTAGGGGGTGTAAATCTAAGCATACAGACACTGTGCTCGCCCACACGCACAAAACTAACGAGGCCGTTCGAATGAATCATAAAAACCTTATAGATGGACTGACTTGAAAGGCTTGCAAACTCCGCCGATTCATCTTTTATATCATCCTGTCTTCTCTGGACAAGTCGCAAGGCCCGTTGCCTTAGTAACTGGTGCATGGCAGCCTCCAGCTCCTCGACGACGGGTACCTGAAACATATGATGCCTTCTGTGACCTCTGAACTACACAAACGCAGGGCTCGGAGTCATTGAAACGCCTCGTGGCTGTGAGGGAAAGGAAGATTGTGATGTACGACAAAATGATGGAGCTGGAATATTGCCAGTGTGTGGGGAGACAGAGCAAATCACTTGCTAATGGTTGAAGCTGTAAATTACAGCAAACAAAAAAGCCAATGCGCTTTTAAACTAACAAGCAATATTCCACTATCATTTTAGGGATCCGTTTAAAGTCTGGTGCTAATATGCTGGTTGTGATCACCTAGAAATAAAGCAAACGTGAGTTTAGAAGACACAGTCTGCCTAAAGTAGTTAGTGCTATTAGAACAAAGCTTTTGGTTCTAAATACGCATTTAATAGTCAACAAATTTTATGATTCTGTAGTGATGTTTATCATATTCTTTGTTCAGGCTTTGCTGCAGTAAAGTACACTTATTCAGTTCAGAATATATATAAAATATGTTGTAATTGTAACAGTACTATATAGGTAATGATTCTCATCTATTAACTTCGTACAGCATAAAAACTACATGGAGCTTTTGTTTATTTGAGTTGGAAAATGTCTTAGTCTCAGATGCTATAGAAATGAAGCTGAGTGGATAGACAATTTGAGGGGAGGAGGGCGTGTTCTTTTATCATTACTGTAAAAAAAGGAGTGGAGAAAGACTGGAATGTCACCTTAGTCAGTGAGAAGAAAGCCCCTTAGACAGCTTGGTAACCCTAAATTGTTCTATGTTGTGACTGTCAAAAACCAAAACCCACTTAGACCCTTTTAGACAGTCACCAAAAGCCCCAATCTTCTGCTTTTCCCCCCTCACATTGTGAAAGTAGCAATTTTCCATCTTCTAAAGTACAAGTGTTTGTCATGGAATGTTATGTTGAAGGTAATTTGGATTGTTTGACAAGAAACAGATCTAGTGTCATCACAAATTCAATTTTTGTTAAAACACACATTTCCAGCAATAGGTTAGTGTCTAAAAAATATTTTAAACTGCCTATATTTTTCTAACAATCAACTTTTAAATGAGTAATAATAAAATACGTATTGTCATCATTCAAAACAATCATGTACTCCGATAAAAACAAACAAAAAAAAGACAAAGTTAAACAGAGGGCAGATTATCTCCCTTACCTTTTCACCGAAACACTCAAGCAAGTCTCCAACATACCCTCGCATCTCTTGCAAGAATTGATATTGATCAGCATTGTCATTGGACGAGCCGTCCAGCTGTAATATGGCGGTTTCTGAGGCTGCCAGGTCTTCTTGGATCTGTGTGTAGCGGTTCACGTTGCTGTTGTGGCCTGTATGCATATGACCCAGCCTATTGACACAAAACAAGCAAGGGGAGGAAAAAGAAAAATAGTATGAAGTAGGTCAACGGAACCATATCATTTTAGGACAGGGGTGGGCAAACTTTTTGGCCCGGGGGCCACATTGGCTTTAAAATTTTGACGGATGGGCAGGGTCAGCACAAGATATGATACATATAGAAAAGTGCATCCGTTAAGAGTACATATGAAACAATCAGGAAAAAAAATGCTTTTGGACAACGTCGGCGGGCCGGATTATAGGGCCTAGCGGGACGGATGTGGCCCGCGGGCCGTAGTTTGTCCATGCCTGTTTTAGGAGATCATCAGACACAAGAAAAAGCTCAAATACAGTTGTCTTTATAATTCATCTCCAACCAATAAAAGTTGTTGTTAGCGCTGTATGTAGCTTTACGGGGTCTCCGAGACCACAGCACAGACAGAAGTCAGCGGCCGACATGACGAGGCTGCTCTTACCTATCCTGCAGACGTTTCTTTACCAAATCGATGGACACTGGCGATAAGTCACTAACAGAGAACCCAAAGTGAGCCACAGCGCCGTCAGGTAGGCCGGGAATCTTTCCGGCCTGCGTGGGCATTACACCATAGGTGTAGGGCATATTGTAGCCACCGCCATAAGGATGAGTGTCGTAGCTGTTCTGGTAGTAGCTTGGGGTCTCCTCTGGTTGGACCTGTTGAAGAGTGACAAGACTTGGTCAGTTAAGAATGATGCTAGTGTTATAGTGAATCAGAGATTGCTACAATTTTAAAATGGATGTGTGTGGGTATTTACCTGTGGTATACTGATCCCTTTCCTGATCTGCTCCTGCTCCCACCGACTCACTTCTTCATCGTTACCACCATCTAGCGCCTCGTCGTCGCTGCCCTCGATACCTGCATGCATAAGGAAGGTTAGACCCATCGAAAAACTGGATGTTGGACGTTATAAGGGAACGTGCCTATCTCCTCTGCGATCTTTTGCCTCTGAGTTTTGTTTCGGACGCCACTGAAACTAATCCTCTGTTCATCCCCGTCTTCGTCGTCACTTCCGTCTTGGTCTTCTTGCGCCATGCGTTTCTTGGGGGTTTCCGTCTCAACAAGCGGGGCGTCTCCGCCCAATTCTCTGGCAAGCTGTCGCCGCTTTCTGGCGGCGTGAATAAATGCTGCATCAGGGATCTCCCCTGAGGAAAGAGAAGAGCACAGTATTTGTTAAATGAAGCCCTAACAACTTTTTTTGAGGACAATAGGCTAAAGATACATATATAAAGCAATGTAGTACCAGGTCTCAGAGTACTGAGGGAGGAGAGTGTATTGAATGTTGCTCCAGTGTTGTTTGCACCGCTGCTTCTCTGTAATTGATTTCCCTTTATATCTTCCTTCTCCTCATCAACACCATCAACTTCCATTTCTTGTTCGCCAACATCTTCAACTTTGATGATCACTTCTTCTTTGACAGTGACAAAAGGCTGAGGCGTTGTTTCTATTTGGGAAAAGAAAGAAGAGTCAAGCAACATATTCTAAAGCTGAGGGTAGCTACCTAATGACACTTTATACATATATCAATACCCTTGGGATTAATAGCATGTCAGGCAATGGTGATGAAATCGCTCACCTGTTTTGACAACGCCAGACTTCTCCAAGTCTTCTTTATATTCCTTCTTCAGCTGCTTAACTATTTTCTTGCTGTGATTGGACTTCTTTACTCGGAAGACATCTGGTCCTTCTGTTTGGAACAGAAGGAAAAAAAGTAAAATAGTTTAAGACACCTTTATAACATTTTCCCCCTAACATGATTTATTCATCATCATCTTCATCATCATCATCATCTTAAAAACATACACGTGCAAGAGTATATTTGCTCATTTTTTTAAGAGATGTGGAAAAATATATCCTTCCTCAATTAATGCGTTCTGATTGGAAATCAGAATGAGAAAAATGATTTTTTTTTTTAATTAATGAAGGCAGAATGACAAAGAAGTGCGTTCTCACTGTAGTCCATTTTATTCCATTTTTTTCTTAGGAATCAAGTCATATTTTGGTTAGATCATGTTTTTTTTTAACATCAGAATTGGGTATTTAGTGACGATTTTTATTATGATCTCGAAAATAAAGAGGATAAGTGTGAAAATGGCGGCTCGCAAAGCTTCTATGGTCAGCCAAAATGAGCGTCGGTGCGGTACCTTCTTCCTCGTCATCGTCGAAACTAAGCAAACTGCCTTTTGTGGGTCCAAATAAGGTACTGCCGTCTTTCACCTTCTTGTCCTTTTTAAGATCTTTACAGCTTTTAAAGTTGGCCCCAAAGCCATTGCTCTTGGGGCTGGAGCTATCGTTGTTATTGCCGCTGGACGTCTCCAGGAAAGGGACTTCTTCTGAAACAGGCCCGAACAACGTAGGTGCCAGCATCGGCTGCACATTTTCCTCTCGTTCCTCCTCATCGGACTCGTTTCTTCGTCGGAAATTTGCGCGTTTGATCCTTTTAAACATTGTCGTTTTCAGCAGCGATCAATCATGCCTCAAATATGGAGAGAGTAGTAGTCAAATGCTGCAGAATTGACATCCGTTCTATACTGAGCGACTTTCTTCCACCGGGGAGCGCTGCTTCTTCGTTCTGCAAATGCGACACATTTAATGCCTTTTCATTCCTATTACTGCCCCATCTGCTCAGAATGTGTATATATGCATCAGTTGTGCACCCTGGGCAATGGTTTAAAAGTCATTTTCATAAATATAATATGTCAATTAATGTAATAAACTGTTTGTAAAGCCAAATAGTTGAAAAAAACTCTAGATGAAGCCTTTTCTATGCATTTTTCTTATTTTTTTTGACAATGGATGACTGAAATTCAGCTTTCAATTACATACATTCCTTCAGAAACACCCATAACAAATTCATCAAGCATCCTTCATTTATTTCTAAGCTAATTATCCTCTTAAATGCAGTATAATTTAGTCATGCATCTTAAACTGTTGACCCTTACTGCACCAAGTCATGAATTTGAAACCTATGTTAACCTTCAGAAATCATTTTTTTATAAAGTCATCTATTCTCCACCAGAATAAATCCACATCAATTTCCTCATGTGCCCAGAAATGTGTTTTGTTACCTCCCTGAAACAATGTCAACACATAAGACAATGGAAATACACCATTGCATGAGACAGGTGGGCTGCAGTCAAAATAATCTTATCAGCAGAGTATGTAAGAAGCAAGTCCCATGACACTTGATTGCTGCAATATGCATGTTACTGTGTCAAACACGTTACTGTGGGTAAAAAGGTTGACAGGGCTCGTGTCCTTTCTGATCAAACAATATGCATTCTGCACATCTGACATTGTTCTCTTGCATCATTAAATGGCAGACATGCGGGATGCAGTTAGCGAGGGTCATTACAGAGCCATTACTCAACGTGCTGTGTCGACGCCGCGGCAAGATAATAACTGACCAAATTAAAGTGTCACCACAGAGGAAGCTGGAATGATTTGCTGTGATTAATTAAAATCCAGATGACCCTTTGGCATTAAAACAATAATTGGATGAAAAAGCAACTCCCTGTAATATCTTCCAATTAATGTGCTACTTACTACGCGAGTTTGTAAACCCATTTGCCCCCCTTTTCCTGTCACATGTTCATCATCAAGGAGGCCAGAGTAGATTTTGATGTCAAATATGATAGGTACACCCAATTTGAAAAATTATTATAGCTTTGTGCGTGATTATGCAGGATTTTTGGTTTCACCCCTAGTGCTGCTCACTTTTATCTAACATTATTAGATTTATTGAATGCACTTTTCTTTTTTTTAATACCATTTTATGTAAAAAAAATATTACCATTCAAACTGAGTTTTTGCCAAGACAATTCTAGAATCCTTCAGTTTTAATTTTACTTAACGGACACTTGGGGGCACTCTTACACTTTCTAATAGAAACTACTGTTACTTTTCTGGGGCTAAGGGGTACGACTCAAAGTTTATTCATGTATGAATGCTAATAAAATACAATGACATTTCCTGATGCAGTCAGTGTCTGCTGCAAACCAGCAAGAATATAGATAGCATCAATGGTTCAGTTAGAAAGGCTGATCAAGTAGCCTCCATGTCTATATGTGATGTTTCATTGACTTAATTTAATGGAAAAGATATTTCATGATTTAGTTACTTGTAATGTCAACTGCCTAGAAGTACTGATAATAATTTAATCTGCCCACATCAACTGAAAATGTGATTGAAGTCCATGGTTTGATTTGCACTGATGGAACCAGCACAAGGGTTGGATAGCCTGGCTTATTAAATACAGAGAGTGCATGTCGTAAGGTAATGAAGATAGAGATATTATTTTTTTTTTAGGTTGGGTAAGTGCCACTGTAATTAAAGGGCAATGGGAGCTTCACCTTTCACCTTTAACTAAATACTTTCATTAATGCAAGGTTATGTTTGGTAGCTTGGAGAAAATTGGGATGTCAAAATTAATGAATGAGTCCGTTTTTTTTAAAGCAGGATTAAAGCAGTCAGGTTTTCATAGTCGACAGTCCTTTCCTTTCCCTTTTTTTTTAATGAGAGATGTTTGATTTTTGGAATGATCATATCCCAGTGATCTCTGGTAATAGCGTACTTTGAAAGCAGAAGATTGATGTCATTTCACAAACGCCAATTTAAAATAAATATGATAACTTGGACAAATTCCTATTATTATCTCGAACAGGAGATCAGATATTTGTTGAGGAGGGAAGATATGGGAATATTTTAACAGTCTGCCTAAGTAGTAGCTACAAACACATGAATATATGCAGCCTAGTATATAGATCTCTCTTGTAGCTCGGCCATAGATTCCATAAACGGTAATTTGAAAAGCTTTTGTCCAACAGAAATGCATTGTAATGTAATCGTACAATATAGTACAGTAAAGACAGACTGAGCTAGGTCAGTGTAGGTCAGAATGCCCAATGAATATTAACATGATAGAGCTGGTTGTGGTATTTACAGATTTTACACGTCAGGTGATTTAAATAGAATTATATGTGACATCATAATTAAATATTAGTCACAGATTGGCCTTCTTTGCTTCAACAATGCAAATAACATAAAACATTTTGACCCAAACACAAATGACAATAGAATGACAGGATCAATTCTGAATGGAGAAAAAGGGGAGAAGTCAGTATCTAACCTTAAACAAGGAGAAAAAAAAAACATGTCCTGTGCATAATGCAATCGCTACTGGATAATGGATACAATGACTTTCGCTGTCGAGTCCCATGCTTTCCATCGACCTTCTCCACCTGAAATACTGACACGGCTCATCAATTCTACCTTTGTTGATTGAAACGGCGCTCCCCGAGCGAAGCTGTTGTTTTGGTGTCAGAAGAGCAGGAAACACTTTTAAAAGTATAACAAAGTTATCAGAGTAAAGTTCAGTGTCAGCAGCAGTGCCTCTGCTCTGTTTGCACTCTACAGCAACCCCCCCCCCCCCCCCCCCCCAACCCAGCCCCCAACTATCAGTCAAGGTAGCATCTAAGTCTAATCACCAGGAGCCACACTTGCACATCTTGCCCCGGTGAAGGAATTCTGTGGAAGGGAAATATGGATCCCTGAAGGACACTGATAGTTCACACTACACAGGAGGAGAGAAAACATTGGAAAGTAGCTGGCGCAGCAGGCTTCTTTGCTTTTTCTCTGTCTTTACTCGCAATGAAAAATGCCCACTGACAAAAGGGTAGAATGTTCTAGCCAAGATCTTGAAAAGTGAAAAGGGGGCTCAGAGGAGAGTGAGTCACATACACATAGAAAAATACCTACTGTGAATGTCAAAAAAAAAAGTGGAGGGGGCTTTCTTACATCTCTATGGTGGACTGGCTTTTTTTTTTTCAGCTGTGCCATTTCAAAAGAACGCATTTGAAGTGACATATATACCGTATAATTCTTTTTAAAAAAGCCATTTATAGCTACTTTTTTTTCCTATAGCAGGTTAACTTGGATATTTTACAAGTGAAACTGTAAACATGGACAGGAAATTTAATTTGACCTCCAAAACGGAATGAACATTTTATTGCTGGGTAAAAAAAAAATGGAATAAAATGCATTGGGATGGCCATTCATTTCCCAATAGCCAACGTTGAAAAAGGAATAAAATAAGACCCTATATCTACCTTTTTTTTCTAACTCTAGCTTTATACAAAATTCCTTTTTACAAAGTTCAAAGAAAGTCTGTCTTTCAACTTTTTAAAAATATTTTGCATAATCCTGCTTTAAAACTCGCCGGTCGAGTACAGACTAACCAAATCGTAAAGTTTGTGGTCTGCATATCAACACAAAGGATTTCCATGAAATGAGAATTTTCAAGGAAATCTTTCAAGTTATCTTTTTCACATGAATTTCAAGTGAGCATTTTTCTCCCATAAAAAAAGTGCATTTAGTTACAACAATATAAAATTGGTTTGTTAATTGCCAAGCTCAACATAAAGAACTGCAGAGAGCTCTGCCAGTCGCTTAGCACTCGTATAAAAAGACCTCAAAAAGTAACCTTGAAGTCACTGTTGCTTTTTTTTTTTCAATCCACAAAGTGTTACAGGAATACATTTTTGCCTAATTCTTATTAGAAACTTAAAAATTAACCAACTGAGAAAGGAGAACCTCATGTTTTCATGCCATAGTACAAAGGAAGGTGAACATTTTGGACACACTGAATGTGGATGCTTCTCATTATAAATTTCTTTTACGAGGATGTACTCAACTCACATTCCCCTGTGTGGAATAGGCATGTTCTTTCTATGCATGTGTGGGCTTTCTTGCACTCCAACTTCTTTCTGCATTCCAAAAACATGTTCGAATAAATGTAGGCTGCAAATCAAAGCTTGCCAAAATCATTTCTTGGGCATAGGCCACATTGTAGTTAAGGTTTTTCTCTTTTGGCTGATCTAACTTAGGATGCATGTTACTTTTTTTGCTGGCATTATGCAATATAAGGTTTGTTTTTTAACGTCCAAGTTGGCTTTTTTGGATATTATTCGAACATTTTTGAGTCAAAATGGGTTGGGCATCTCTCAACTTGAATAAATTAAAGTATTCTTTCCTTTTTTAGGTAATTGATTGAGTATTCATAGCAAAGTGATTGCAGAAATATTTTAATACCTGCACAATGGGCATTATCTTACTTTTGCTTTTGGGCGCATTTGCACAAGTGATTGTTTGTTGTTAAATTGTGGGGCAATTGCAAAAATTGCAATGTGAAAAGGAAGAATAGTGCATTGTATTCTGGTCTTGACCAATGAAAGCAATCTATGCTCTTTCCTCGTCTAAATACTACACCCTTGCCCAACCACGCCCCTTTACACACAAACAGGGCCCCCCTAGAGGCCAGTCCGCAATCCCAGGTTTCCCCCAACGTACCACCCCTGCCATGGATAAATAGACTATTGTGTGGAGGACACTGGTTCACCTGTGTAGTTTACCAAACCACTATTAAGATCTTGTGAAGAAGAATCTGACTTTCTGCATGCCGAGTTAATGTGACTAAATGAGCCCACGCTGATCTATAACGTCTGCTCTTTAAGGCACCTGCGAGTGAGTCATTGGGTGAGCAGGAGGTGATGTGCCTGTTTAAAGAAAAAAAACAGAAGGGAGAAAATATGATGATGTTTAAACCCACTTTGAAGTCTCTTGAACTGCTAAATAAATGATGTGCTCAAGAAGCCTGCTGAAATGACTCCAGATCTTCCACCTGCGGCTCCTTGCTTAAATATTCATTTCCTGTCATATTCTCATATTCAAACCCCTTTTCTCGAAAACGCACGTTTGCTTGTCAAAGATTGAAGGTGATGGCAAAAATCTACTTGCAAACTGTTTTTGTCTTGGAGAGCATAAAGGAGAGAACCAGAGTTTTTTTTTTTATCCTTAATCATCATCACAAACGGCCCCCTAAACTCCTTCATCAGTGGACAGTGCTGCAGAGAAGACGGGGGAGAAAAAAAAACAGCCTTTTCAGTTCTTTCATCCTTGCAACGCTCATAAAGGCCTTGAGATTAGCGCTCATTGAGTTAGCTTTCATTTGCCAGTTTGGGGGTGCAGGGGCTGCTTCCACTGAGGAGGCACTTGTTGGAGAGAATTACTCCGGGTAGAAAATGGAGAAAGAGAATTTTTAATGTGGATGTTTGGAATATGAGCACAGCGGAAATTGTGCCACATTTCTGTGTGAGCTTGGCTAATTAGTGTATCACTGGACACATGTTTAAGCACATAATAAAGTAGGTGAACGCTGTGATAAATTGGGATGATTATGAACAATGATTTTCAATTTGGGTTCCTTCTCGAGGTCATGCAAAAGAAAGCCAAGTAATTTAGTGCAAATATTTTCACTCCTACAATGATATTTCAAATATGTCGTTTTTATTCATTCATTTTCTGAAACACTGATCCTCACAAGGGTCGCGGGAGGGTCCTGGAACCTATGCCAGCTGACTTGGGGCTGCTATATTTTTAGTTTGTGAACTGTAATGTGATTTTAGAAGATGGCTTTGTATTAAAATGTGAAGTGGGAATCTGTACATATTCCAACTTACAGTAGAGCTCAAGCAGCTGTAAAACCGTTTTAATATAGTACTTAACATTTTGAAAGGTTTCACACTAAAGTCTCATGAGAGCAAATTGCACAAAATGAGAGGTTTTACATGCTATCTTTACTAATTTATTAGTGAATCTGACTGCTCATTAGTCCATCATGTGTAAAGGGAAGTCTTGACCCTGCATCGACTTTTCCCTCCTTCTCATTTCCCCACATGTGGATTTCACATGTTCTCAGGAGTTTTCCCTCCCCTTCTCATGCGTGATTACATTGAAAAGAAAACCGTGACTTTTTTTGTGGAATAATTCCCCTTTCCGACTAGGAACAACAAGGAGTTTTTTGTCTTTTAAATCTTTTGACAGAAGGATTTTTCCTTGATTTTCCTTGAATATTTTTAAACGACCTTTGGAACTGCTAATTATGTCATGTCCGTTCTGGATGAGAGCGTCAAAGTTCTTATGAGTATCATTAGGCATAAATAATAGTAAGTTAGGGTATAGATTCTGTAGAATTTCTAAATGCCCCTTTAATTTTTTTCCCTCACTATATGAAGTTTTCACACAAATTAGACGGTGGATGTTGTGATTGATTTGCACCAGTTTGATGCATCTTTCCCACCATCATCTTCTTCAGGTTCTAGCTCGAGTGATGAAGATGAAGTGCCTCTGGCTGCTTTTGAATTGGCTGGATTTGTGGCTTAACTTAAAACATTTCAACCGAAACATATCAGTGAAGGAACAGACAATTCACATTTGTATTTACCTTTTATGGTGTAAATGGTTAGATTCCTTTGTACCGTGAAATTGGTTGTTTTACTGTTTTTGTCATTTAGCAGTACGATTAGCGTTAAGTGTTAAGAAATGTTTATAATGTGGAACATTTCAATTTCATGTCTGCTGTTTTCTGTGGAAGTCATTGCTCTTGTTCTCAATGTGAAAGTGACCTACCTGCTATCATTCTTTCAAATTCTGTACCTGCCAATGGGGAGTGCTTGAGCATTATTGCAGTTGATTCTGGGCAAAATGCGTACCCTAGAATGGACCCAAGTCAGTCTTAGGGTCCACATAGAGATAGAATAGATGGGAATCGATCCCACGCTGCCCACACTGAATTCAGTCCAATGAACCACTACACCATCAGGTGCTGTCAGCTTTGTAATATTGTTCATAAACCACGATACTAGCAATCTGAAGAAGCATTGATTAATCATTGGCTTTTTCTGAGTGCCTTTGGCCACAGCACACAAATGTGTTAGTAACCATGAAGGATCATCACAGTCTTTGCCCGAGTACTTGGTATGCAGCAAGTTTACAATAACTGCTTAAGATTCTGCAGAGGTACAAGATTTCTTTGAGTGATTTATTTGTCCAGCATAAGGAGAAAATGTGCCTTCGGGGCAACTTGAATTAAAATGGATGACATTTTAAAGCCCCTCAAGAACAACCAGCACGACAAGCGGGCTTCTAGCACGAGCAGAAGGCCTCACACCAGGGCCTTGCGTGCAAGACCGAGAACGCGGGCAACAAAGCTGTCCTCGAGCTTTACATGTCCTGTCTTCAATACCCCCTGTTGGTGGACCCAGGAGAGGCTATCCGTCACCCTCCACCCAGTTTGTTTGAAGATGAGAGGAAGCGAGCATGAGCGGAGGGAAGGCCGAGAGGAGGAGAGGTAGATGAAACCCCGCTTGTTCTCTTTGAACTGCTAATCGCCGTGTTTAAAGCTGACCTCGCTTCCTGTCTCCGTCTGTGCTCGGCTCATTAAAATATGTACCCTGATAAAGAATCCGGAGGGGGAGTTCAACATATTCTCGCCACGGTGGTTGTCAAACATGAAATTTCTTCCTCAGTGCTAGTATTAATGCGCGAAAACTACTGTTATGAGATTTGAATGTCTGACTGGATGAGAGACAGGGAAAATACTGGACTTTTTTTTTTTATTTTTTCTTATTTTGTTGCCGTCACTATATCAGAATGGATCTGATACATGCCATTCCCGGAGCAAAATTGCTTTCTTATCATAATCAGTTTGGAAGGACTAAATGAAAACAGTCGAGAAACATTCTGTGAATTCCAATCTGAGTTGACGCCATTTATTCACAGGAGTGTTTTTAAATAAAAGCTGAGGTGAGCTATACAGATGCTGTACAGTGATCTCGCACTACCTAATGTGCTGCTCTAATGGCTTTTCTGGCTTTAGATTGGTTTATTTGATGAAGATTTCAACATATTCCGCTTTTCTGATGGGGTACTACTCCTCTTGCCCTTGTTACAGTCATCACTGCTTATTTAGACAATCATCGTCGAATCTGGTGTCTTGAACGTGATCAATTACTGGTCGAGTTTGGATCTGATCTCAGGGAAAAACAGCACCCAGGCAGGCTAATCTATGGTGATTGAACCTCGATCCAATTTGGGAACATTCATACTAACGCACCCGCCCGAAGATCAGCAGGGCAAAGAAAGGTGGGGCAAGGCGATCACGCCGGCGTAAGATCAATCAATCAGGGCTCCCGTTGGCTGGTATTGACTCTGCCGCCCCACTGGGATTCTCACTCGATGCACTTTAAGGCATTTTCACACGGGTCGATGAAGAAGCGTGCCCGGGCCGACTCTCAGCATTTATTGGGATGCATTTGGGTAACGACTTGTCTCGCTCGAGCGTGTTGCCGGGGACCCCACGGTGCCTTGTGTCGCCTGCTCCAACACACTCATTCAATGGCTGTTGATGAGCTTGAATGAGTTGTACCACTGTGAATATAATGTAGATTGTACCAATAGCCTAACCTGCAACATAAGATAATTACTGCGGTCATCTGTGAAACACTGGATTTTACATTCACAGAGGTATTAAAATATATCGTTTTCAGCCTGAGCTTGATTCTTTGTAATTTCTCCTATAGACTGCTTGCCATTTGCCTTGTTTGAAACAACTTTTACAACCTTGCTGCTCAATACTAACCTTTCTCTGTCGCTGAACCCAAGTCAGTGACTGGAAGTTGAGACTGTACCAAGACAGTACCTACTTGGGAAACTGAACTTGTCTTGTTCATTGTTCCTTTGTCCAGGTTTGTGTATTCATTTTTGTGGACACATTTTTGCAATGGTAGGCATTCTACCCCATACTGGTCCCCTTTTAATTGCAGTTAAAATGTCCTTGTGTTCATATTTTTTAAACTGTATTGCTTAAAAAGGATTGAGCTACTAGATGAGTTTGTCACAACAACCTACACGTTATTAATACGTGTTTCGTTCGTTGGATTTTATTCCTCTTCCTGTTATCAAGATGGTCATCAATCATCCAAATCACGTAGTGACAGGCTAAGTGAGGGATGATTGACATCTGATGATTACCTGAGCTGTAGGGCGTCGCGGGTCTCCATAGCAAACTTCCCTGGAGGTTAAAGGTTTTTACTTTGCATTGATGGATGACTTTATTAGGACTAGGAGGAAAAATATAGGTTATAAAACATACAAAATTGGTATGTCCAAAAATGGACACCTTTTCATTATAGTTGACTGCATTTTTCAAGAATTTAACCCTTGATGATGTAAAAAATCATAAAAAAAACAACTTTCTGGTATATAATCTATTCTTATACGACAAACATTGCCAATTTAGTACTACAGTGCTGACCAAAGTTGGATAACTTGAGGGCAGATGGTTTTATACAGACGATAAAGCTGGATATTTATTCGGGAATGGAATTGCAGCATAGGGAAATAAAGGTCCAGTTACCTAAATTCATTTGTCTTCTGAATACTGCAAACAAACCCGTGTTCAATCATTACGGCTATAATTTACAGTAATATTGTCTGTTGGAAAAGGCCAGGAAATAGTTACAAAAAGCTTCTGACAGAGGTTTAGTTTTACAGGATTAGCTTTATCCACTGTAAAGTCTCTTTCCTCCCCACCACAACCCAATTTGCTGAGTATGTCTGACACCATGACCCTTCTTTTATACAAAGCCTGAGCAGCGTAGGTTTGGGTGGGGGGTCTCGTGCAGGTGGAGGGGAGTTGAGCAATGTTTTATTGGCAGGTGGGCTCACTCAATAGAGTCAAGGTAATAAAACAAGTTTGAGAGGAAAGCTGAAAAAACGGGGAAAAAGGGGGATTGAGTTGAGCAGAGGCGGCCGGAACAACCACGAGGTGAAAATGCTTTCGATCTGACAGGTTACTGATTGACTCAAACCTTCTAAAAGGACTCGCTGAGACTTTTTAAAGGTAGAGGGAAAAAAAACACCAGCCATTCCTCCACATTGTGCTTTCCATCACTTAGTAATTGAACAATTCGTTTAGTAAACTTTTTGGTCCATTCCTGATGTAATATGTAGCACAACAACTGACGTGAAGGGAATTTAGAGAGTTCTTTTTAAATGCATTATTGACTGCAAGCTGTTTTGTACTGAATTGTTTAGGGTAGAGCTGTCCAAATGTATCCACCAAAAGGGGCAGTGGGTGCTGGTTTTTGTTCCAGCTGATCCATAAACATTACACTTTTAGCTTAAATTTGCCTATTCTGATTCAACCTAATAGCATATTTCCATTAAACCAGCTGCATTATAAAACAGATTCTATTAAGTTTAAAAGCTGTATACAACATTATGTACTCCTCTTTCCAGTGTTTGCATTGACCTTTGTATGTTACAATTTTGCAATAGTAAATACAGTAGTAGTCAGCTCTAGAACAACAATGGTCCTTTTTCTTTAGTTCTTAGCCCTCTATTTGTATGTCCTCGCTTCCATCTTGACCGCAATATTGGTTTGCGTATCATTTTCATATGGTGGAAATAACCTTCATTTTCTAAAGAATCAACAGTACATTTATCAAAGATTGTTGGTATGCATGTACATGTGCATATTGTTGTTGACCCTAGTGAGGATAAGAAACTATGAACCATGGTTTCTAGATTGGATGCAATTTTCTGGTTTCTGCATGTTTTACCCCCCCACCAACACCCCCCCCCCCCCCCCCATACCCTTCTTTACTGTCCTTTAAAGAAAACCCAGACAATGACTGACATAAACATAGTGGCAACTGTGATTTTATTGGCTTGTATTATGACTTGTTCCTCCTGTATGCTTTTAACCTTAAAAAAAAGTGCTTGAGCATAAGCCATCTTCTCTGATTAGAGCTTTGTATGGCAGTCACGCATGAGATAAGCCACGCACACATGCAAAGCCACACCATTCTTTCACCTCACAGACGAAACTTATCTCACGCATCCATAATGAGAACTGACGCTGAGCCCCTACCCAGAACACATCCACACCATCCACCTTCTCTCCCCAAATACCAGGCGGCTGAACATATGACTCTCTCAGTAAGCCCCAGGCCAATTAGTGTGCGGTTGCCGCATTGTTATCTGGTAGCCATTGCGGCATTTTCCTACCACCACAAACTTTTACTGCTGCTTCACGGCAGCCCAGAACAGGAGATGGCTGTTATGTGATGACTTGTGAGCTGTGGGTGGTGAATCTTGATAAATAGGAAAGCTTGACTTGACTTGAAAATGACTTAAGTATTGATTGTTATGACATACAATGGTGGATTGAGCTTCTCTCACAAAAGGAAAGGCAAACATTGCAAAAACTGCAAAGTAGTCCTTAGCACGACAAGAGATGCTGACAAACAACAGTATTAACACTCACAGAGTAAAGCACAGATTTTAGTTGAAAGGTGTTTTAGTCTCTGTGGCACTCAAGAGCTCCAAAGTAACAATTCTAAAGGTGATGCTAAAACCTGTAAGTGGAAGGAAAGAATTTACTTTCCACAATAACTTTCCTCCAGTCTAGAATCTTTATTTAACACTTGAGTATTACACTTCAAAAGTATACATTTCAAACGTCTTTTTTCTTTTTGCGGGTAAATAAATTGACAAGGGCAAATTTCCCAGATTTACTTAAGGCACAAAAAAGTACGAGCGAGAGAACTTCTAAGTCCCTCAGCTCTAGCCTGAACTTTGTCAAGACATGTTCACACTGCTTAAAGTTCACGGGCAGATTGTTTTGCAGCATGAACAGAGATGTAGAAGAATACAAATGACAGTTACCCTGTTAGAGATTATAAACACAAAATTCCCAACATCAAATAAATCATAACCTCTGCAGGATTTATTGCTAATTGCATGCCTTTTTGCCCCAGACTGTCTACCTGGGCTACTCTCACAACAGGGGGGCGGGATATCTTTGAGCTTATCATACATCAGATCACTTTTGTTCTTTTTCAGAGCACAGAATGTTGTTGTCAATCTCCGGAGGAAACCCCCCACCCGCCCCCTCAAACGTAAGTGAACACCTACTTGATAATAAAATGCAAAATCTTCCAGACTTCAGCATATCTCTCCACTCATAGCACTGGTTTGCTCCTCTTGCCACCCGTTATTATAACCATTAGCTCATCTTTGCTGATGTCTATTGGTCCCCTGAACATGAAATGCAAGTTGTGCGTTCAGCAAAATAGCTGTTGCAGGTACATTAAAAATATGGCTTGAGGTATTTTTGGACTCTGTCTTTACAGTATGTTCCTTCTTGTAACTAGATAACAGTACTGTGTATAACTTAAATTGTTCATACTATGCATAGATCTTCTTAACACTCCCTGTGACTTTTTTAAGAAAGAATTTGGAGTGTTTCTTCTAAGATATAATTGTTTTAGTAGATTTTGAGGAGCTGGTAGGTGGATTTGATGGGTTGGTGGGTCAATTTAAATGAAGAGATGCTTGTGCAATGATTAGATGGCCACCAATTCAGGCTGTCAAGCACTTGGTGACCATAGTTGGCTTAATTCTCATAATATTTGTACTATTCTCGTAGTCCCCTTTGTTGTTTTTTTGCATTCACTTTGTTTTGGGGTTCTAAAATGGATGGGGAGATTGTGTTATTTGACCTAGTGGGCAAATACATTTCTTAAAGTTGATTTTCTATTAATGCATCTTGGCTAGAAATGTCAAGATAAAGAGTTTTAGCATCAAACTGTTATGATCCTTCACCCAATGTGACCTCCTCCTCCATCTCCTCTTGTCATTGCTTATCTTCGTCTTACTAAGCACTTTCCTCGTTTTTTCCTTTTCTTCTTTTTTAATATTCCGTAAATTCCCAAGACCGCGCTTGCTTGGTTGCCTTTTTTTTCTTTTCTCCACGAACGATTCTACTACACACAGGTCAGTGTAGAACCAAACTGCTTGTAGATGCACTGTTCTTTTCGGTCCTTGTGCCTTTCTTAAAGAGAACTAAATTGCTGTTCAGACCACTTTAATTCGCCCATATCGCAGTGTATTGTCCACGCTTGAGCCAAATTCAACTGGGCACTTTTATTCACACTGTGAAGAAGAAAATGCTCGAACATTTGTTTTTTCTTTCTTTCTTCATAGTCAAGGCAAAAGAGACCATGAATAGTAGTAAGCCTCATTACTTTGGTAAATGGGTGAATGTTATGTGGCCAGTACCTCCTACCATATTCCTACAGGAGCAAATTGCTCCCAGGGGACCCGTAGAAGAAGTATGCATGTGTGAAAGAGAGAAGACTTTCAGGAATTTCAATTACTAAAGACAAATGACGTGAGCCACATGTATTAAGGTCTTCTGCTGGGATGCCATGTTTTAATTTAAAACACTTTTCAAACTAATTGTGGGAAATGGTGGTGAGGACAGTGCATAACGT
Organism: Stigmatopora nigra; assembly: GCF_051989575.1. Lineage (NCBI taxonomy): Eukaryota > Metazoa > Chordata > Actinopteri > Syngnathiformes > Syngnathidae > Stigmatopora > Stigmatopora nigra. The sequence goes on from NC_135526.1 coordinate 6,870,249, forward strand.
TTATAGACCAGGTAGGACTTTTATAATGGTAACCGTGCGGCAGGTCTACTGCACACTAAGGGAAATGTAATGTGCTCGCAGAAAGGGGAGTGTGTCAAATCCGCTTGATCAAATGAAAATCCGCAGTAAATCTGCCATGGGACTCCACCACATACAAGTCAGAGACAGTTTGGGTCTAGTCAAACACAAACTGTGAGTTGGAAAAATCCTCAAATCTCATTTGGGAGGGAAAGCTATGATTTGACACACGGTGTATTGGGTGATCATTATTTTTGGTTTGGAAGTTTGCATTTAGAAGGTTTCCCCCCCCCCCCTCAGGAAAGAATGTAAATAGGCCTAATAGGGTAAAAAAAATAGTGTCCCTATCATAAAAGCTTTATGAGATTTACAATGACAGAGCAAAAGCGAATAAAACTAAAATATTTTGCCTTTTGCTTCAGCTCATCAGAATGAGGACAAGAAGTCCTTCTTGAGGCGAATAAACGAGATAGAAAGTTAGCCGCCTATTAATGTATGGTAGAGTCAACACCTGGGGAACATTTTACTTCCTTAGAACCTACATAGGAAAAAATATACAATGAATTACTCCATTTTTCAACTCAAAGTTTTGTGTTTTGGGGTTCCGTTGATAGGTGGGGGCTCACTTTTCATGTTCTGCCTGAACTTGCATGAGTTTTCTTCTTCAAATGAGTTCTCCTCACATATTCCAAGTCATGTCTCTGGAAAAAGGACAATATATTACCTTTCAATGTGAAATGAATGTCCATATTCTATAAGGAAAGGATAAAAAATACAATGTGCTAGTGCAGGTTGTAGTACACTTCTATTAAGAGTTACAATAATTATAGAAAACAAGGAAGGTGACTGTTTTGTTTTGTAAAACTAAACCGAGGGATCAGAAAAAAAATGCCCATAATCAAGTTAAGGATTTAGAATTGTGTGTAGCGCTATGCATCAAAATGATGACATATGGATGCCTTAAATGCTACTTGTGCTGCTTCTATCTCCATGGTAACCCAATTTCTCTATCTGCTGTGGACACAAATGTCAAGCAAAAATGAATGGAAAGCGACATCAAAGTAGCACAAGGTATGAGTGGAATTGACACCTCATTTTGTTATGTGAAGTAAATGAAGTCAGTCATTGCTATTCTCTTGCATCTGCTAACGGATGTTGAGGTGAGATATCCAAATCCAAATTGAAAGATATATTAAGCGCATTAGCAAAGAAAGGGAAAAGCAGCAGTAATGGGAGTAAATTGAGGGGGAAAAAAATGAACCTCTGCGGATAAAGACAAAAGGATCTGCTCTCATGTCTGCCTCAAGACCTCTATTATCTCATCTAACCTGGAATTGATTACATTCAGTGTGATCATTCATACTAGAGTACTCATCCACTGCAACCTTAGGGAAAGCCAAAAAGAAAGTGCCCCCCACCCCACCCCATGCACTCATGCAAACGAGACAAATAATGTGACAATATTATCTGTATTCTGGGTTATCAAGCAGCCGCGAGTCGTTTGCCAAGCATGTGAAGAATAGCTCAATGGAGGTGAAAACAAAGGACACAAGAGAACATACAAATCCCTAAATGTTTTGGATCCCTATTTCACATATTCTATCTTTCATTACTACTCTCAGGGACCCTTACTCTATTCCCTTGCTTTTCTCTTGTGGGAGGCCAGATTGCAGTGGTTGTTATGTTCATCTGTGAATATACGTTGACATTTAGAATTTAGTCAAAACTCTTTGTCAAACAGTGACATGAAGCCATTGGCATACTGCAGATGTTGAAGCACATACTCAGACTATTGTGCTTTTAGTATTCCTTGTTTTAATGAGGGCTACTGTTTACTTATGAATGTAGAAAAACTGTCATCTTAAAGGGTTTATCTTTTAACATTTTAATCAGGTTAAGAATGACAATTTAACATCTGAAAATAGGTTAAAAGTGTGTGGTTCCTTGTTGGAATTGTACAAAACCACAGGCTTACATGTCTAAGTGAATGATACAGAACAAGGCCCAAATAATTAGTTAATTCACAGTGTTGTTTCTGCCTGTTGGGATTTAATTAAAGAACTTAGAATGATAGCAGAATGAGCACTTCACTATGTAATGGGCTGGGCTTTACACATCTCTTCTCCACCCCCTATTATATTTCATAAGACACAGTGCCTGGAGGGTTGTTTTTTTTTTTTAAAAAGAAAAGACTAAGTCATGTACTAACTCAATAAAAAAAAGCCTCCTCAAGGCTGACATGGTTGGAGAAGTGGGTGAAAGAAAAAAAAAAACTTTTATAATCACAAAAACACATTAGACAATAACAACTTCTGGAATTTGTCGACCATATTTCTTTGTTAATCTAAGACAGCGGCTTATACGAATGTTACTTACCTCTACACAGTGAGCGAGTGGTGTGTTGTATGTGATAGGATGTGTCTCTTCTCATCACATATCTATAAAGAAGTGTTCTACTCATCTCTCACTCCTTTCCACTTTTGTTTCAAGCTCTCTCTCTCTCAATTCCCTGAACTTCTTTGTGATTAAATTATCCCATGATAGAGTCCTCCACACTGCCAGTCCTCAGACAGACAAGGGAATGGATGGAGACTCCCAATGAGTGTATAAAAGAAAGAAAGAAAGTGAGGCCCTGCAAAGGCATGAGAAGGCGAGTTTGCGTCAATCCTAAATGTTCCCCCCAATCAAAAGTGCTAGATGTTAGTGATTGTTGTTTCAGTTTGAACAGATTTCCTTAGTTCACATTTTAAAGTACCTAACAAGTAAAATCTTAAAGAGAACAACTTAGAGAATTTCCATTTTGGCATGTCATGGTCATCAAATGGTTATTGTACATAACTCTTAACCTCCCTCTGGTAGCGTCAACTCAGTACTTTGTTTCTCAAGTAGTTATCAGTTTGTCTTGTGATCTACTTAGTGGTGTTGAGGCTGACTTTTATCAAAGCCAGCCATGTGACAAGTACTTCAATAGATTATGCTATGAGAATTGAGTTGGCATCTTGGCTCATTGGTAGTTTAGTGCTTCATAAAACTGAGATGGATTCAAGTTCACTACATATGTTCTGATTTGGTCTTATTTGCGAGTAGACAAGGTATTGGAGAGTGTATTCATAGTTTCTTTGGTCTGTAACCAAATACAATGTAACTGTGGTTTTTGTTGTTGTTTTTTTGCAGTTCGTTTTGCAGGTTTGAATTCACATTAGCCCAAAACCTTTTGGGTTTTGTCCGAATCAAAGCCTTGCAGGTGTAAATGCTTATATTTTATCTTTCTGATCTGTGATTTGCTTGTTGTTTTTCTCTGGAGACTGACATCTCAAAAGATTAGATTCTTATACAGGTCAGGGAGCATTTGTGCCTCTTTGAACTCAAGATATTAGCTCCATTTTGAACAGGCGCTGTAGCTCAGTCCTTGTAGTTATATTATTTTTCAAAGGGTCAGGTGAGTAGGAGTTTCAGAGAAACGGCGTTTGTGTGAGGGAGTCAATACGCTTGTGTCGACATGAACTTCTTGGACCCTCCTTGCTCTGCCAGAATCAAATAAATATTACTGAAAACAACTTTCACCAAAACATAAGCGTGATATCTATCTGAAAAAAAAGACTTTTGTCACTGTTAGTGTAATGCTTATAAAGTTAATGACAAAAAAAATAAATAAAACTGGTTTTTACTAAACCTGTAGTCAAAATAGATGGAGTGGCTTTGATGCTACACATTTTTTGGCCATTGTAACTTGTACGCCAAAGGTGTTTGATGGAGTCTGTTCATTCGTTTAAAACAATGAAACTATTTTCAAACAGTTGCATCCCTGAAACAACACAATTAGCACTAATGGTAATTTGTTTCCAACAATACCAGCAGCTTTTTGGCACGAAACAAGAATACAAAATCAAAGGAGCTAGGCCCTTCGGAATTTGCATTTGCTTTAGGAAAACAAAGCACACCGTAGTTTTTGTTGCCTGTCATTATGCCTTTGTTATTTGCAGATTGCAATTGCTTTTGAACTCAGCATTTAAACAGACTCCCTATCAGCCTAATGCTTTGAAATAAAATGGCATTGAAGGCTTGATTTTTATCGAAAGGAGTGGCAGTTGGCAATCTATTGATGTCGGGATTTGAAGATGACAATAACATTTTGGGGCTTTGAATATATGCTATTTGCATCTCAGCCACCCATTTTGTTAGGTCTATAAAAATAGATAATGACTTAATTCCAGATCCACTACTTTTCGCAAATGCATTTACTCTCAAATTTTAACTGAATGATTCTGGTCCCATTTTTTTTCTTCCCTTTTTCCTCTCCTGCTCTCTTTGGGTAAGTGACTCGCGCTGTAAAGTGTAAAGGTTGCCACAGTAACAGTAGCATTCATGGCTTTAAATTATCTAATGAGCGAGAGGTGATGGGATCATGAGCACCGTGAAGAGACCGAACAGCTCCTAATTTTCCACTCAGAGTTCATTCATCTGCCCATATTGTTGAGATGGCATGAATATAATCAGGTTAGACAAAGGAAAGTACTTTGTCCAGTTTGCTTTCTAGCTCTGGCACCCTCCTTTGCTCTTTCAGCGCTGCCCAATCCGTTAGAGACAAATGTATGCAGAATTTCTTAGGAAAGCAGGCCCTAAATTTGAAACCCGATCTGGAAACAAACCCGGTGGCTTTTTTTCTCTGTGAGGCTGCGATGCCGATTCCTCTTCCACCACGTTGGAGGGTGTTTCCGCCACACGTAATCAACTATCAAACACGGGATGCATGAAATCACACCCTCATTTTGTCTAGAATGATTACCTTTGTCTTCTGGAGTGTGGCTTCCCGGCATACGGGATTTGAAAAGAAAACTGATGGATGGTGAAATAAAGGAGAGGAGATTCCAACTCAGGTTGGCGAAGACGAGTGAATAAGCAATGAGAATGGATTCTGAATGAGTGATAGCGAAATAAAAATAGGCAGAATAATAGAAACGGCTCTGGATGGAAAAATTGAGGGTGAATGGGCGGAAAGTAAAAGACAGTGACGGAGGGTTATAATGCCAGGCTGCAAGGCAAAAGAAGATGTAGGGTGAGACAAATGAGACGGAGAAGGATAATGACACAGTGCTATGAGCATATGTGCCGAGGCAAGGAGAGCGAGATGCTGCTTGGAGGCAAACAAACGCAGACTCTAGCTTGCCGGCCCTCCCTCCTCCGCAAAAGTGTGTGCGTGTGTGGGCTCGTGCCCGCGTGTAAATGAGATCGACTCCCTTCTAGCACGTACACAAACACCCGCCCCCATCTGTTTTCAACAAACACGCTGTCATACGCAAACACGCACATGCACGCAATTGCCAGGCGGCATGAAAGCAATCAATATTTTAAGCAGACATCTGAAGAGTCCGGTTTTCCCCGATGAGCATCGGCCCTAATTGGTCCGGACAAACAGCCAAAGGACAACAACGTCGACACGGCCCGCGCCAAATGCGGCAATTAATACAACGTGAACAGGAGTCGCAAATTTAATCCATGCGTAAATATCGACGAGGCTTTTGAACACGTCTGCCAATTATTGCTGTCTGCTGGTTTCAGAGGCCAGGTTTGCGCCGCCATTTGCATATCTAAATGAGGGATCGTCACATCTCAGCGTGTGCGCGACCGCTTCGGAATATCTGATGTTCATTCTGTCATTTTGTTGCTTGTTTGTGCTTCATTTGAAGTCAACTTGTTAATAAATAACTCCTGCTTTCATAACAAGCTACGGGTTAAACACAAAACCGGCCTGACATTTCCGAAGCCTGGAATGCAACTCTCGGGAGATCTTGTTATTCATACCAAATGTGTCAAAAGTGTATGTTTTTTTCTCCCTTGCATGTGTATCTGTATTTATCTGGTGTGGCAGATAAAGAGATGGAAGGCCAGTTTGTGGAAGAGAAAAAAAAAAAAAGCAACAGTCCATTTAATAGATTTATTCCACCAGTGCTGTTACCGCGGGCGTACCCAACAGCACAGTCGTTCCTTATAGCCTCTAAACCCAGATCAATTCTGTCAGATGTTGGAGAGCGCCAACAAGTGTCAAATTAGGAAACAGAAGAGAACATTACAAGGAAGTGTTGCAGATAATGTCCAGTGTTGGGCCTTTTTAACTTTAATTCAAGCTTTTTTGAGAGTGTAGTGACTTTTATTAGGATGGCACAACTTGGACAAAACTTTGCAGAAGTGTTTTCCAAATGCGTAGGACTGCAAGGGCTCACCACTTAAATTCCTGCATTGAGATAGTTTGTTGTAGGTAAGATTGAGCATTTTTGTAATCCACTTTCAGCAAGTCATTGTGTCATAATTTAAATATTGGTTCTTACCTTAGAAGAAGAAGTTCAAAGCATAATGCATTTTCACCATACTTGACTGTAGCTATTCTCCATTGTTAAAGTGGCATTATTGTTTTTTTTTCTCCCTAAAAGGGATGGGGAAAATATATGTACCATAATCTGGTGACATCAAAATGGATGTATGGTTTTTATTATTATTGTAACAGATACTTGCGTAGTATTCCTTAAGGGTGATAAAAGCCATAGACAATTTGAAGCATTTGTTGCTGGATGTAAATCTCTTGTGTCTAAACTCAAACCTGACCTTTCTCTATTTTTTAAAATTCATTTTGTACTAAAGGTTAATCACAGAAGCTCCGCTCTAAGCCTTTCATCGTTATCCCGACAGCGTGCAAATATTGGCCATATATAAACCTTGTCATTACAGCTTTGATATTTGCTATGATGTCCACCTGGGTTTACAGTCAATGCAGGTGATGCAATGGAGAAAAGAAGGCTGGGATATAAAAGCACTCATCCTTTTTAACCTTTCCCATCATGGGCAAATACTGATCTCTTAGGAAAATACCATTCACTTCAGTGCTGGAGTGTTAAAGCTGGAGAGAAATTAATATAGACGCATTATTTACTTGTTACCCCTGCAGTGCTGAGAAGCATTTCAAGACATAACTGCCTTTTCCCTCTGTCAGCTTTAATCCTCCACCTGCCCTGCTTTTACTCGGTCTGTCAGCCTTACCTCCCACCAGCCTGCCCTCTTCCCACTCTCGTCTCTTGCAGAGATTTGTTTGAAGAACTCCTCGGAAATACTAAAGTGCATACTTAAGAGGGAAATGCTGCACGTGAGCATTATGCAGCTTGTTAGTCCTGCTCCTCAAGTTGTTCCTGGACCACCCAGTGACACCCTGGACCCTACTCATTATTGTTTCTTTTTATACAGACCAAACAAATAAACAAACAGAGAGAAAGAAGTGCTTTGGCAATCTATGGCTGTGAAATATTTGACATTTTATTGGATCTGGAATTACTGTATGTATTCCAGTTAGAAAGTGGGACTGAATTTACGCCAAAGTGGTTGGGAGTGACTAATTTACGCTTATTCTGGAGCTTGTATGTCTTATTAGGTGGAGCCATTTTTGCTAGCAGTACTGAATAGGCAGCATAAATGCAACTTATTGTCCTGTCTCCATTCTCGATCTCAAGCTTACAACTGCCACCCATTCCCATTATGTATCATCCAAAAGCCATTTATAGATCAGCATTAGGAGTAAATGTGTTTACTGTTGGATTAGCTACCCTGTCACATTTACTTCCCGTGATTTAGCAGCTCACTGTGTTGCCAGGCAGATGTGGAGGTGGGTAGCGAGATGATTTCAATGTGACCGTGCCACATACAGACAATTCAAACAATTCCGCAGCCACATGGAATGATTGTCATTTAGTTAGTTGTCGTGTCTGTGGCCGTCGCACAGCTTTTCAAAAGGCCTGCTGTAATTTACAAATCATTTTAGATTGCACACGAGAGGAATGAGAAAGTGCATGCCGCTCAAAGTACAAACTTTGTCCCCTGAGGAAAACAGCAGGGAATAGCAGGCAGACCATATGCGATTGAGTGGTAACCGTGGTGACCCGGTGGTAAGTGGCAATTAGAGATCTGCGAGCATTATTGTTCGAGGCTTTGATTAGAGTTCCCTCACATGAACGGTTGATCTTGTTTTATTCCTTTACTAATGTTTAAATCCTGCAAGTACAGTACTTGCACTTTGACCTCCTATAATCAAGCGATAACAACAAAATGACAATTTTCAGTAGAAAAGTGTCCTTGTCCCTTATTTACATGTGCACTTTTTGCCTGAATGTAAACCGCACGTATGTGCGTACTTACATGTATTTATACTATAAGTGTATTTGTTATACAAGTATGTTTCCATACGTGTACTTATACTGCAAGTACTTGTATATGTGTTGCCACCAATCCAATGTATTGCTATTTTAATTGTAAGTGGATTCAGACCTCAAACTATTCTGGAATATCACTTGGAAAATATTTTTAGGGATGGGCTTCATTCCTGGGTCTTAATTGCTAAGATTAGTTTGCTCAGATGTGTTTTTGAAAAATGATAACAAACAAAAATTAACAACTAACTAGACAGATGCATAGCAACATGTTGGTTAGCTTTTAGAATGGGGAATTTATACAAGAATCTCTTATGCACTGAAAGAATTTTGTCTGCCACCTTACACTGCAGAGAGAATAGTAAAAAAAAGGAAGATAACACCTCCACTTTGAAATCCATCTTTCCGAAGATGGATTCCCTACCAAGAGCCTCTGGCTCTGCCCTCCTTTTAGTATGTGTCGTCAGGGTTTTTAATTCCCTATCACACCTTGGTTTGCTATCAAAACGCTTAGAGCATATTATATCATATGTATATATCCACATGTCCCCATTTGATGTCACAATTCATAACTCAAAGGCTTTTTATAAAATGAAAAATGCAACAGTTACTACAAATCAAAATATATCTACAATCTTCACTGTTTTTTTAAGACAATATAATGCTGTTGTGATGTGAAATGCTTCTTGTAAGCCAACCCCATACAAATAGGTACCCTTAAATTCTCACCACAGCCCTTTTTTTTCTTACCTTCCTGATTTCTTCAGCCCCCTTGCTTTCCAAGGCTGCCCTCTTACGTGGCCTTACGCTTTTCGATTTAGGCAGTGCAAATAGAGGAGCGCGTTGAAAAAGCAGCCAGGCTCCAGAATGTATCGCGGTCTTTGAAGTGGCTGACAAAGCAGCATCAAAGACGTTAATGCAAAAGCTTTACACTACTTGCACCATGAGGAACCTGTTCCCAACCATCACTTGCCCTGTCTTTTCCACAAAGACCAGTCTAAAGGGAAGGTTACCCATGATCCTTCTACATTCTGCTGCAAGCTCATGCAATCTCATCGATTATTCAGCTTCTAAGATGCACTGAAATGTTATAAAGCAAAGACGCAACAGCACAAAAAGCCAACTGCCATGTTTTCAGTGACAAAAATATACAGTATTATAACAAAAGTCTATGGTTTGAAGTTTCATTCCACTAGTCATGTATAACTAAATACGTTACCATGGCTACAAATTGAATATATTGTGGGTTTACTCACGAATGGTTTGGGATTGGCTTCAGAAGTTCACAGTAGTGTACACTATAGTAATATTTTATCGGACTTTTAATTGGGGAAAAAATGCTGTATCTTAGCTGTTCCTAAGACTGCACCCTTCTGGAGTGAGGCTTCAGATTTTGTTCCAAGGTTGTGCTGGAGCTCTTCTTTCAGCACTTGGAACTGTCCACCTCTCTTCTGCCATTTGTGCATCACCAAAACATCCAGACTGGAAGATGAAATCCCATCAGAATCTTTGCCTTGTTGTTCTCAGTCTATCTACTGTGTGGCCCATTGGGATCTGGACACTTGTACGTATTCCATACTGGTCCCAGGTGATCCTGTGTACTCTTCTATCTTACTTGGTTGTACCTCCCTATGTATGCTGAACCAGCCAATATCTTACACCCTGCTGTGTGATTCTACTCTAAATCAATCCATCGAAATGGGATGCTTAGAGATCCTTATTTGTCTCAATATTTTTCCCATGTCAGTGTAATTGAAAGAAAAACATCAATGTACAATGTTAAAATCATTGTACAATTCCCACAGTGCAAACAATGTGGTGACATCCCAATGTTTAACCCATCCTCATTTCTTTTATATGATCAAATGTTATGCTAGTGCATTGCCTTAAAGCAAGTGTTTTCTTCCAATCAATTTGAAAAACACATGGGTATGCACTGGTGTCAGCAATATTTGCATCATAGTTGCCTGTACAGCTTTTGCAAACCTTGTTTTGCAGGATGCAGATCCAGTTTTCATTTCATTTTCTGTGAAAGATCAATTCAAAAGCAATGTCTGGTTTGCCTTTCTTATTTCATGTTAAAACATGGAAACACCCTGTGTTAGTAATCATTTCAATCTTGTGTTATGATTCTCAGGGTTGTAAACAATAAGGTTTTGATAAAGTTTCTCCAAATAGGTCAATCTTAGGTTAAAATCTATAGATTAAAATGTATAGTCCATCCTAGTTCCATACTCTATTTTGATGTTGTAGCTTTCCTGTCCCCCACAAATTTAATGATATTCAGTAGGAATGCTTGCCAGAATATGGTAATATTTCCTTGTTGTCAAAACACTCGCACTGGCACAGTTCACCCGCGTCCTTAGACAATGAGACTCACAAAGGTGGCACCCTTTTCTCCCCCACAATTCTGTCAGCAATGCCTCGTCCCTGCATATTTTTTTTCACTTCCATGTTCATGATTTAAATAAAGTTGTGGAGAAAACAAATCCATAAAGTTTGCAGAGTGGAAGGCATCAACAGGAGTCTTGAGAAAGTGGGAAATTCTAGTAAACATCCCTCTAGGGCAAAACAAGTTGTTTGGTTTTCTTGTCTGCCTTTCAGCACCACAGACACTGTGTCATTACTCTGTGACCAACTTTTCATCATTGAGTGGAGAGACATTTCATCAGGCAGTCAGGAGAGAAATAATGCTGTGCACTTAACCGAATGAATAGCACGAGTTTAAAGGAGTCTGACTTTATTCAAATGTTGCTGAGGGACTGTTATTTTATGCGTTTTTTTTCTTTTTGTAGCTGTCATATTTTCTATTTTGAAAGTTCCCTTTCACCTTTATGTGGTGTATTTTCAGCTTTTCTGTTTATGTTTGACTTAATAGTCACGGTAATTAACAATTAACCCTATAATTTATTATTATAAAACATCAAAAATAGGTGTTTGTCATTAGAATTCACAGTCAAAGCATAACTTTGGCAATATTGTTCAGAGCTAGTTTTGAAGTGCATTCTGGGAAAAATATTTTGACTGAAATTGAGTAGGAATCTGCTCAATCTGGCAACACTTCTTGACAAGACATTTATTCACTTTAAAATAACTCGGGTACAACCTTGAACGTTTGTACTGTCCCCTTAAAAATGGTGGAAAAAGTCTAAATTGTACCCTGAAATGTAAGCAATCAATGGCTCAGTGTTGACCTTAGTATTACCCTTGTAGTAATCACAAGGTCAATGGGTTTAAGTACACATACACAAATCTGCATTATTCATAATTCGGTGCTAATTTATTCACAGTTGTCTAGCAAACCTCTGACTTGGCTTTTGTGGCAAATGTGCGAGGCATGCTGGTACTCACTCTCTGGCCAAAATGCTAACATTTCCCAATGAAAAGGGAGTCACATTGAACACGGTCAAAACAAAGGTTCAACAGCTGTCTCTTCTCATATTGAGCAGGTACGCGGCCAAATACTGGACAAGTACCAAGAATAGTTGGACCAGGCTCCAATGTATCTTGTTAGTCTACTCAGGGCTTGGTATTCTCTCTCTCTCTTGCTGTAGTTCAAAAATTGTTGTAGCTTTTCATAGAATCACTGACACTGGGACACAGCATTATAAGCCGGTTGACTTGAATTATTATCTCTCACGTGTTGTATTGTAGTTATTTGTAACTTCTACTGCAAGGTTAATTTAGAATCTTGGATAGTAGAATGGGTTCTACAAATATTTTCATGTATCATTCAGTTGTTACACTTTTGCCCTCACACAAGGATTGCATATTGATTGTTAACCTTTGCCCTAGTTGAGCTTTATTGTGCATCTTATTTGAAATATTAATCAATAATACAAAATCGATAACTCCACCGGAGGTCTTGTGTGCATGCAATATATAAGAATATGTTTGCATCTTGTGGTTTGGTTATGTACACTACAAAGAACATCGTTTCATGCTTCATTAGAAAAAAGGCATGTTCATAAGTGTTCTTTTTATTCAATCACAACACATAACTTCATGATAGCCTATCCTATCTTTAGTAATTTAATAAATTTTCATGCACAAATTGAGAGGCCACATTTAAGCATTGTATTACAGACGTCTTACAAATTGGAAGAAATGGGAACTTGGCAATTACAAGTTCTCAATCACAGTTGATGTTTTCGTCAAGTCACGACAACATTCGCTAAGTTTGAAGTACTGTAACTTACTATCACAGTTGAATGAAACTTTAAGCGTTGAGTGGACTTGAACAGTCGCAAGAAAACGTAAGCTTGGATGTTGGGAAGCATTTGTGATTATGCTTTGAAGTGAATCACAAAATTATTCTGCAATTTTGGCAGTGATTACCTCTTTGCAGGTGTTTTGCTTTGCACAGCGACAGGATTTGATGGAACAGGCACAAAACATGTTGGCTGGCTGGTGCTGAGGGGCCATTAGTGCATGCACACAAACAACGCTGTATGAAAAGCTGCTTGCTCAAACTAAACTGTTTACTGAAACGAACACTACCTGTTTACGTGAATGTTGCAATGAAATAGCAGGTATCCAATGAAGCACCATCCAAAAAAAACCCTAAAAATGAATTCCTTTCTCTCAGAATTGACTTCTTCATACTGTACTGAAATAGATGGATTCAGTTAAATCTTAATCCTTAAATCTTCCCAAATGCACAAAGAACTTCAATATAGTCATAGCAAGGAGGTGCGTGTCGCTCCATCACAGGGGGTTCCTGTAATGAAAGAAGCTTCAGTGTTATCTTCATCTTCTTAAAGGCTCTCTTGACATGAGGTGAGAGGACAGCTGATGTCTCTATAATGAAGGGCTGAGCTACAGCTAGGATTTCATTCTGGTGGTTACTGACACGCAACTGAGGTGAGATTCATCCATCAGCTTATCAGTCCACCCACCCATCAATCTTCTTGACATTGTCAGCCGTCCATCAGCTTCACAACTCTGGAAGGGAAAACCTTGTAACTCTCAACGTGGTCATGTAATAAAACATCGCCTCACACTACGGTGACTTGGACACATGTGATACTCGCACATCACTGCAACATAATGAGCGTCACACCAGCCAGATGATAAACCCAGCCGGTACTCACGCTTGCTTATTGCGGAGTTAACTTTTCATGTTAGTTGGATAGAGATGGCTGAACGCCAAATAAAACATAGGCCGCAATTGGTTGCGTGAAAAGTAATTGCTCTGTATCGATAAAGTAGTACTTGTGCCGAGACTTCAATGAGTAAGCTTGTTGCATGCGCCAATGCATCGGTACGTTACGAGCCATGTCGTCTAGTTTTGAGTTAGAGCCAATACTTTGTTGCCATGGAGCATTATAATATACATCCAGTTTAACATAATGGAACCTGAGGTTACTAAAAGAGGAAATACACTTTATTGATAAAAGACAATAACTCCCCTACTGTAGGGTTAGCTAAAAATGCCTAAAAGTCACATTTTGTCCATTTTAACTTGCAGTCAAAAGCATGTTGATGGCTTTCTGTGTATATGCAACAATGTGCTGAATTTTGTGTCAAATGAATGCGAGAACCATTCCTTACTTTTACTCTATTCGTTCAAGCTATGAGTTTGCCAGCTATCAAGTGTTTTTCCCCCAAAGAAGGTACACAAAATGTTGACTGGCACATCTAAAACTAAAGAACATAATTCATGAAATGAATTATGGAATTCAGTGCACACCTGGCTGCTGCCACATGGATCTGTGGATGGTGCAGAGTACACGAATTGGAGAGTCAGAATCAGATCAAACGATGATGTCTTCCCCATTCTCATTTTTTCCCCCCACACTTGCACAGTTTGTACCTTGTAAGTACAAGAATGTTTGTTTTTTATACTTTCCAGTCACGTTCTACGTTGATTTTCTTTACCAATTCCTGGGAACTTTGGTCAGGAAGAACTTGCACTTTTCAAAGTCAAGTGAAAAAGGGGTCTTCTCTGCCTTAGAGAGGATTTGGTAAATACTGTAGAAGCCTTATGATTTCCCTTTATTTGTAGATGACTCACCAATGCCTTATGACCATTTTGATAGTAACAAGTTGATACGCTTGGTGGTTTTTATAAAGGTCAGGGTCTGTGATTCGAATAAACACTTGACTGTGTTTGTTATGACCACAATAACGCTTTCATGGTATAAGATTGTTGAAATGTAAAATCAAGGGGGAGTTCTTGCATCGCCTCTGATCTTTTGCTGCAATCCTATCACATTATTAACAGCACCACTTGAGAAAGTGTACGTGTGTGTGTGTGTGTGTCCAATAGAGAATAGATTGCATTTTTTTCCTCCTACAGAAGAACAAAATGTGGTCTCTTTCTTTTTTGTTCACACTCTTTCCCCCCCCAAAAAAACACCCTGTTTTCGCCAACTGCATTCTTGCACAGAGGTGGTAGAAAAACATTTCTTTCCACTCCTTTCTGACAGAAGCACAACCCCACAGAGTCTTTTCGCTTGTGTGCTGAGGGTTCCACACTAGCACCTTCACGCATTCATGCTCTGCTGCCACTGTTCACCTACAACATGTCCTGTGCAAACTAAAGAATTAATCATACTCGAGTGAATGCATTGCAATACATGGTAAGAATATGTAAATTCTCTTGTACATATGACTAGTAATAGGTACTTGACTGCAGGTCCATTTATAAGACAATAAATCCCAATTATTATAGACACATAGAGATACACATGGAATCATCTGTTCATGGTTTATACTCATTTCTGGAAATTTAGATTTATGCTAGATGTTTTAGTTCTACCAGAAGCCTTGAGGTACTCTCATCAGTAAAGGCCAGGGAAATTAACTTGGTCTAAAAAAAAAAAAAAACATAAAACATGAGTAACCCCTAAAGTTCCCTGGTAAAATAAACAGTTCATTTAATATAAATCAATGTTTATGAAGAAAATATTATTTTGTTTCCATGCCTCTGATCAGCATAATATTGTCGGCACGGTTTGACTCCTAGCGGGAGGTCAGTCTTCATTTCTTCAAGCTGATATTATTATGTTTTTCATGCTTAGAATACATATTAGTTCAAATTGGATTTTTGCCATTTATATTTTGATTGCGACAAAGTAGTGTGCTTATTTTGCATCCACGTCTCAAAGACACTTAATCAAGGTCAAATCCTTCTCACATTTAAAGATTAAGTGATTAGTAATTGAACATTTTGCTCTTTTTTTTTACTGCAAGTCACTTTGTATTTTCTTTACCGGTAATCAGATTATGTCCATATTTGACCTTGAAACAAATATGTAACCCAAAGAAAATCATGTTTAGTTTTATTGTACGTCAACATCCAATCCAAAAAGGAATGGCCTTACAAATGAATGCAAATGAATCTGACATACTTGCTATTAGTTTTACATGCAAATTATGTGACGGCCTCTTGTTTTGAAGAACTCTCTTGGCACCTCCAATACATTTCCAGGGACTGTAAATGTTAAGCTTTTGGGAACATACAGTTTGGCCACTCAAGGCACAGTGCAGAACATTGCTTGTATCAGGTTATCTTCCTCTTGAACATTGTGCTCACATCCCGTAGAGCCCCTGCATGTTTGTCGAAGAGCCCGAGGCCAAGGGACTCCGACAGGGACACAGACAACTGCTGTCTCCCGTTGTGTTTTCACGCTTCTTCAAATTTCTTCTTTCAATGGCACCATACAATCCCTTGCTTTTTCACCCCAGTGGAAAAAAAGGAATATGCTCTTTCTGTGGTTCTTGGAACACAATGCAGCTCAGTGGGAGACAAATAAGAGGACATTTTTAACAGGGCACTTACTGTAGCTACCGTGAAGATCTCCAAACTGAATTTGATTATGGAAGCTTACTGACTGAAAAGCTATTACTCGGTTCTGTGATTGCAGACAGGTGGGCACAAAGGTTAATGATCCTAACTTTTGCCATCTAATGGAGAACAAACTGGCATAGATAGAAGAATAAGTACCATTGTGGTATACGACCACGACACACAAAAGACAGCTTTTTATTTCAATCTCTTTAAAAGGTTTACCCCACAATCGACAGTATCCATCAAAAGGCGTTGATGTTGGTTTCCAATGAATGAGTCAATCACTAAGTAAAAAAAACAACAAATCCCATTCTATTGAAGGACAAAAAGCAGGTTTATACTCAAAGGAACACCTAACCAAAGCACATCTACTGCTGTGAAGGTGAGCAGCTTAGAGTACCCTATCAAGTTAAGAGTAAGAGTAAAAGTAACATAAGCAGAAGGTGGATGAGCGACAGAAGATCTCCGTAATGTGAAAAAGAGGTTAAGTGCATGCTCTTGCACCTGCAGTTAAAGCCTTCACCCTGCCATATTATCCATGGCCTTCCGTCTCCTCCCAACACGCACACAATCCTCACAGATGCCAATCCGATTTGCCAACTTTGGGAAGCTGTGTGTGACAGCCAATTACTGGGGCGATGACTCTCAGTGGAGTCACCTTCTCACCTCAATAGCCCAAACATCTGTCTGTCAGAGTGTCCAGGGAGGCTGGTGGATTCCAACCACCCAAAGAGGCCAGCAGGAGTACCAGAGTGGTCCAAACGTGTCCCTTGGTGGACTCGCCACATTTATTGCATGGCTGTCAAGTTTTTTCATGTCAAATCTGTCCTCAAATTCTCCTCATGTTAGGATCAATTGAATGACTGGCCCATTTTTTTTTTTACTGCGTTGTTTTATCCTCATTTTATTTAAACATCCGCATACATGAGTGTTCCCTATTCCACAGCATCTACTATCATCATTGAGCCAGTTAGACCAAACACCAATACACAAAGGCGATTAAGCTGAAACAGAGTAGCCATTTACTTCTTTTAAAAAAATCCTAAAAACCTGGTTGTGTACTTGGTGACTTCTCCTTTGAAGTAGCTTGTAAAAATTGCAATGACCGATTCCCCCCCCCCCCCCCCCCATAAAAAAAAAAAAAAAACAATTCTGACATATATGAAGCAAAAAACCTCTTGAACTTTGCCTTTAATATTTGGCCCACAATTCCTGTGTGTGTCATGTTTTAGTTTTAGAATCTAACCTGATTGACATTGATGTAGTTTTCTATTTATCTCAGTTCGGAGTGATGTTACTTTCCCATTGTTGACATTCCTTTTTTCAAGTTTAAAATGAAACAATAGTGTCACTCCATGTTCCACCTGTCGTGCAAGGCATGCCTAAGTGAAACAGTCTCATCCTGGAGAACTTGCCTGCAGGCAAATAGTTCTAATCTAATCAAACTCTAAAGCAAGACGCTTTTATCAATCCGATAATACCTGTCTCTATTCATGTGTCCCTTCATTCCTTTTGTTTTTGTCCCCTGGCCCAGATAGATTGTGATGTTGTATGGCTACTTGGGGGGCGGGGGGGATTCAAAGAGTCACAATTGCTTCTGCTGTCCAAGGACACACACATCCGCTGCCTGAGGAGACAGTGAAGGTCCTAAGGTGGCCCGAGGCGACTTAATAACTCACCCGAGGCATCAACCTGACAACAAACTGCTCCACTTGCCGAAGTGTATACGCACAAAAACACACATGGAGTTGCAAGCTGTCACAGTGTCTGACCATCAGTGTTTTTTTTTCTTCTTCTTTCTACTCGTGTCACTTGCAACAGGACATCCTAGCACCAAAGGAAGGAACTAGAGGTCTTGTCACAACTCCTCCACCTGTCAAAATAACCTAATACTCTTAGATTTGTTCCAATGTTGTTTATTTAAATGATGTCTTGTCAGCGTTTAATTATTTGGTAGGAAGTCAGCTGTGCAGGTTTGACTCATTTAACTGTGGAAAAATAACATAAGCTCCAAGAATTAGAAAATCAGACCGCAGTCTCATTAGCATATTTTAATCAGGGTATTTTTAGCTGTTTGTAAATGTCACTACGGCTGTCAGCTGAAGAGCTCAGCAGGTTAGCTATTGCGGTGCAATTTACTTGGCACCGAGTTTGTTTATTTATCCCTTTTGAAATGTGATCAATTACTGGATTTTACGTGAGGCCCCTATCTCTGCACAAGTAAATCATTTGTTGCAAAACTCATAAACGGGCGCTCGTGTTAAATTCAGAGCTGAAAACTTCAAAACATGTGCTGTCCAATTATCAATGGGCATGATACTAGAAATAAAGACTTGTAGATATTTTGGGTGGGATGTTTTTCATTTCAATTTTTGTCTAGAAAGCTTTTGATGCTGGCTTCCTTTCATATTATTGTATGAACACTAATAAGCATAGAGGGGCCAATAACCCACACCTGGACCACCACCGATTTAGAGAAAAGAGAGCAGGGAGTAAAAATATAGTCTACTCCATATCAATACACTCTTGCACGAAAATGATTGTGCAGAAATATTTCAAATACATCTTGATCAGTTCATACTGAAGGCAAATTATATTGTACCAGGAATTGCTTGTTTCTTTAAAAAATAATAGTCACTATTTGGGCATGAAAGTCATTAAAAAAAGGCGAATCTGTTTCTGTTGTCAACATTAGACTCGTGTTTTGTCGCAAAAATACTTTGGTTGGATAGTCATATTTTAACTTTCGCAATATTTGAGGGTAAAAACCTCTAACCCGGCATGCTGTAAGCCCCAGGCTCTACTTTGCCTATGTCTGCTTTACAATATACGTACACAAATGTATAAGCCTGAACTGAGTATTACAGTGAGCTTCTGGGAAGGGAGTGTAAGAAAGTAAAAATGTGTTTGAAAAGTGTGAAAGACTCACAGCCTTGGCTACTTTGAGAGAAAGAGAGAGACAGAAAGTATGTGCTTCCTTTCATTTTACACACAAAGACAGGAGAAGACAAAAGTTGGGCAAAGTTTGCTGAAAGCCTCAGGCAAATTAAATTCTAGTGTTTCATTACATAAGCTCCATTCGGTGAACTTTTCACATGAGCACATATTTGAAACTGCATACAATCCTTTGTATAGGTAGAAAAAATACAAGTAAAATACATTTTTTCTCTCTGCTGGTTTAGGTTTTCAAACAAGATGATGTCATCTCCCTGAACAAAAAAAAAAAAGGAGAAGCTAACTGTTGGTGGCAAATGAATCAGGTAAGGAAAAGCCATTTTAGCCATTAATGCTCTAATTTTTAGGTCACACACCTTAAATAGATTTAGTGAACTGAATTAGAATTGACCACAGCAAAACGGTGGATGCAGTGTTACTGACGTGGGTTTGCTTTTCCCCAAATGTATTTTCTCTCCAATCAGTAACCTCCTATAGACAGACACAACAAGCTATTTTAGAATATTTGTTATTCCATATTTTCCACTCTGAAAAATGTACAGCTTGCGAATCAACACTTCAGAAAGTGCATTTCCATTTTCATAATTTTTCCCAACTTTTTTCTTATCCTAATTAAACACTGAACATTTGGAGCCAATTACAGTTGCTGTGAAGTACTTACACAAGTATTTTCTTCTTTACTGCCTGACCGCAGTCTTAGATTATATCAGATTTTAATGAATGTTCCATGAAGGCAAGCTGACAGGAGCCCAGCCCTCCTTTACACTCTAATTGTTCCAGTGAGACTGAAACTCACAGTGATACTCCTCATGAAGGGCACGTGTTGCATTGGGATGTCGAGACATAAACCGCATGTTGGCCATTTCCTAGCCTCATTTTTTTACCAGGAATATAACGGTACACTAGGATACCATTTTTGGTTTGGTGGATTCGTTTAATCGCTTGTTACGTTACAAACACAGAATCTTTGTCAGGGCGCTTTGCCTAGAAAATTGTGGATGATGACCATATGTAAAAAAAACAACAACATATGGTATATTTCTGAGTATGTACGTGTGTGGTCATCACCGAGTTTTGAGCACGGGGCCTCGGACTGGTCGCCAGTCAATCGCAGGCTACATACAGACAGCAATTGACATTGTCTGAGTAGGAAGGGACTCCATGCTTCCTGCTTGGGAGTCAGGCGAGGAAAGCATTACACCTTGAATGAGAGACGACCACTTACAGCCTCCTGAAAAAATGAACAAATAGAGGATTGCAGACATTCAGGGCTCGAGACCTAGAGCCACTTCACTTTCTGTGTATTTCCGATCAACAATCTCCAAACAGAAAGCGTTGCTCAACTGAGGCGTGTTTCTCCCTGGCTGCACATTTTCTCATAATTGGGCTCATAAATCCCCACTTGTCACCCAAGGGTCCGCCATGCTGCTGGTATTATGGGCCGCGTGCGCTCCCCCCTGTCAGTCCCACGTCTTTCTCCCAGCCACTCCAGCTCCCTGCTGGCTCTTATCCCTGACATTTCCCGCTAGTCGTGTGAGTTATGTCTTTGTCCAGCTTGTCAACATCAAAAAGGTCCACCGCCATGACATGACATTGACCCAAATGCTTCCATAAACCAAGCACCTGCTTCAACTCATTTTGCTGATTGTAAATTATATGATTTTTTAGTATATTGACCAGAATATAATTTGTTTTTAGTGAGTGCCAGTGTTGTCTCGTGATACCATTTTGTTCACTACATGCCTTTAAGGCTTGGATATTATCAGAAAAATGATATTTTCTAGACGAGTAAGGCTCATTACAGTGGACATTTTAATGAGACCCAATTGTTTTCTGTAAACTATGCTACTACAAAATGGACCTTCTCAGACAAAATAAGTTTAATGGTGGGTCAGAAGCCGAGTTTGCAGACTGTATACTAAACTGTCAAAACAATAGAATGAATCATATTCAGAGATGGCATGTCTAATTCAATTTTGAAAGAAATCTATCTCTTTGTTTTGTTATGGTGGAGAAAAAAAAGGTAAAAACAGAAAATCTATCAGCAATGCTAGCTGATATACTTGCTCTTCTTTCAAGGAGCAATTGCTTTCTCTCCTATTTGAACTTATCATCCATGAATAGTCAAGTACTACTTTTCAGCCCACCATACAAACACTAAATCCAGCACCACTTATGCAGTTAGTTGTCTGGTACATACAGCAAGTATCATCATAAAATATTGCGGCATATCCTTCACTGTCAATGAGGGTTGCAGGTTTTTATTATTTAAGTAATCTAGGTATGTATTGGTTACATGTTATTTGTTACTTGGTCAGCACAGTCTTCCCCCCAAAAATGTTTTAATCGAAACAACAAATAAGATACTAACCAGCTTTTCCACTTCCCTCTATGTGCTCAAACCACTCAGCTCAGCGCTTATTTGGACAAAAAAAAAATAGGCTATTATCGGCGGTGTTCATGTTGGAGCAATTTTCGACACAGCATGTATTTTTTCTTATAAAACGATTGAATTGGTCGGATCGAAAAAAAAAAGAAGCTAATAATACCTGCAGTGTTCATGTTCGAGCAATTTTCTCAACACCATGCATTTTTTGAAAGGGAAAAAAACAACAACAAAAACAACAACAACAACAAATCCTAAAACGTGGGCCGCCACAATAGTGAAGCGAAATGGAAGTGTTTGCAGTGTCTTAAGAAGGCGAGCTTCCCCTGTTTTGTTTTGTTTCCTCACTTCTTTGGTTTATTTTACAAAGAAAAAAACTACGAGTTGCGGCTCAGTGAATTCCAATCTAGCCAATTCAGTAAAGTACCTCCTGAGGTGATAGTACCACTTTATTCTATAACATGCCTCGCTTACTGGAGCCCAACATGAGTATTGACTTGACCACAGCTCTTCACATTAACATAAACACACTTTCCTAACAGAGATTCACTGTTGCCACCAGAGGGAAGTATGTCCTCCTGAATCTATATAAAACTAAATAACCCACCGCTCTAATTAAACGATTAATCGAGTCAACACATTTGTATTCAAAGCTTTTTCCCCCTTAATCGAATGACTCAATTTAATCGATGCATCACTACTGTCAATTATAAATAATTCTGTATTTCTGCATTGATGAATAGAGATTTTAAGACATTTTATAAGTTAATAAAAAAAAGGATTGATGTAATAATATGCCACTATGTAACTTTTGAATCAATATAAAAATTACCAAGATGTAAGGCTAATGAATAGCAAAAGTAAGCCATTGTGAATCTGGCACGATTAAGCAGGAGCACAAGTTTAGGAATGGGGACAAGAGGATGGAGAAGGTAAAAAATAATAATAAAAAAAAAAACGTCTTTTGACAGCCAGCTCATTATCTATGTCGTTATCCTCCACTGGCCAGCTCCTTCTCTCTCTCTGTCTCTCTCTCTCTCTCCCTCTTTCATTCTCTCTCTATCTGTCAGCGCAAGGATAAAATTCCTCTACCTCCCGAAGGCTTAGTAGAGATTATTCCGGTGTCCCGGGGGAGGGTGGATAGGATGCTGAGATGCCACATTACAGATGTAGCAAATGTTAAAGTGAGTTTAATGGGCCTGAGGTTGCACACAAAAAAAGAGGGAGAATGTAACAGAGGGTACAAAGAGCCACAGCATTTATTTTCATTTCCCCATTCATCCTTCTCTCTATTTAGGCATTGTCTATTATGCATTGTTTTTTCCTCTTACCATTTGTTTTTCTTATGTATCATCATTAATGATGATGTAATATGTTACATCATTTTTTTGGTTACATACAATGAATGGATGTATACATTTGAGAGCATTCTTCCTCTCTCTCTCTCTTGCTCTCTCCTTTCTTTTAATGAACTCAGCCCTTAAGTCACAAGAATCAAGCTCATGAATAAAGACATCCCTACGGTTGACTGACAGGACAAGCATGGCTGCATGTTCCAAGCTTTAAAGCAAAAGGGAACCAGTTAGATATCTTTCATTTTCTTCTTCCATTAAGCCCGAGCCACTTACGCATGCCCACTGAGACTCTCGGCATCTTTAATTGGCTTGTTCCATCATCTTCTAAATATTATTATGTTGTATTTTTTCCCTCTAACCCATTAAAGTTGTGTGTTGAAACAAGCCCCTGAGACGGGACCCTTGAATAGCAATGTACCTTATAAAAAACAGAACGCCAAGAAAGAAATACTAAAGAGCACCTGGGAGCCGAAGCAAGTCGGCTGTAAAAGCACAATCAGGATGTTTATACTATTTCAACCATTTTATGTTTTAATGTGGTACAGCACATTTCTCACACCCTCCCTCTTTATCTTTTGTATCATTTTCTTTCTTGAATCCTTAAAGACATCATTGAAAAAGCTATTAAATGATAATGAATCTAGATTGGATCCATGGTTAGAAAAAAAAATGCCACATTAACTCATTACTTCCCAGTACAAACTTTTTCAACTGGGAGAGTTTGGCATCCCAATAAGTTGAATAATTATGAAAAACATACTTGTAGTTTGATTTTGTAGGGTTGTACTGTCAACACTTTTTGGTGAACCTAACTATTGAAAGCGGAGTGGTTTTTTGGTCACATGATGAATAGAAAAATGACAAATAAGAATAACATAATCAATGGTGAGCAACAATTAGCCAAAAGGGCCCCCACAAGCATCATACTTTAGTCAACCAATGACTGCTCTTTGCTCAAGAAGATGTAACTTGCCATTACGACATGATGTAGCATATAAATAAGATATTTGGTTAAACAAAAAATGATGGTCTTTCTTGTTTGGCTAATTTAAAGCCATAGT
The DNA here is from genome assembly GCF_051989575.1 of Stigmatopora nigra. Classification (NCBI taxonomy): domain Eukaryota; kingdom Metazoa; phylum Chordata; class Actinopteri; order Syngnathiformes; family Syngnathidae; genus Stigmatopora; species Stigmatopora nigra. The sequence goes on from NC_135526.1 coordinate 6,894,008, forward strand.
TATCATGAGTTGATACTGATTATACTTTGATTCTAAATTATCTTCCTCACAATAACTTTTTGGTTGCCCTCGGCAACTTCCTTCTAAACCAGCATCCCATAACCCTATGAAAACCTAACTGTTTGTTCCGGAAAGTGACTAACCTCACAGCAGGTTTCTTGGAAGATGAATACTATAAATGGATTCAGGAAATAGATGGAAGCAGAATTTAAGGATGGATTGTTATAAGGAAGAGATGCACTAAGAGTGATCTCCGATTCTTGGTATTGTGGCTTTTAGGTGGTCTCAAACTCTGCCACGCTGAGTAACTTTAAAAACACTATTGCATCCTTTTTTCGTATCCGTCCCCCCGGTGGTTTGATTCAAAGCAGCTGTTAAAAGCCATTTAGACAATCTGGCAATCAGCTGAGCTCACAGTCTTGTTTCATGGTTGATCCTTGCCTACAAATTACCTGCCCTGCTGGATGAAGATTGACGTGTTGCTAAGATACCCTGACAGAGTTGTTAAAGCAAGGGAGGAGGGCCACAGAGCACCCAGCAGTTAGGTTTCTCTTCCGTAGACCTGACGTGAGGTGAAAGATTGTATCTGAGTAGAAGTGTCACACTCTCAATCATCTCTCGATCAATGATAATAAATCCTGAGGCCTTAATAGAGCCTTTTCTTAATAAGCAGATGGGGAAACTATGAGACATGACTAGTGTTCTTCTTCTTATAATAGTTATTGTGTCATATGTCTTTGAGATATAGTCAATGTTGATCTTTAAGGGATTCAAATTCAACTTTTTGTTTAAAAAAAAGGGCCAGATGAGATACTTGACTTGAATGAACTGCTGTTCTTTCACCAATGGTAAATACACAATCCTTAAAGAATGGTGTATTCATGGACCAAAGCATGAACAAATCTGGAGGTAAAGATTATTTTAGTTTAAAATGTGTCCTTTTAAAAATTCTATAATACTATGCTAGTTCCATTTTGAATCTACTCCTTCTGTTATTTCATCATTTCATTGTTAACTGAAGCAATTCTACATAGTCTAGCAAGAAGTACCAATAGTTAAATTATAAACATGTGACTGAAAACAAAACATCCATCCATGCATGGTTAAAAAAAAAAAGAGAAGACATGATGAAAACTATCATGCATAATTATAATTCATTGGACGTTGCCACTAGTCTGTTTGTATGTGGGCGCATGACACATGGAACACTTCCTGGAAAAGTTCTGTACACTCTTGACAAACCGGAGGCAGTGAGGGGTGGCTGGCGCAGAGTCGCGGCATCGTCGTCCCAAGTTGTGGCACCAGGCCACATGTTGCATCTCTCCCAACACCTTGTCAGAGAAATGACTTAAAGTGAGAAATGCTATCTGCTAACTCTCTTGGAATAACTCAAGTCATCCCTGTTGTCTCGCCATACTCCTCTGGCACATCTCCCTTTCAAAACCCCATGAATTATAATTTACCATGAAATCAAGCCTATCGCAGATGTCGATTCGGTATGACTAGTCTTGATACTCTATATTGACACCAGGTTTTTTAGCTCATCAGATGGTGTCGAAGAGGAGGAAATAATCCCCAGGAGGCTGTGAATTACCCCCACTTATTCATAATCAGCCATGACGCGAAGATATTAGGACTGTGACAAAACCACTTATGTCAAAACCTGCGTCCAACCCCAATTATACAAGCCACATGAATGTCTATGTACTTCAATCAAAAAGCCCTGCAGGAAAAAAATGCAGCACTTGTTTGGTGCTGAGAAGGCTATGGCTTTTCATTCCTGTAATTCAATATTGACCATTTTGGCCTTCATTTCTTATGTAGTCATTTCACATTCATTTAAAAAGAAAAAAATACCCAACAGTTTCTTGAAATGAATTGTGACCCCGGGCCACCAATTGACCAAATAGATGATCTTCAGTCCTACAGCCACTTGCATAACATTTCTGCCCTTACCCCAGTAATCATCTGGAATAGGTAATATTAAAATGTTTTGACTAGATTACTATCATCACTGGGCTTTTCCACACCTGGTCTGTACGCCCAATGATAATGTGCACACTTACAAAGCATTTTCTTGAGCGACTGTAATGTATTTATCAGACTAAAATGTCAGCTCCTCAATTAACACACTGTACAACAAGCTGAGATCACTCCTACCCAGCATCAGAGCCACTTTATATAAGAGCCGCTTAAGCTGCCAAATGTCAAATAACTTCCTCTAATAAACATGCAAATCAATGCGCCTAGGTGCTCAAAAACCCTTAATCTGGCCGATAAAAGGCTTGAGACTGCGTGCTATTTATTGTTCAGTATTTACGCCATCTAATCAAAATCACATAATACAGTTTTGTTAAGATTTAAGTATGGAAAGTGAAATCTTTGTTATTGTTTAAAGGTGGAATACCAAATAACACAAAAAAAACATGAAGAAAACTGCTTTGGTTCCTCATTTTGCATAGCGTCAATGACTTTTTTAGTCTAATATTTTTTTTATCTTAACTCCAAAAATCCACTACAACATTTAAAATGTCTGTAATGTCCTGAAGGCCCCTTAAGAGATAACTTTAGAATTCATTTTAAGGAGTCCTTTATTAATTTATTAAAGGAAAGAAAGCACAATTTGTCAATGTCATGGGCCAATTTACTAGTGATTCTCAATGTCATACATTGAACACCCACACAGCTAATTAGTAGTTTATCATTTAGAAACCTGCTGCTGCAGGTTATATCACATACACTTGTTTATCAGGGAGGAAAATTGCTATTGCAAAACTCCACTCACAAACACGGACAGTAGCCCACGTGAGGCACATAAGGGGCACCATTTGCTTTATTAAGTTGAAGCAGCAGCTATTGACTAGATATTGTAGGTGTATAAATAAATATCTCCAGTTAGCTCCCATTGTACCCTCCTCCTCCTCCACTCATGTGTAACATTGGTGTACTCTAATTCTTAACCAGAAGTGGGTGTAGACGACTACCTCCAACAGCTCGTGACCTGCAGAGATGCTGCTGAGTTTGTTTGTTTTATGAGCGTGACAAGGAGACACTTTTAATTAAGGAGATGAGATGTGACTCCATATTTCGGTTCAGCAATTTATGAAGGTCCACTCTCAAAAGGAATGAAAAACATTTTAAGGTTGGGAAAATGCTTGAGAAAGTTACATCTTAGCTCATTGAAAATCTGTGGAAATAACTTTTTTTTTAGGAAGACTTTTGTGCGTGTGCTTTTTTAATGTTCTTAGTTCTATTGGAAAATTATTTTAGATTGGGTTGTTGTATCTATTTTGCATATTTTTGGATGTGTGAAAAAGGCCTTTGCCTGGAATTATATGATAAAGCATAATAGGATTTAATACTTCTTTGTGAGCTGACAGTATTCTAAAAGTTCACTGCCTGTCATCGATCATCATTCTTTTATTCAACCTTTGAAATTATTTATTGTAAACTCAAGCGCTTTGAGTGTTTTTCAAAAAGCCATTTGTTTTCATTTACCATGAAATCTAAAAAGAGTGTGAAATCTTCAAATGTCCTTGCTTTTAATTAAAAAAGACCAACAGTTCAAAGCTTCATTTCAAACCCATTAGAAAGAAAAAACATAAATAAGCACTTAATATATGTTAACTGAAAATGAAACAGGATAAAAAGAAAGAGATCCACAACTCCACTGATACATTTGAAAACCATCAAATTGACAAAAGTATTTTAAGTAAAATAAATCATTTAGACTAAATTCTCAAGCTCAAGGTCTCATAAATAAAGTGAAGTAAATCTGAATTTTATACCAAAGCATATCTCATCCACCCAAAATTCTGCTATCATTTCATTCCACATTTTCTCAACTGGGCTGTTGTTCATCAGGGTTATTGGCAGCAAAACCTGTTTACCCCATGTATCGTCAACAAAAGAACAAAACCACAATGAATCTCTCTCTGTACCACTTTAAAGAAGGCCACCTTAACCACTTCAACCAACATGTGTTCGACCCCCCCCCCCCCCAAAAAAAAAAAATCCCATAGACTTACTCACCAAAGATTTAGTTCAGCTGTCAGCTCCCACTTAATGGGACATTATTCAACAAGCAAGACGGGGGTCAAAGGCATCTAACGTCACAAGGTCTCTAAAGCCTGTGCGTGGGGTTATAAAATAAAAGAAGAAAATGTGAAGTAGAAGATGCTGCTTCTACTTTTGCTTCTCTGCGTGTGTTGTGATATTAATAAGGACAGGGCTGACCCATTTCACCTGCTGAGCAAGCTTCTGCAACTACGAGGCCAAGTCGCCTCCTCACCTTTAGAGTTGTTGAGCCAGTATTTTACTACCTTTTTACCACCTTCGATTCAGCAGGTATATTTCATTCACAGTATGCAACAAAGCATGTGGGCATGTGGGCATTTGTTCACCCTATAAAATACAACTGTTAAAAATAATACAAAATGCTAGTGCAGCCACTTTGAACAATGCATGCCTTGAATGTGCAATGGGATGCATTTTATCTTAGTGGCCTTTGGTCTGTCATCTTCTGACAGTGTTGGAATTGGGGCTTCGTGTCCTTTTTTTTTCTCTTTTTGTCCCTTTTTTTTTATTTTTAGCTGCTTTCATGAAATCATTCTACAGTCCTCCAAAACAGTATGTGGCCAATGGTGGAAAAGGTCATACGTGAACTATTGTGCATGTACTTAGCTGTAAAATCACTCCAGGACTGTAGATTATTGGACTTAAAAACGGTGTGACTATATTTTACACAGAGAGAATTCCATGTTATTAACATATCTATCCTCAATAGCACCTTAAGAGCTGGAGCCGTTTCTATTTGATTTCAGACAAGTGGACAAAAGGCTATTCACACAATTATTCACACCCGTGGAAAAATGTAGGCGGTAGCTTTTGTACCTGAAGAAAACCCTAACAGGCATAGGAAGGAGATGTGGATTTTGAGAATTCAGAGAAAACCTAAATTGAACCAATGAAAATGGATTGGACGCCTATTGCCGTCAATGGCAGAATATGAGTTAACCTCACACAATGACTTGTCTAAGCTTTTCTGTGGAATTTTGTCTATTCAATACTGACAGATTCCTCAATGGACAGCACAAAAAACTGACCAGAGGTGCTACTACAACATGAAGGGCATGTGTTTATTTATCAACATTGTTTTTTTCATTTATTGTTGTTTGAATAGGAAACTACGTTCATGGGATAATAGCCGACATAAAAAAAAAAAAAATATATTAATCAGCATTACATAGGAAACAGACCGAATTATTGCTTCCTTAAATAATTGTTTTACCGGACAATCAGCACCGTGGACAGATGTCAGAACCATGGGCAGAGATCGTAAGGACCACGGTCAGAGATCGTAAGGACCATGGTCAGAGATCGTAAGGACCATGGGCAGAGGTAGTCAGAACCATGGGCAGAGGTAGTCAGGACCATGGACAGAGGTCGCATCTGTGACTTGAATTGCTGGGATCGGACGCATTTAGCCTACTGTTTTATTGTTTGCAGAGAACGTACATTGTACAATAACACCCCTAGCAACTTTTCTAGCGAATTCTCTTGAGTTTGTGTAGCAGCATCAGGGATTCAGAGGTCATTTGTCCAGTTTGAACAGATATGACCCCTGTCCATGGGGCAGATACATAGTTGTTCAAATTGTACTTCAATAAAAATCAGTACTCTATATATTGAAAGTGAGTCAGAGGATGAAGTCCCAAATAATATAAAACTGATAATTTATCATTAAATCATACAATCATTCAACTTTTGGCTATCCTGGGGCCAAGAACGCTAGCAAAGGTCTTGTAATTTCTGTTTCAATGTCATTGTTTACTACTTTTCATCATTGGTTACTTAGTCAAATCAGTCTTGTGAGTAAAATGTTTTCATCAAAACAATAGAATAGGCTACATTAGAGCCGCTCAGCTTTCTTCTATGTGCCTAATCCACTCAGCTCTCCATTTGGTCGGACAGAAAAAAAAAATAGAGCCTTACATCAGCAGTGTTCGTGTTGGAATAATTTGCTACGAGGATGAACCATTTTTGGGAAAAAAAAAAACGAATGGATTTCTTGGAAAAAATAAAAAAGGAAAATGCTGGCCGCCTCAGCAAAGAAACTAAATGGATGAAAAAGTCTACTATTTCTTACATCACTTCCTGTAAATGACTTTAGCTTCGTAGCCAACGGCAAAAGGGGATTAAAACTGTATTTTGCGCTTTTTTGGTTGATTTTACAAAGGGAAAGAACACAATTTTTGGCTCAGTAAAGTACAATCTATCCGAGAAAGTTCCCCCCTGAGGTAAAAGTTAAGTCTGTGTAACATTGATACAAATGTAAGGAGAACAAGAGCAACATGAGTCAACAACCCTTGTGTGTAATGGTGTTAAATAAAAATAAAATAGTGTTCCGTTTTTGCAGTTTTCCTGCGTCTGCAGTTCTGAATCGATGGGTGCAAATTAGAAGAAAGTGAGATAAATACTGACTGAAAAGAACTATAACAGACAGGCGACATTTTCAAATACATTGGAGCAGTAGAGCAGGGGAAGAGCAGGAATGAAAGCTGGGTTTTGGCAGCGGCCTTTTGGCTCAAGGCAGTCGGACAAATAAGCAGGGTAACTATCAGCCATGCAATTATTCAGTTGCACACACAAGGATTCATTTGGTAAACTGTGGAGAACAGCTATGAATGCGCAGTGATGTAGCCTGGAAGCATCTTCCACTACATTGGCTGGACTTCATGTAGAATGATGGAGCCACTGTATAGTAGAACAGTCTGTCATTATGCCATGTGAGTTGCATTCCTCACCAAGAACAGCTTATTATTCTAATATAATACAGATTTATGTAGCAGCACGTCCCAATTACACATACTTTCTCCCACCGTTTGTGTGTTGGGTGATTATATTATGAACTGTGGAATAAGCACTTCCTATGTAAAACTCATCAATTTATTTAAAGAGAGAAATTCTATTCTTTTTATATGCGCTCCAAATAAATGGATGGATAGAAATATAGTTTTCGAGAAAGAGGTGAGGTGTCACATAGATGTAATTGGAATGTAAAAAAAAAAAAAAGAAAAATAGAAAAGTCACAGTGAGCAAGAGTGAAGGTTGATGGAAGGAGGCGTGAGTTGAAAGTTGCAAAATATCTTTCAGCTCAGCTCGTTCACATCTGGGTCAGTTGCCACCCAGACTGAACGTTCCGCTCTGCTTCACTGAGTACCCAAGGTGCAGGCAGAACTAGGCGACAGGCTTTTGGGGGAAAAGTTAAGACTGAATACACTTTATCCTTAAAGTTGCAATGTGGTGAATAATTGGAAGTGTCCCAAAGGCAATACGATACTGCAGGCATACAAAGAATCCAAGTCTTCTTTTAATTAGTATAGAATATACTTGAATTGTTACGATTTTGGGGAGGTTTAGAATTTGTTCGGCGGTAAGGATTACTGTATAATAATTACTTGTTGAATATTATACCACAATTATAATTCCCAAGCTCATTTTGTTAAGCATTAAACTGACTGACCCCAAATTTTAAATACTTTATCCTAAAAAAAAAAAAAAACAACCAGTATTCAGCACAGTAGATCACATTTTTATTTTAAATAAAATGTCAAGCTATATAAATATCTGCTAACATCTTATAACGAAAGTTTTCACTTTTAAGCTCCTTAAATTATTGTTACAAAATACAATTCAAAAGATATATTTAATTCATTAATAAAATTAAATAATTTGCTGATGACCAATTCAGTTCTTAATATTTTTTTTTAAAGTATATTAAACCATTTTGTTGATCGCTATCATCTTTTCGTGCAGCACTCAGTGATACTGAAAAATGTAGGCTCCGTCTCTGAGTGGTAATAAACAATAATTTCCGTAACCGTTGATGAAGCAGCAGAAAGCAACATAATGAGAACAGAAGCGTTTAGCAGTTTTATTGATGTTGCTTTGAGCTTGTTTCCCAATGTGTTTCCTAACACGTTGCATATTAGATGTGTTGAATTCAAGATTCTCCTTTAGGTCCCCACATATTTCCCACCACACCTTGTTGTTCTTGCTATGTAACACCAACATTCATGATAACGCATTGTGCATCTACTGTTAGATTATGTGCCATGCAACACCTGAAACTTGACTGAGGAGACACAGTACTGACAGTTAGCTTCAGACAAAGTAAAGGTGGTAAATTCATTAAGAGTCACAGAAGCCTATGTCCTCAATCCAATATTCTATTACTAAGTAACTTAAAAAAGAAACTTTTGTATTTTTCATCTCAACTCTCAGCTTTTGTGCACTTTTTGCATGCATCTCAATTATATTTTCATCCATCCCTTACTCAAAAGGGTGGATGGATAGACCCTGTGAATAAATCTTAGCTGATTTATTTTTTTAAAAACTCAGATTTCATAAGAAGTGCAAAGGAGACGTCGAATCCAAGGTCATTTCAACATTGCTTAAATACTTCATAAAATCTCCAAAATCAATCTTTAAACTACTGCTCTTTTTAAAACACCACTCAGGAAACCTTGTGATTATTGGCCCTCTCCATATTTATAAATGCCTTTTTTTTTTTGCAACACCACCTTCATCTTTCGATCAAGCATTTTTATTGGTCAAAGAAAAAAGGAATTTCCAAGGCTAGAAAATCAGAGTGAAGACCTTACTCTAACAGGAAGTAATTAATAATTTAGTAGGCAACCCAGCATTGATCGAAACCTTTTAAAGCAGATAAACAGTCGCCGCAGCAAACTGACCTCAGCACAAAGTGTGTTTGCACACAGAATTGTGAGCTAGGGAGTGCAGAAGTTATACGTTTTTTTTTCAAATAGTAACCATTTTGAATTCAAGCTCCACAGGTTCTGCTCACTTTTGCTTTGGAAAATTCCTTCAACCCACAGTAGCTTATTTGGGTTAAAACCAACTGCAATGTAAGGTTGCGATTTCTGGCAAAATTAAACAATTTGTTGAAAGTATTTAGAGAACTGGCAACCAATGTGATGTGTGGGAGCTCCTGGCTACACTTAATTTGATCGTTTCAATGGTGGGTGGTACTACAAGAACTGCAGTTTCACACTACACACAGTTTCACTTGACTTTCTAATTTGTCTGACACTTTGGTACAATACTGGCAAAGTAATGACTCTCTTGTCATTTACATTTTTTTGGCACTTGCAGCAACTTGCACCCACATGCAGAATTCATCCATCATTTCATACTTGAATGGATATTTGTACAGGCCTGTTGTGGTCATGTGGAGTGGGAAAGGATTTTGCAGCTATTAGACTTACTTTTGTTAGTTACTGCAACAAAAATAGAAATATTACAGATAAGAGCTGAGTGATTGTGACTGAATTAATAATAATAATAATAATAATTGTCATGGGTGTCAAACATAGTTTGGTTCATGGACCTCATTTATGGCAATTTGATAATAGTTAATCCTTGACCAAATATGTTAACTCATTGGCTTTCTTTGATGGCAACATTTTGATCAAATGTAACTGTGGACAGAAAACTGTGAAAATTGCAGTAATACACGCAGTTGATCACACAACCCACAAATTTTTGTAGTCCCAATGTCAAAAGAAACATTCTTTATGTACAATAGCTGTAGCAACTGCCTGTAGACAGAATAACCCCACAAAGTTTTAAGAAGAAACATTGAAAAACAAAACCTCACATTCAAAAACATGACTTCCTTGGCGGAGGTATCACGTTAACCCTTTCCATTGGACTTGGCTCCCAATCAGTTTATCCTCCACACCATCTAAATTGTTCAGTTGAACCAATTAGAGAGGACAGGTTTCTCCCTTTGTGTCCTTTTGGATATAAACAGCTGCCCCTCAACTAAGCGCTTCCAACATTTACACCCATTAACTGAGCAAAAAGAAAATGGCTGCAAGGGAGTCTGAATAGACCTCATGAAGGGTATAATGGTCATTCAAGGGTATTCATATCAATCAAGCCATGAGTGATTTTAGGACAATCAGTAGATTGGACGTTTAATCAGTCCAAAGTGCTCATGTTTTTGGAATTTTTTTAAAAAAATGCTTTTAAAATCCTACTATCACCTCTGGGGGTACTTAATTGAATTGGATAAATTTGACATCACTTTGCCATAGTCATTTTGTTTGTAAAATAAAAGAAAAAGGCACTAAACACAGTTTTGATAAAATTTCGCTCGTGCCCAGGAAGCCATAGTTGCTTTCCTGAAATGATGTAACAAAAGATAGGCTTTTCATCCATTTATTTTCTTTGCTATGACGACCAGCATTTTATTCAGAGAAATGAAATAGTTTTATTGGAAAAGTGGTTAAAATGTGTTGTGTAGGAAAATTCACCAACACGAACACATCCAATATGAGCTTCTATGTTTCCCATCTGAACAAGCAGTAAACGGCATGGATTGATTTTACAGAAATAAGTGTTGTCACCAGTATGTAGCTTATTTATTTTGTTAAAACATCTTAGTGAAGACTGCCTTAATCAAGGGACCAATGACAAGTTGCTAATGAAAAGTTGTTAACAATGACATGGGAACCAAAAGGATTTGTCCTTGGCCTCACCAAATATGGACCAATTAAAAAAAAGGATACATTATTAGTTTTGTTTTACTATTCTATACCTACTTGTAGACTTTAGGGTCATAAATTTAAGGTTTGTACCAGTCAGTTAGTGTATTTTCTGTGTCTGGCGCTTATTGCTCAGTTGTGGTGATTCTACCTTCATTTTGAATATTTATGCTAAAGTCCTTACCGGAATTATGTTCATCTGAATTTACTTCTTCCTCTGATACACTTTTAATTTCATGTTATGACTTCCCGCACGAGAGAGAAAAAAAAAAAAGAAAACAAGTCTGGACTACTCTTTTACATTGACTCAGATATATGCGCTCTGCCATAATCTTTACATTTGATTACTCCTTTGGCTTCATCTATGCATAAGCAAACCGCTATATGAATTATTTTAATAGCTCTGGTTCCTAGTTAGACTTCATTATTTTTTGAATACTCCTTTATAAGATTCTATCTTTTAATTAGTGTATAAAAATGGGTAATGGTAAGACTTTAGGGAAGACACAATTTTAACAGGGAGGGAAAGTGCTCTCATAGCAACAACAAGGGCAAAATTTGGGGATGGTGTGAAAAGAGCGACGAGGCATAGTAGTTTGCATATTTATTTCTGTCAGAAGTCTTCTCCATCTCAGTAAACCTCTGTAATTACATCCCAACAGAGGGAGGAATTAAAGTCACTTCCGTCTATTTGGGATGATGGATCTGACAGCGAGCAGTTATATAGTCCTCATGTCTGCAGACAAACACACATAAATCGCCACCTGTGACTGTGCTGCTCGGAAGGCTGTGTAATTAAACATTGTTGTATGAGAGAGTGAATTAATCTATAGTCTGTGAAGGTGCCATCGAGATGCAGTTGATGGCAAGAGGTGTCAGAAACTGGATGATTTAGCAGGCCAGGCAAGCCATATGAAACCTGGGGGGATTCAGTCAACAGTGAGTAGAAAATGAGAATAATTTGGAAGATTCCTAAATGATTCTGCTTTTCCCATCTCCGTGTCACATTGATGGAGCGAAGATGCTTGCGCTGAATGAAGAAAACAGCACAGAATCTAAAATCGGCTGATTCGTGTCCCTGGGAATTGATTTCTTTTCACAACTCACATTTACGCAGTGCATTGATAACTTTGGTATACTAGACGTAAACCATTTTTTTGTTTGTTCCTTTTGTGCCCTGTGATTGGCTGTTACCCAATTCGGGTTGTACCACACTGACTACCTATAGCTAGCTGGAATAGGCTCTAGTACCCATGCGACATTCTTATAAGCAGAGCAGAATATGAATGAATATTGTAGTGAAATATTTGTCTGTTAAGAGTTAACAACATTGCACCCTTGATGAAAAAAGTTTGTGCATTTGCCTGACATTTTGCATGATATTTATAGTTATTTTACCTTATAATATCTTTACTTTATGTTCAGTTTGACGCATATGACGATAATGCATGACAAAATGCATGACAATAGTGATGATAATACGTTACCTTATTTTTATTCACTTTTCATTATCTATTTACTTTCAGGGAGTTTGTAACTAGCTCAATAAAATGAGGTGGCACCGAACTAAAATTTATTATGGGAGTGATGATGATCACTAGGCATAATGAGGACATAATACACATACCGCACAGTCTTAAAATCTGATTGATGGCCGGTGTCCTTTAATTTATTTTCTCTACCTCCTTCAGTCTCTAAATTGTGTTTTGTGCCCCTAAGCTTAAAATCTTTTGCTGGCTCACCACTTTTTTATGTACTTAATATTTTACAAATGCAATATATTGTGTTGTAATCTAATATGCACTAATTAACAACTGCGTGTGTGTGTATGAGTGACATATGAATTGCATTTTTCACATTTCCTCCAGTGCGACATAAACTATATTTCACCTCAATTATTGCAGTTCAGTTGTGGGCATGTGAATTATATGCATGCCGACTTGTATTTTGTATTTTTTTTTTTGGGTTGTTGTTTGTTTTTGTTTTCTTCTTGGCAGATGAGAGAGACCTATGGGATCCAATTAGAGGGTGTAATGTAGGATATGACAAAAGACAGTCGGTTTGGTCATGCCCACTCGTTTCGACCCCCCCACACATCCTCTAGGCTTTTATAGCCAGAGGTTTAATAAGAGTGGTGTCTGGAGCTCTCATCTCTTCTCCGACACACAGGAAGCAGAGTGGTCACAGAGTTTGGGTTTAGATGAGGTCAGTGCCCCTTTGGGCTCAGCTGCAAGGAAGAAAAGTTGGTGAAATAAATGGACAGCAGACTCAGAGAGCAGCAGTTAGAGAGCAACAACTTGCTGGCACTCAAACACGCCAGATAACCAGATATGAGATCAGAATACAGATTTGCCCTGAGTAAATATCACTCTTTGACAAAGACTTCCACAGGCAACGGGTTGGCAATGTGGGGTACAAAAGGGGTGTATGTGGACAAATAGCAGATTATTATTAGAAACTTGAACTAGCCTTTTTAATCTATAGTGGGTTAAATGAAATATATTCTTTTGTGTTTAACCTTATTTTATGCCGTTCATTATTGAAACGGCAGTTACAAATATAGATATTTTGGTAAATCTACATTTGTGTTGAAAAAATGAATACATAAAATATGTCATTTTGAATAATAATCGCTTAGTTTTGTTCAGATAAATATTAATTATTTTATTTTTTGTATTGATTATCCTCACAATGGTCGTAGGGGTGCCGTAGCCTTTCTCAGCCAATGAAAGGGTTTAAAGCCTATGCCAAGGCAAATTATGAATACATATTACAAATATTTTTTAAATGTTTATTGGAATGTTGGGACTCCATTTGTAAATATTCCTTTTTCACTTTTGGCACAGAATTGTTTTATATTTCAGTGCATCACTAATTAATTCTTCTTCCACTTTGATGGTGAAAGTGGGGGGAAAAAAAAAATCCCTCTTGGCCGGTTTCTCCCCAGACTTCTCTAAGCCTCACATTGAAAAGTATTGGCTAATTTGAATCACTAAGGTGAAGGACATGACTGACTAATCAACTAGTAGTCAAATTCAACAAATCGCTCACTACACTAATCAGTATGAAGTGGTAGTCTATCAGAAATTATTTTCATTTCATTGTATTTTTACCTGATTTCTATACAGATTTGATTCTATCGGAGAATCTAAAGAAACACTATCGAAGATATAATCATTTTTTTCCCAGATGATCTTTTTTATAAAGCATTTGAATCTCACAAATTCTCTAAAAACGTTATATCATTTTTTTTTCTCTTCATCTCCTTTGTCACTTGACCTTGGTCTCTCAACATCTCATAGTGAGTTAGATGGCTACAGGACACAAAAACCTGCTTTGTGCAATAGACTATGCAACCAAGCAATTCAATAAAGCACTATTTCACTCACTGGGACGAGAAAAAAAACAGAGCTCAAAGTGTCTTATAAAATAGGCCACATAGGCTGCAGTTGTCATGAGTAACTGTCTCTACAAAAAAATATTTCGCAGCCCTTTGAATCTCCTGCTATCTCCCGCATGTTTGAATGTGACAAAATGCTATCAGAATTTCTTTCGAGATTTCAGGTGAACTTCCTCCTGTCTGCTTGTTTGGATGTAACATTATACCAAAAGAAATAGCAACAAAATAAGCACAAAAATGTTGACAACACTTGCTGACCTTCTCGAGATGAATGTTTTCTTTGTGAAGTTCTCCTTTTGGCAGTTTCTCTAGTCCTTACACTAAAGGTTAATGTTCACTTTTTTTAGGAAAAGGGAGCGGCACGTTGTTTTAACTTGAAATATGACTTCCATAAGTGAGCCAATGTCCTTTAAGACATCTGTTCATTTTCTCAGTGTGCATCAAGTCTGTTGTCTATGTTATAATTGTTTTGTTTGTTGCTTTTTTTCTAGTAATACAATTTTGATTCAACAAATTAAAATAGTAACTATGGTAACAGAGCGTACCTTGTTCTACTTAAAGTCCCACTATTACCTAAGGGGGCACTTTAGTGAATTCGATGAATTGGATGTCACTGAGGCACATAACGCGTTGTCCTCTTTGTGAATTAAACCAAAAAAAGTGCAAACCACAGATTTAATGCCATTTTCCCACAAAGCCAGATTCATTTACCGGAAGTGGTTCAGTGGTTTATTGTTTAGTTTTATTGCAATAGCGGCCAGCATTTTTGGAAATACGCTTTCTAAATGTTGTGCAGAAAACACATCATTTATTTCTTAACACTCTTTGACATTTAATTAATGTGTAAAAACCCATAAAAAAATCCTATTAAGATTCATATTTCTGTTATTGATGCTGGTCTTCAATACGACCCACATCATAAAATTGAGACCAATATTGAAACACAAAAAAGATCATGAAAATACACTTAAATTGTCTCAAATCCCAAATCTCAACTACTATAGATTTTCTCCGATTTGTCCTGAGTCTGGAGGCAATTTTTAGCACATGCCCGCCCTTTTTTTGCCATATTCCCTAAAGTACTTCGATTACCTTAAAGGCCACAAGCTGGCTGCCACGATATTTATCAATCAAGCAGGTCAGCTCCAAGAGAAAAAAAAAACCTAACGTGGCACAGCAAAGAGCACTTAGCCCGGATAAAGAGACGCCTGCTACCATGGATCACTGCACTGCTAAGCCAAGCACTGTGCACCATAGAGGGGGAGCTGCATGAAGGAGGAATTCGAGAGTCTGTGTGACTCTGTGGAAGGCTTTGGGGAGAAACACAGGCCTGGTCAAAATGTCATCAGTGTGCCAGCTTAGAGCAGCTTGAAAGGCTTTGGTGTTGTGATATTTATCCCGTGGGCTTTGGTACTGAGGTGGATTGGGAGAGAAAATATCTATAATTTCATGGTGTCTTCAGGGGAAATCTGATTTCACTTGGCTGGCAGTCGGATAAATAGGAAGTGTCCCCTGCAAGCCCTTGCTGGAGAAAGCGATCACAGGCCAGAGTTGTCGTGTATGTCAAATTTATGTACGTTTAGAAGTAAAGCAGCTTTTTTTTTATGTGTGTGTTTCACCTACTGACTGTGACACTTAGGAATAAGCTTGTCTGAATGAGTGAATTGGATTTGATGACACCCCGGGTTGCACACAGTGCTTAGGCATAGTACATATTATACACTCTTTAAGAATACTTGTTTAAGAGTTAAATAGGGTCAGCAATGGTTTAATCTTCGTGACTATTCCAACTAGTCCCGCTGTGCACTCGTTACTTCAGGACTGCCAACGTCCTCTGAATTTTTAACAAGGAAATCGTATCCCATTAATTCAATAGAGCCGTCTAAAATTCAATATGTTGTTTAAACAATTTGATTTTTCGGCTCATCTCCGTTTATTTTTAACGTTATTTCTCACACAGTTGATAAAAGAGGACTGAAACAACAGAAGAGAAAAAAAATGATTGTGAGGAACGAAAATCTCATTCAGCCACATTCTGACAAAGTCTGTCTTCACATTAGCTCATTATAATTGAACTCAAGTTAAAGTTTAGGTCTTATTAATGCTTAGGTGGGAATATTATACCTCTCACACAAGTTGTGAGGGAAGATCGTGAAATTGGGGTTATTGCGACCAACATGTTATCATCCTTTATGCATTCAGACTCTTCATATCTTTGACGTGGATTCATGAAGACGTCGTCATCAGAAACCATGCACGTTTATTACAAGGATTTGATAAAGCTCTGCGGTTTCGAATTCTGGAGGGTTGGCGATTTTGAAAGATGCTATCAAACAGAGACAGTTCTCAGTTCCAGCAAGTCACATCATAAAATCCATTTATCTGCTTATTTCCCTCAGATGAAGATAATAAGGGAAGGCCTAAATCTTTCCTTTGGGCTCCCTTATCTCGAGCTAATGCCAGGAAAACCCCCAGTATTGCATGAAAGTATTGTATATTTTCGTACGGTCTGATCGTAACTATTGGCTGTTGCATTTAGAGGTGGTGGTTGGCTTTGGAATTCTAAGTTTAAAGGGTTACTATATGGTAGCTTTAGCTTCAGTTTTTACAGATTGTAAGGCAGTTTAATAGAGCGTAACATTGCGAGAAAAGTTGAAAATGGAATACATATATATGGAATATATGGTGATATGAAATAGGCCTATCACCTATCCAGTGTGCACTATGAATGCTGAGGCCATCTGACCTATTTGTCATTTAAAGATAACAAATATTTCAAATACTATTTAACGCAGATGGGTGGAAAAAACAGTTCAAACAAATGAACACAAAAAAGGCACCCTTTAAAAATGATTAGCTATTCAGTTATGACGTGTACACAAGTATAAAAGATCTTCTCACCTCTATTGTCATACAATCCTGGTATATGGCATACTTTACACAAATCTCCAGGTCAATTACAAAGTGTGAAGTTACTGGGGCACACTTCCACCCACACATTCGGAGGCTTTGATGTCAACCATGGCTGTAATGATTAGGGCTTTGCTCATCTCATTTCCTTGATTGAAGCTGTGGTACAGCATAAATAATTCATTCTCATGTATATTTCAGAGCTTCAAATCATGTTTTTAGGTTTCAGTTTGATCAGTCAATTCGAAACACATGTACACCTTTGCCAAGCCTTCTGTTCTGATGCTAATTCTATTTGGGGGCCAGCTTGCTTGGAAGCACCATTTCACAACTGTACAACATTTGCCTGATTTGACTATTCTTTATTTCTATCTGGCCACCACTGGCAACTTGTGTAAATGTGCGTAATATCATACAAGATAACAAAAGTATACATAGAACATTCACAATAGTTATCTACAAACCTTCAGATTAAAAGGTGCCTCTTTTTTATCCACTGGAAGCAATCAAAATATTCATACAGAAAATACAAATGATTATTGATCGTTTGATTATTTAAAACTGTTGAAGACGTTTTAAATACCTTCAATGTGTAGAATCAAGGCTACATTATTGCACTCGTCATTTCTATTTGTGTAGTTTGGCACAACTAAATAGATCAATGCATATGGAAGATTGCATTTGCTCAAATTGTGCCACCTCTAAAAGATGTTTTGCATCAATTAATCACAGAGATACAAATAAGCGAAGCAAAATAACAGGTGGTGCCACTGGGTAGCTGTAATTACATTGAGTCTGACTGATACAACCATGTGTTTTGTGTTACACTTCATTTTTTGCTTTGTTTGCAAGTAATGCCAGCTGCATAGCAGATTTGACATTTGTACAAATGAAGTTTAAAAGAGAAGTCATCTTCATGCAGAAAAGAGCATTACTCAGCAAATACTACAAAGAAATCTAGAAAATTATCAGTGTTTTTTAAGGTACGGGTTGTTGTTCGGCTCATTATTTGTTGTTGGTCTGATTTGACTTGTGGACACCTACTTGAGATATGAGCACTTAATAGTGATCATTCCCTGAACTATGAGTAGCAGTTTAGCAGATGATAAACAATTGCTAAACAAAAAAGAAATATATTTCTTTATTTATTTTAGACAACCAGAAAAATCTAAAAATCCACATCATGCATTTAAGAAAAAGTGCAACTGCGCCCTGTTTGTCAAACGAGTGGAACGCCCTAATTAGACAAACATAATTCATGCTGCTTCTCAGAAAAAGGGGAGGGAGATCCCGCTTGCATGCGGTTTTACTCGACTGGTCAAGTAGTCGACGACAGAGTGGTCGTTCTGTCAGCACAGATGGACAGGAAAAAGCCCGGGGGGCAAGTCAGACGCCACAGGCTGTACACTTTGCATACTGCGTCTGCATGTGTTCAAATCTTGTGCAGTCTACGTGTGTGTAGTCAACAGACGCTAACCCCCTCCCACACTCTTTTGCAAGCAACAAATGCCATCTCTTTCCCTGCTTGGGTTGCCCTCTAACATGTTGGATCACAAACATGCGTATAGTCACACAAACACATACAGCAATGGAAATCGTTTAAGTTTCACTGAACGCTGTGATCTCTCTTCACAAGCCCACTATGAAATACAAAGATATCCTCATCGCTGTGAATGCATGCCTGTATGAGTCACAATAGAGTCAGTGAATGCAGTGGTGGCTCTTTGGATCTAATCCTGCAACAGGCAATTAGATGTGTAACAATCTAATAAGAAAATTTGTCTCAGGCCAAGCCTTGACGTTTTTCTCCCTCTGGTCTTTTCCCTTTATTTCCATTGTTTTTTTTTATTTTTGCTGTATTTGTGCTTTTATGCCCGGTAGAGTTTAGAAATGTGTCAGTTTGATGGGTTTTGATCATCCGTACATAGCTATAGTTTAGGTCATTGGTGGAATAAATGTGAAAATACAAATGAATAAGCTTTTATTTTGAATTGTAGGTTTTATTTTTAGCTTCACTTTTTTATACAGTTTCTGTTTTGGCCAGAAAAAGATCAATTCTTGAATCTAATACTTGTGATTAGATATTATTCTATACATGCGACAGAAAAAATCTTTTAAGAATTATAAACATGGAGATTTGCGGAGGGAGGAAGAAAAGAAATAATAAATAATTCAACATATTTTATGCTTAAAACCATGTTTCTGCCAGCGAGCTGACAACCATTAGGTGTTTCAAGCTTGGGGGCTGTGCTAGCCTCAGGCTGCTGGAGGGTTCCATTCAGCACCATTTTGTGTCAAGTGTGCAGATTCAGCGTCATGACCAATACAACACAAAAACTTCTGAATAGTTCTAGCTTGTAAAGTCGATGACTCCAGTACTTTACATTGTCTGACCTCATGGGATTGCCAGCATAATATTATTAATTAGCAAAGCCACTGACTGTATGTGTCTTCCTCACCTAACACAGTCAATTTGATTATGCAAATATAATATAAATGACCCAAGTATAACTTGTTCGATCAAATAACCTCTTGTGTGCGATTAAACTCTGTAAATTAGTGCGATAATATCACCATTTAATGCAAGTGCTACATGTTAAAATCAAATTCTGCAAACATCCAATGGAAAAAAATCTAATATTTAGGAAAAAGTATCAGTTCCTACGTATAAAAACACTTTGTTTGTTAATACAAAAGGTGGGGGCTTCTCACAGTATTCTTGTTGGAATCATTTTCTACATGTATTTATTATTTTTTCCTGATAAAACCTTTGATATTCTTGGCAAAAAAACAACAACTCAAAGCCTGGCTCCCACAGCAATGAAACTAAACGGATGAAAAAGCCTGCCATCTGCCACATCACTTCCGCTAACTGACCTTAGCCAACAATGAGATGGGATTAAAACTGAGTTTTGCCTATTTTTTGGTTTTGTTTATTTTACAAAGAAAATGACTACGGGTTGTGCCTCAGCGAGGCACAATCTAGTGAGTACCCCCTGAAGGGATAGTGGGATGCGCATGGAGATATTCAACGTATAAAAGTGGCTGAATCCTCTGAGAGTATTTCTCACAACTTTGCAACTGCGCCTCGTTTTGATGTTTGTGTGCGTGCTTTTTATTTTTTTGATGACGCAGTACGTTTCGTTGATCTAGGGCACTTGGGGTGAGGACAGTAAAGGTGAATGAATAAACACTCACAGTTGTGTGCCAGGACACCTGCACATTTGAAAAAAAAAAGAGACAGAAGCACAAAGCTCTTCTTGTTTTCATCCATGGGGCAACACACCTTTTTTATCTCTGTTTTCCTCCCATTGAGACTATTGAAGTGTTGATTTGTCATTATAGGCCTGATTATTGCTTTGAGGCTAATGAATAACATTGATCTTTTGGTCGTTTGCATTGTAACATATGCAAAGAAGGAAATACATGAGGGAGAGGTAGCTTTAACTGGGTTTTCTGCTGGAAAAGATGTCACCTTTATTTATTTTTTTCATGATAGTCTACTTGAGTCGCTCTAATGCTTGTGAACAAATTTCTGACAGAATATATACTAATAATTATCTCTCCATTTTAAATCCTGTAGTTTTTTGTTAAGTGTGTTCTATTGGAACTGTGTTTGCATAGACAATATGATAGCAAAGCCCTCATTGTATATACATTGAAATATCAACAGGCCATCTGATTCATTTTGTTTCTCTGCCAGTCGAGCTGACTTCCAAATTAATCACCTCTGAGATGATTAATCTCCTTGTTGTCAAACTCTGTCAACCGAAGGCAT
Organism: Stigmatopora nigra; assembly: GCF_051989575.1. Classification (NCBI taxonomy): domain Eukaryota; kingdom Metazoa; phylum Chordata; class Actinopteri; order Syngnathiformes; family Syngnathidae; genus Stigmatopora; species Stigmatopora nigra. The sequence goes on from NC_135526.1 coordinate 6,914,670, forward strand.
CCATCTCTCCACAACTACAACGTGCTTCACCTCATAGCCATCAATGTCATCCTCTACATTTGATGGACATTTTCTGTCTGACATCAGTGGATCTGACAGATTTCAGATTTAAATACATGTTAGGTTTTTTAACAGAAACAGAGACCAATCTTTTGATCCTTGGTCCTGCCCTTTTTTTCACTCAACACTGCCATGATGCATATCCAAATTTTAACTCCTGAAAATAAATGAATGTGCCACTCAATACTACAACTTCACTTTAAGCTGTGAGCCATGAGAGGGTCACCACAGCAAATCAACAGTTTTTTTTCACTTTCCCCTGCATCCTCCTCCACCTACAACAGCTATTTTCATATCTTCCCTCACTACATCCATATTTCTTCCCTTCAGTCACCTCTAGCCCTGTTCCCTGGCAGTTCCACCCTCAACATTCTCCAATCTCTCTTCTGGACATGTCCAAACCGTCGAATTCTGGTATCTCTGACCTTGCCTTGAAAATGTCTAACCTTCACTGTCCTTCTTTTTCTCCCATTTAATATAATCCAATCCAACCTGTTCACTCCTATGGAGAACCTCGGCGTCAACATCTCAGCTCCTGTAGTTCTGCCTCCTGTCTATTCCTCAGAGTTACCGTCTCTAAGCCATCCATCATGGCTGTGCCGTGTAGACCTTTCCATATATTGTCACTGACTGCGTTTAACAATCAGGTGTTTTCATAAATTGTATGCTAATTTGCTAGTTTCTTTTTATGTTGTTTATAATCCATCTTTAGTTATGTATATCGTTATTTACTTCATTCAGTTTGTGAGTATGGGACTAGTAATATGATGGGCTTATTGCCAAATTGAGAATAGATATGTTGGTAGGTTTAAATAAGTCCTTATTGGGCATACTAAACCATTTCTCTTATTATATTATTATTTGTTTCTTGACTATTTTTGTTTGTATCCCAATTGTCTTGATGGTTTTGCCCATTTAATTATTATTTTTGGGGATGTATGAGCAAACAAGAACAAGTAAACCCCACATAGGAGCATCGAAACCCACTAGAAATTGAACCGTCAATCTCAGAACTACGGGGAAGACTTGCTTAAACACTCTGGTGCGATACCGCTGGTTCATAATTATATGGTTTCCAATGGTTGAAACTCTATAAAACGGTTAATAAGCGCAGATAAATAAATGGCTACATGTTACAAGACTGTCAAGCTGACATTCAATGCCAAGTCGATGTAATTAAACATGCCTGCTGTCAGGGGACCTGGAACACATTCCTCTAACCTTTTCTTATAAAGCTTCTGTCAAAGTCCATACATGAACATGAATGTCTCTGATGTAATTAACTTTTCTATTAGCACACTGGCCTTTGAGGTAGAGCAAGTTACATTTCAAAAAATGGAAGCGGTCCCTACTTCTTCAACCTCATTAATGATCCCATGCTAATTAAAATGCAGACTTTGGCTGAGTGATCGTGCTTAAATGCTACTGCTTCTCACCATCAACATCAACTAATCCAACTTTTTGAAGCAAATGAGACAGGCAGATGTTGTCACCACAGGGCATCATTTAAAACTAAGATTTGTTTTCAAAGTTTGGAATCCTTTATTTTAATATTAATAATATCCCCTCTATTGAGTTATCTAAGGTTTGAGCAGGAAGGAGCTGGTAGACTGCCTGAAAACCCCCCCAACATACCAATTTAAAAATAGGCCAGATAACATGATAGCAGGCTCGAATAACTTTTTGTTTACTTCTGCTTCTGAAAACATTTTTCCCCACACCAACATTAATAAGTACTCAAAGTTGTCAAGTGCCTTCAAAAAGAAGTACTTCACCACTATACAAATGAAAATTTTTGTTTTTGTTTAGCATAGCAAAAATCAAGACTCTGGTTATTGTTCCTAAAAAATAAAAAATAATGATACTGTAAAAAGTGGATTAAGTATTTGAGCATATTTCAACATTTGTATCTGCGATAATCATCTAAACTTTTATTTCGTTTTTTGTATGTTTGTTTCAAGCAGTGCAACTGCAAAGTAATTATGGTATATTCAATAATTATGTCCCTGACTTAAGGAATAAGACCAATCTTAACAAAGTAGATCTCCAATCTTTTCTGTCTGCACTGTCTTTATGCAAGTAACCATCTTGAATTTGTTGCTTTCACACATCAGTGCTCGAGACTGACTTTGCTGCATGGGTTGCTATGGTAACGGCGTGGTGATCAGTAACTCTGCTGCCGATACAATATGCTGCACAAAACACAAATGCATCAACAGAAGAAAAACTACCAAATCGTTTAGCTGTAAACCCAGGATAACGACAGCTTTTCTTTACTGGAATGTCAATTACTTTTGCTACAGCACAGCCCTCCTGCCAAACTATCCTCTGCATTTCACATCCCTCCCCATATGAATGCAGAGATCAATTCCACTGTTTAGTATGCTATTTTAAACATATTTTTTTGTCACCAAGTTTCATACACTGTCTCATTATCAGATTATGTTGTAGATTTCTTAAAGTCATAGTAAAACAAAAATGGAATACTGTCTGAAAAAGGCCAAAGATAGAGGCAATCATTTCTAACCACATTCATTGCCTGGGAACTCAAATAAAGTCTGTACTGATGCAAAACATATAATAGACAAAGACTGACAAAATTCTAACAATGATGAAATTTAATGCAGATATAAAGCATTATCTTTCCAGAAGGTAAGAAGTGGTGATCACACATTACGTCATATTTTATCCTGCCTCCCGGTGATTGCTGCATTTCTAGCATTTATGCAAGGGTCAGCTGAATTGCATCAGCGAATGTCAAATGAAAAATCAATATTTTATTATTCCTAGCGCAAATCCAAAAGGCCACGCATTATTATATTAATTGAAACGACAGCTCCAGGCCCAGTGATGCTGGCTCACTTATGCACATTCATGAGTTAGGAAAATATTTTATTTAAAAAAAAAAGCCAAATTAACAGAATCACACATGAAATATTTTTTTGGTAACCCTCAATCTTCACCACTACTTTGAGTATGAGCAAAAACCCAGTAGACGATGCAGGTTTTGTTTCATTTAAATTAGTTTTGAACTAACATCTCAATAAAATCTCTTGTTCACTCTAAATTACCTCTAGGTATGAGTGTGAGCATGAATGGTTAATGGTCTTCTTGTGGCCTGCAATCGACTCGAAACCAATCTATTTTTGCAAGGTTCCCATTTATTTCCAGTAAACAGAAATGTCTTTAAAGGGTTGAAATGAGGTAAAATGGCTTAAAGGGGCGTATTCTGTACAAATCATGCTTATGTTGATCATATAGCTTGCTTATTTAATCCGTATTAGTTTTTTCAGCATGTTTTTGTCCTCTTTCAATTTGACCATTTGTTTTCTGAAGAGTTAAGGAAGAAACCCCACATATATTTGAGAAAGACCACTTTACAATACCTATATCATCATGTCTTGGTTTGTCTCTATGACTCTCTATTAAGTCTTCATCCACTTCCCCCTTTTCTTTTTTTTTTTTGCTGTTGGTAATCCTGCCATTGTTGCTGGAAACACTTTTGTATTTCCAACATAATTGGATGAAATGTCGCTGTCCAGACGGGATTGGCACAACAATTGTTAGCCGAGACTGTCCTTTTTACAAAATACTACTGGACTTTGTGTCGATGAGAAGAAAAACGAAGAGATTTGTGAGCTTTGAATGCACTCTCTATAGCAAGAGTGCAGATTTTCAAACCGAAACATTTTTCTTTTTAGTGTCACAATTTCAGATATCATCTTTTACAAACCAGTACTACATCTACAATACAATTTCCCAGTATACAAAAGGCTGTTACATCGCATCATCAATATTTGCGAAATGAATTCCATTCCATTACTTTATTTTACGCTTGTTTGTCAGTCACAGTGCTTACATATTATTTGCAATTCAGATTACAGATAACCATATATCAAAGCCATATCTCTTTTCATTTTGAGTATCAGATACAAGAAAGTCTGTTGTATTATTTATTGCACTACTGTGTGCCAGTCACTATTTCAGTGAATTGAACCACTCAAAAAGTTTTTCCAAATTGACTGAGGCAGCAATGTTGTTTTTTTTCTTGTTGTCAGACGGCTGTTCTACTGCAGCATAGCCACCGGGATAAACTCTAGCTCTCATAAAAATACAGCATTCAGAGCTAAGGTGCATAGCACCTGGGTTTAATTTCATTCTTTTATGTGAATCTGCAAATGTTACAATGGTAAAATTCTCATCTGCTCATTTCTGCGATTGAGGGTTCAATCCCAGGTCCAGATCTTCCTATGTAGAGTTTGCAGGTTCCCCCTAGGCTTGTGTAGCTTTTCCCTGGGTACTACTTTCTGTTAAATGTGTTCAACTATTCCCCCATTTTCGAATCCATACATACATCCCACTCATTGACCTTCTTCTTAAATTCAATACAGTGAAACCCACACTCACGTGGTAATCTGCCAAATGAACTAGGTTCTATGAAAATATAAAGTCCTACATTCTATTGTGTAAATACAATTACTTCTGTCTGATCTTTTTATTCTGAGTATCAATGACCTCTATTGCCCATACAGCTCATTAATTGGGATCTATTTGAGCCCCAAAGAGGAAGCCAGTTAAGGAATGCTTCGACTTGAGGGTTTCCTGAATGGCATTTCAAATGTCAGCACACACTCCATGAAAGGCTCTTCATCTATAGTAATTAAATGAATATTTAAGTAGCATATTATCTGTTCCTAGCAGACAAAAACAGCCTAAGCAGGCAGGCTCTCCGCATTTATCACGGACACTCTGAATCATTAGTGCTATTGTTTGTTTGTCTCCTCCCCCCCTTGCTCAAAAGGTGACACTCCTCTTGTTGTCATTTACGCACTTTCAGGAACAATGGGGTCATTTAACTTCCCATAGTCAACAACACGTCTACTTTTCAAATGTCATCTCCTCGCACTATTTTTCAACAACTTTCATACTAGAGTAGACAAAGCCATACAAACACAATAATTATATGCAAATTTTGTTTTACAACAATACTTTGGGTAATTAGTGTATAAGGGCCAAGTCACAGTTATTTATATCGATATGGATGTCCCATTAAGGGGCCGAAATCGTCGCAAACTTGGAAATGTATTGGCAGCCTGGTCTAGTGTCTCTTGATATTATCAGTGACCTTTTAAATGGCCAAAGATTTTGATGTTGTTGTTTTTGTCCTCTAATTATCTAACTAATTAATTTTGGTTTTGATTGATTCTAGTTGATATTGCTGTTGTTTTTCCACTACGCTGAGCCTTTGTCATTAGGAAGTGGTACTTTGAAAATTGTGCAATTCAATTGGGAAAGGCAAGGGCTTTATTAAATCTGACCTTTTTCTGTGCATTTGTGTTCCAATTGTGGTGATGTTATCATGATATTGGCCACCCTTTCTGTTAACATTTACCCAAATCAATATGATTAGCGCATTCAGTCAAAATGGATAGTTTTTTTTCCCGGTTTCCTTGTAGTGCACCAGGGGCAAACTAGTTGGCAAAGCCTCAGTGTAGAAGTTTTAACACTAATAACCCATTCATTCTACTGAATTCAATGAAACATCATCAATTCCTCAGTAGGACGGCAAGAAGAAGCAAAGCTATTAGAAGTAGTGTGTCTCTGAGTTTAGAAATGTTCATTCATTAGTTCCTTCTTTTTCTATTTCTCTGTTGATTTTGTCATTTTCAGTAAATGAATGCTGCCTGGGTGAGTTGTGCCATAGCAGAGGTGTTCAGCTTTGAAGCGTAGCACTAATAAGTGAGATTTTCACAATGTGCGTTAGATTCGACATGCTAGGACTCTCATTCATCATCGGTGTTTAGAATGCAATGGGGTGCCATACAAGCTACTGATGTGTTGTCAGGCGGCAACTCTGCAAATGAGAGCCGGCGACATCCAAGAGGGAATAAACACTGTGTGAATAAGTAATCACTTGATAAGATCAGCTTCAATGAGATGAGTGCTCATCCTTCCCTGTCGAGCGACTTTCTATTCCAGGCCACGTGGTTGCATGCAAGCGAGAAATAAATTAATAAGAACAAAATGGGAGCATGGGGTCAGACTCTGAGATGATTTTTGCATACCTCATGATGAGATGCTGGCACCGACACACAAGCATCCCGCCTGCTATGGTGGCACCGTTGTTTATTCACACATGTTTACATTGGTGAAAGCATGCCCACTCCGACTCAGCAGGATGACAGACACTCACTTTGGATCATCATTAATTCTATAAGTGTTCCCGAGTAACACTGACAATGAGCTCTTTACGGAAATTTTGTTTTTTTAATCCGCCTTTCTTTAAAAAAAAAAAAAAAAAAGATAGTGGGTCTTTAATCCTCGTCTTCAATTAAGATAAATATATGCCTTAGAGAGGAATGCCACCTAGTCTAATAATAGTTATGATAATAGGGTATATGTAGTTACAGGCTTGCTTGGTTTTGTCTGTGCTTAGTTTTAACTAACACCAGCTATTTGAAGGTCAAAGAACCCCCCGTAGACATAACATCAGCTGAGCCCCCTTAGTCAAATTATTCTAATGCAAGGGGTTTCCAAATTACTCCACCAAGAGTGGTGAAAAGTGCATTTTTTATCCACATTGATCCAGAACAGTCAGTTTTACCAATGAGCTTTCTGAAACAATCAGCCACTGACTGCAATCAACCGATTGCATTTTTTAAAACACCAGATTAGGAAAAATATAGCCTCTTCATCAGTTAAAAACCTGCACCGACTGCAGCTATTGAGAACCAGGTTGGACACCCCCAGGTCTAACAGTTCTACTGAGCAATGTCACTCGGAATTGGAATTAATTCCTTGAAAGGGGAACGTACGTAATTATCTCAGGTAATTATTACTCTGGGTAGCGAGAGACGCAAGGTAAGACTTTCCGGTTCCATTCCTTGCAGAGGCAAGCTGCCACAATTATGCCTTCAAACGTGGTTTAATTAGAAAAGAAGGATAAACGCTTTAAACAATCTTGCCTTGGAATCAAACACATGCATACTTACATGTGTCACGATAAGCACGCAGATTGACATGCTTACCATAAATTCCATTAGTTACAGATGCTCAATAAGATACAAGACAAAGAGTTGTATTCCAATGAGGAAAACAAAGCTCCGTTTTGATTGTTACTTCAGTAGCTAAGGCAACATTTAGATCAAAGATTGCAAAGCTCAAATGGACTTTTAGCCAAATCCCAATTTTTTGGTGTAGCTGTTCCCTTTGCAAAAGCATCTGTGAATTTCTAAGTAAACAGAATGTGGCCACCGAATGACAGGCATGCACATTTTGTAACATATAGTTCCTTTGAGAGCTCTTCACCATCTCTTGCTGCATCTTTTCTAAACCTGATCACTTCATGTGTGGTAGGTACCAAGAATGAAAAGGTATTTCTTGCATTGGACAAATAAATTGACCTGCAGTGTCAACTTTTACAAGTCTTTAGTCTTTATTTTCATAGGATCCTGGTTCCCTGGTAGTGTATGGCTTAATTTGTTTCACATCATTGTTCAGCTTGTGTGTGTGTTTCCACATAAATGAATGGGCCTCCCGGCCCATCTAAACCAATCAGATTTGAAATTGAATCAACACAGCCATCTCGTTCTCAATTTGGACCCCTATACCTCACAGGGGCTAGAATACACAATACTGATCATTTTATTTAAACATTAATGTCATTTCTTTCTCTGACAGTTAGTTAGGACAAATGACAGTTTTATATTAAAGTATCTAAGAGCCAAATGAAAAAAGAATACATCAGTGGCTCCCTCCTCTAAGCTAATTATGGCTTGGAATCTAAATGGAGACATTCGATCATCAACACGCCGCAATTGTGTCCCTTCTTGGATCATAATTATTCATGCCTGGACCTCCATCTTTCTTTGCTTTTAATAACATTTGAGATGTGTGTGTGTGTGGGTGTGTGGCGGCGTAACCTTTCATGCTTGCAGAAGTGAAGTCGTCGCAAGCTGCTGACCACCTGGAGCTTGACTGGCATATTTTCTGCACAGCAGGTACTATGGGCACATCTCCAGAGGTGTCATTACACAACCTTGATCTCCTTTCAAAAGCCCAAGTTCATTCTTCACAAGTGCCATTTGCTTGGTGGTAGACACCGTGGTGCAATTAAAAAGCCTTTAACAGACATATTGATGGTGTTCCCATAAAGAGGTCCTTCTCAAATAGTGGGGCCAGCCACCCTGGGGGTGTTGCGATGTGATGCCAGGGGGATGCATGTGATCCTGGAAACATGTTTTTGTATGGAATTGAATAGTACCCAATTGCACATCCACTTCAGTAGATGGCAGTGGTACTCTCATTATCAGAGTGTGCACAGGAAGTATTAGATTTATAGTCTCCCAAAAGCTCTGATTCATCATAGAAATAAATTATTTTTACTTACAATTATTATTTTCTTCGCATTTCTAAAATCATCACTGCAGGAGTAGAAGAAAAGTGCATCATCAAACACGCTGCCATTATAGGGAACGTAAAGAAACTTGTTAATTGGTACCAACGAGTCGACGATAGTAGCGGAGCTTACAAATTGCAGGAGCAATTTTCACGTCTTACTAACAGTTCTGACAGAAATGGTTCAATTCCAGGCTCTGGTCTTCATGTAGGGAGTTTTCATGGTGTTCCCACATCTTCCTGGATTTTTTTCGTCCTTTTGTGTCCTATGATTGGCTAGCAATCCATTCAGAGTGTACCCAGCCTATTGCCCATGGTGAACTGGGATAGGCTCTGCACTCCCACGACCCTCATGAGGATAAGCTGTTGGGAAAGAATAACGCACTGCCTCTAAATCTTCTGTGTAATGTCTTGTGAAGAAAACAAGAAATAATCGTGCATCTGCCCTCGTTTCTTTGGAAATATATCTAGCAGAGGCCAGCCAGACTTCTCACTCTTATTATTATTACTTTTAAATGTGTTAATGTGACATGTAAGTATGCTTTGTCAAACAAAAATCACTGTCATCAATAGCCACAGGCAAACATGATGTGATGGTGGTGTGGTTTGTGTGTGAGAGGATGGTGGGATTTGTGTCGTTGAAAAATGGCTATGTTGTAGTAGAAAATGGATGGCAATCGCAGTAGCAGCTGTAGGAAGCCGCACACAGATACAAGGAGTCGTGCTGGGTAATATTCTGCTGATAGAAGCAAACTGTTGTCTTTGGTTCCTGGGGAGTGAAGTCTGTTTCTGGCCATACTCAAATAAATAAAGAGTTAAAGTCTGCAGATTTTCTGCATATACGTAGATTAATTAAGCGTGGAGCAAAAACAGGGAGGTAGCTTTAATTGGAATTATGTAAAAGATTTATAGGGTGCGGTGTTAATGAATGGGGAGAAAATATGGAAATAATCAAGAGTTCTCTGCTTTTAAGTAACTGGGTAATCATGTGCAATAGTACAAATGACCAACATAATAAGCGCTAGCAAAAAAGCCAAAACATAAGCTTATTAGTTCAACCTCTACTTATAGGTAACATTGTGGTTGTGTATCGTATTGCTATTTATTTTTAATAATATATAACCTGCATGGCTTTTATTTCTTCTTGAATAAATCAAATGTAAATATTAATGGGCGAAACCTACACTGAAGTATGGCTATTCACGACATTTCTATAAGCACATTATTATGCTTGTTCATTACATGCCTCAAGTAAGCACGATTAGGATAAACCAAGTGCCCACATTAGCATTTCCTACCGGTCTGCTTCAAAGCTGCTTATTTGATAGCAGAGTAGTGCTATTTTAAAAAATGCAATCAGCCATTGTTGGCTTATAAAATCCCTCAAAGCCTTGAAATGTGTATTAATGCACTTCATATAGATTTTTGATCCCCCACATTAACCGGCCAATTTATCTTCTATACTGTACAAGTGCTTTTCAAATGTCTCTCCAGGCAGAAATTAAAAGCAGGATGTAATATGCAGCCCCCCCCCCATCTTCATGAATTGGTAGCGGCGGGCTGGAGTTTGGACATCTCCATTTGAAAGAAAATAAGAATGAATTACAGAGGTACCGTCAAGTAAAAATATACTAAAATTGTGTGTCAAAAGCTAAAGATTAGTAAGCGCAAATCTGTGTTTTAGCTGAATCACTCATCACAACTTTTGGAATTCAGCACTTTGCAAACGATATACTTTTGTCCCCAAAGGGCAGCGGTGTGCAACTTGTTTTCATCATAGGCCATATTGTAGTTATGTTTGCCCTCAGGAGGACGGTCATAGCCGTAAATTCACATAAAAATGTAATTGCTAAAGTTGTAAAAGTATGCTGAAAATACCCCTAGTCCATCTTTTGTATAAACAGAAACAGATTCAAGGTTTTCCGGTCGCATTGTACATCATTTTTTATATGAATTAATATAAGATCTAATACAAAATACTAAACAAGCCAAATTTTCAGTAGTCATATTAGGTAATTTATTAATTTTTAACAGTACAGAATTTGACTGAATATGGTGTTAGATTTATGTCAAAAACTAATTTGTTCCTATGCAGTTTTCAGATTATTATTATTTTTTCTTTTGCCATTTTATGGCTTGTTGGGTTTTAATTTTTGTGCATGTTTACCCGCGTGACACCATCCATATTCATGTCAATATCATTTATTATGCGTTAAAGTTGATGTCAAATAAGGTACAGTTTGAGGCATTGGAATTCATTTATAGGCAGAAACATATGGAGATAAGACACTGCATTGCATGCCTGAGGTTGTGCTGTTCTGCCTGATTAAACCAATTAAAACAAAAAAAAAAATAAAAAAGCATGCATCCCGTTTTTCGGCAGCCACTCATAAGTACACAAACAGATTGGCGGCTAAAAATAAAGCGGGCTAGTCTTTAGGCTTGTTGGCGTGACGGCGCTTGACTCGGTGTGTGTACTTCCTTTTCATCATTCAGGCGTTCTGGTAACTTATCAAGCATTCTGTGATCTGTTACAGCACTGACTTTTAGTTTGACGTGCCCATTAAAGCCTTTAAGTGTGTCACGAGTGATAATAGGTTGGCTCTTTATGTGTAGGTCTCAGGCAGATGTTCATAATTTGCTCTCAGGCAGCCAGCCGCCACCGGCACACTGTCCTGAATGTATTATTCTCAGATTAGACTAATATAGCCCGAATTTTAATGCACCTGCATTCTCCACTTTTTAAATAATCTCAAGCATGATTTGCATGGATATTCACATTCATACATTATAAATTGAAGCAGTAGGCTAGCCTACACGTTTTACGTGAATCTGAAATGAGTGTAAACTGATTTTGTGTCACTTTCACACTGAATATTTCATGAAAATAACATATTTGTGAGACATAGTTTGCATTTGGTCTTTTTTTTATCTTTGTATTTCCACAAATTCACAATAAACATAACAATGTTAGATGAAGCTGCCCTTTAGTGCAGTTTGTACCTTCCAATCTAGAATTAATATACAAACGGCAATTTTAGCTCTATGTCCTCTTTATGGAAAACACACACACACAAAGCACAGTTCAATGCTAATTTAAGTTGAGAGTCGGTTAAGAATACACTGTTTTAAAGGAAAAATTTCCATATTATCATTAATAATGATAACAGTATGATGAGGCGGTATGAACAGGGACAAGGACATTTATCTAAAAGTGGGTTCGGATGCAGATAGATGAGAGTGGGAGGTGTTTCACTTTTAAAAAAGTGTACATTTTCCTATCCAAAGCATCACATAGCGTCATCAGGAGTTAAGCATCAGGGACAGTGTTATTTTATGTTCTTAATTTAAATTTGTTGGAGGATTTTTTGCCACTTGCGCCTTCAAATAAAAATGGACAAAATCATAGTCAAATATTGCCATGGTTTACATCACTTTCATTTTTTGTGCCGTGTTTTAAATAGACATTGTGATTCCCCTGACTTTGACTTGTTCTGGTAATTTTGCCATATTTGTGATATTCTAGTTGTACTTCAGTATAAAAATAAAGTATTATAGTAATAAAGTTCTATAATACATCAATTATACTACAAATTATTCATCGTTTCTGAGTCGTCTGTGTTGGATTCACCTATGATGACTATATACATATACAATACAATGCAATTTCATAAAATATCCATGTAGTAGAAGCAGTAGTGTTCATTCGAAATGAATATTGACATATCTATTTTCTTGTTTTAATAATGAAATTCAACAAAGGAGCTGAGGAAGCAAACATTTGTGTATTATAATATCATAACAAATAAGTCTGATATTGTTCCCAGTAACACATTGTAATCTTTTCTTGTTCTGTTAAATGTAATGTCAGAATTCACAAGCCTGACGAGAGTGCATTCGTTTCTAGGTGTCCCAGTTCATTTTCGGAAATTAGCCGAAACATGAGAACGATTGTTGTTTTTCCTTGTACAAATTTTGAGTAAACCGCTCCTGTGGTCCCCTATCAATTTACAGCAAGGCAGCTTAGCTCAGGTTATTTCAAGCATGACCAGCAAAATAGAACACAATAGAGTCAATCCTGCACAAAAAAGACGGCTGGGAATAGCCATACACACAAACACACACACACACACACACACGCACACACACACGCACACACACACACACACACACACACACACACACACACACACACACACACACACACACACACACACACACAAACACACACACACACAAACACGCACACACGCACACACACACACACACACACAAACACACACACACACAAACACGCACACACGCACACACACACACACACATACCCAATGAGCACTTTCACTTACTTTAAAGTTGGCCTGCCTTGTAAATTCATACAAACAACAAATGTGACAATCATTGTAAAGGATCCCTTATAATTGCATCATCATTGTCACTTTTTAAAAGATGATAAACAACCCTTACATTGATTAAACGCCGTTACAGCAAAGTTTCATTTTGATTGCTGTTTTTTATTGGCATACTTTAGATTGAAATCCAAGTAGTTGATGCTGAATGATCATGTTTCACTGCCAATCCATTTTGACCGGGAGGCTTTGGCAGCAATAATTCTTCAATTAACGCCTGCATTTTTCTTTTAATAATCATGATGCATTTTGTGGGTGTCTATTTTAATACTATTTTTCAATGAGACGTAAGGCTAGCTTGGCAATTTGACCATATTCTTCAGTCAAAAGACAGTGGCATGTCATATTATAGGCTGTGAATTTACACAAATCATGTCACGTAGTCCGCCAAATGTCAATGGTTGAAATGTATCATATCAATGAACCTTCATCTCTGAGATATTGTAAGACTTTTACAACATGGAATTTGGAATCATGCACTGCTGTAATCCTTGAAGACTTTAACACGCCAATTCGTAACATCTATTGATAAAACTTGTCACAATGCTGTATTTTGACATTTTTCTTCTAGGCGGCAAAGGGTTGCACGTCTCGGACCGGGATGCGGCGGCGAGGCGGAGAATTGATGAGCAAGACAAAAAGCAGGTGAGGGAAGTGGGGAAAAAGTGTGATGAATGAGTAGAGACTTGATTAAGGAGGTGTGCTCTGGGACGGCTGTGAAATGGCCTGAAAAGGGCGAAAATAGGTGAGAGGAGATGAATGGCTGTTACTAACGTGCAATAGGTGGTTATTGATAAAGGATAAATAATGATGAAAGCCTGCTAATGCCAACAATATGGATAACAGGAAAAATGAAAGCACAAGAGCAAAGATCAAACCTTTGTCCAAAGTAATAGCAACAGGGAAATGGAAATATACAATGTTTTCACTATGAGACTGTGTTCATCATTCTTTGTTTTACTCTTTACTTGTTTTTCACGACTTTCTTTTCAAGTCACTTTCAATCAGTCCAACACTGAATTGTGGATTGTGTATTATGAGTGCTATTATTGGCATTACTGTAACTGCCTCCTCGCTGATAACAGCAATCAATTACTTCTCCCAGTGTCATTAAATACTTATATAGAGATTTTCTATATACAGTAATATCAGTGTGGGTTTTTTTTTTTTTTCAAGTACCTCATTATTCTCTCTGGTTCTCATTTTTCTTGTTTCAACGGCCTGATGAAGCCTTTTATTTTTTTGCAATCCGCCCCCCTTTATACACCATCATCATTCACACTATATTATACATGGAGTATTTATTTGTACAGAAATTGCAGAATCGATGTTATATTTGTATTGTGAGAAAAGATTGGTTAAACTTGAATGTTGAATTGGTTCTGTTTCTATTCAGAATTGAAAACCTAGCTTAATACAAGTGTTAGGTTTGCACATTATTCATGTCTAATCTCTCATATTATCTCATTTTCTGAATCTGAACCGATTTATCCTCATTAGTGTCGCGGGGGGTGCTGGAGTCTATCCCAGCTGACTCCATTTAGAGTGTCCAATCAGCCTACCATGCATTTTTTTGAAATATGGGGATAATACTTCTCTTTTAAATGATAATGCAGGTACACAAATATGATTTCAATAAGTCAAAATGTCTGCTTAATGCAAGTTGGAACTTAAACATTAATATACGAGGTATCACAAATAAGATAATTCGTTACAATAACACAATAACTCCTACAATGTGTGACATATTTGGGATTATGTACTCCTTAAAGTTGTGAATTATGGAAGAAATCCTTAAAGACAGTGTGATGACTCAAAGTCATAATTACTCACTCAAAGACCGGATTTCTTTTCACTACAGGATTTCCGCTAGATAAAAAGGAGGCAATAAAGTTTAATACTCATTTATTTTCCGACCGTGTTCTTTGAAAATGATCTTAAATACACAATTTTGTCTGGAAATGAGTGGCTATTCTTATCTGTTCTGGTACATTACACAGATTAAGAACGGTAAAAGCCACCTCTAATTGCAAAGTGACTCATGATAACCTGTGATGACATGTTCCAAAAGACAACTGACCTCCAATAAACCAAGTGAGGGATTTTGCCGTGTTGAAATGTCTCAAGCTATCAGCCACCACTTAAAAACCTTAACCTTAACCACTAAAAAATGTAAGCCTTTTCAAGGTATTCTGTCATTTCACCTCAACTCTGAATCATTTTTATAGTTGCCTATGAAGGGCACTTAATCTGCACTGAATCGTTTTCTTTCATCCCCTGTGCAGAACAGCTAGACTATATATAGGAAATGTCATTTTCATCCTCACGCTCCGTAGAAACAGCAGCTGGTCGTCACCGGACAAAGTGCAGGTATTTTCCCGCTTCTGCGGGCAAATGTGTGTGTTAATCGTACAAAGAGGGCCTGTAAAGTCAGGGAGCCTGATGAGCGGAACGTTTGCAAGCACCACGAAACACTTCAAGCCTAACGCGGTCATCTGGACAGCTGTCATAAACCAAAGGTTTATTACATAGCGGGGACTTAGAAATGCGCGTGGACACCTCAGTCCTAAAGAAATATTAGAAGTGATTTGATGAGGCATCAAAGTTAAAGCGTCCCACGGTGTATCCACGTCAAAGGATGGCACATTAGGAATTCTGCCGTGATGCCAATGCGTATCATTTTAGATATATACTTTGACGGCTACATATAATTTTATGGGTCATGGCGGAAAATAGTCATTCCTCCCCAAAAACAACATATTTTTCACATTTTCAGGCAATGCCAAACCCGTAGACACAGTGCGAGTAGCAACGGCCAAAAATACAAATGTATAATAAAACACATTAAATGTTAATGAGTATGGAGACTTTCTAAAATAATAATTGAGTTGTGCCTGGAAGAAGTTAAACAAAACACTAAAACCAATGCAACAGTATAATTCTGAAAAAAATGCCACAAAAGGGTGAATTAGAAACACAAAGGTATGATGATAATTATCAACAACATTGAGTTATGCCTTAGGCAAATTTAGGCAGGCATTTATGTGGTAGAATATGCAGGGAAAAAAATGGGCTACTCCAATTTTGAGGAACATTTCGAGACGAAAAATAACAAACCACTGCTTAATTCAAGGCGACTGATTAGCATGTTTAATTTTTCAAACTAAGTTACTACTGTGAATGATATATATTTCCCAAAACAATGCCAAGGACTTAGTCCAATAATGTTAACGCCCTAGGCTAACTCTCACCATGTTTGAAGTTTGTTTAAGCAGCGTGTGTGATTCCCCTGCAGCACATCGGAAATGTCAAAGCATTTTCTTCTTTGTCATAAGCACAGTTCAGGAAAGTGTCCTTGTTTCACACAGTACTTTGTGTGTTTGTGTCCTTAAATAGATCCACACCGAATATTCATTGGTGCAAAACTAATGCACAAATAATGACCTTCCATCCAGACATTATTATAATGTGTCGCATTTACCGGTACTGTGCAGGATAATACTTTGGATGGATTGGACATGTGCAAAAGAATAAATGCTTTTTATTCAAGCAATGTTTTGCTTATTTTCATTTATGAAGATGCCCTTTCTGCTTAACAGATGACAACAATATCAGCTGCTAGGCGACAATTTTATATTTCATTCTATTCAACCCTTTTGCCCCTGCATAATGCATTTAAAGCATCACTCGTTTTCCTCCAAATGAATACAGTCATTCATCTTTGATGTCGCTTAAATTCATAATGGTCGCAGAGTTGATGGAGCCTATCCCAGTTAAGTCTGTACATTGTTAACTGGTTGCCAGCAAATCACATGGCGTTTTCTTCCAATAAATGTATGTGAGTCCATTTAACTGCATACAATTCTAATGCTGCCAGCTCTACTAATAATTCCGTAGCCAACGAATAAGCATGTATCCTTGAACGAGCCAACAGTCTTCTTCAAGTATTGATAAAAAAACTGTTGGATACAGAGCCCTAGCCTGAAATGGTACCCGTTTATTTGATTGCAGCACCACTCTGGTGGTCACGGTCTTTGTCTAGTTTATCTGTATTACACGCATGCTCGTGCGGGTGTCAAGGCTACTGGGATATTTGCCTTGAAGCTGGTGGATCACAACGAAGCAGTTTCAAACGCCTCAGACCCCACCTCCTCTGGTGTGTGGACTGGCTGCGTTGGGAATTAACGGCTTCACTGCGGTTCATCAACTCCACAAAACACAGCGACAGAGAAGGGAGGGAGACGGCAGCGACCGAGACTGCACAAAGTAAACGATGAACTAGGGAGCGCGTGTTGAATTCCAGTCGTGTGGTTCACAAGGATGTAAAAGATAATGGCAGAACACAACCAGAGGGCAATAGGCATGAAGAGAACAGAAAATAACAATTAGTCGGCGCTGAGTCAGACTGCCCACAGTGCCCAAATGTTCATTTTGGGGTTTACACAAACTGCCCTCACATTCAAGTCTAGGCCGTTTATTTTTATCCTGTCAGTCTTTTTTATTTTTTATTATGTGACTGGCCAAGAAGTTTCACTCAAGCCCTGTAAGGTGGATTTCTATTTGCAAGATCTGGTTGAAGCCCAATGCAAGCAGACATTCACAGCCAGGACTGAATTTTAGTTATTGCTTATCTGTAGACTCTCTGAAATGAAAAGAATTCTTGCTGGGTTCAAATTTCTCGCCACCTTACATTTCTTTCAAATTTCTTATCTGATCATAATCAACTGTCTTTTTCAGTCTATATCATCTTATTGCTTTTTTTTTTAACAGGATCTAAACCTCCTTAGCAGTCCATGACCTTCCACCACAACAGCAAGCTTTTGTTGACGGTATGTCCTTCACTTGACCTTATACGTGTGCACATAAAAACTAAACATTATTTATACACTTACGTTCGTTTATAACATAGAAGGTTCAGCAACATACAAAAGACAGAATAGCAATATTTATTATTCTTGTACGCATCACATATTAATAATTGGTCAAAGACATAATTGAATAAATTAGTAAAACATTCAAATTTCTCAAATAGTAGTCATAAAAAAAGAAAAAAAATAATTTGACAGTCAGTCAGCATACAATAGAATATAACCCCTTTTAGCTAAAACATGAGGATGAACAGATCAGCCAATGAATTAATAAATATACTATTTTTGCTACAATAATGACAAAGAAATGCATGAAATTAATGCCTCTTTCGACTCCTTATTAACAAATACTTCAGGCAACTTTTTTCTTATTGCTCTTCAAAATAATAAATGTAGATTAAACACATTTCTTAGATAACTAAAATTGAACATGTACCAATAACATAAACTTTTAAAATAATGACAAAAAATTACACCAGTAAAAAAAAAAAAATGAATTTTTACATTTTAATCCGCACATAAAAACACACAAAAAAGCCAACAGCACATGTGGAGTATCTCTGCTATATCTTGAGATCAAAGTATCAACCCTTATACTGTAGTCCTTATGCACAGCCATGTTAATACATTCTTTTTATTTGATATAGACTACAAAGAAAAAAATACATTGTGGCTTTCGAAAATCAGAATATTTTGCTGAAATAGAGTCAAAGCTGCAGCAAAGTTGAGACAGAATGGAAAAAAATAACAGCTTACCTCAAATAAACACGAGATCATCATTATTCATTCAAGGCTGTTCAGCATTATCAAAAGACAAGGGCGAACGCGCATTTGAATTCATAATGAAGGAATTTGAAACAAAGCATGCGCACATCAGTGAAAGTACAAAGAAAACCCATCAGTGTGTGTTTGTGTCTAAAAGGAAAGGACTCCATTTTGTCATCCCATTACATGATTTTCTAAACAGTGCAGTGACTATTATTTTTCTGTAAGGAAACATTTATCATCAAAGCATGTATGATTGTTTACACACATTTGAGCATGTCGTTTTGTAAACTGGGAAGTCGGGGAAGACCATTACTGATAAGAAGATGGGTGAAATAATGAGATGCATGATCAAAATCAATTAAAAATAGTATTGCAGAAACATGAATGGTGCAGTGTACACATCAAACTAAAAGGATGATTATAACTGAGCAGCTGCAGAACAATCTCATACAAAGCTGCTGCCACAGCATCAATATTGTAATTAAACAAAAGAGAATGCGTCATCTTGAGTAAACAAACAGTTTTTTTTAATGTTTTGGGATGTCAGTGATTGCTGTGTCCTCGATGCTGGGAAAAAATAATTGGTGGAATGAGTAGTCAACATGTTATCTGGAATTTCAGACCTTCTTTTTAGGGCATTTTTTAGCCCAAAACAAATAGAGCAGCGTCAAAGATTTTTTTGGGAGATGTAGAAGACATTTTAATTTGTAGGACTGGATGATCATGGAAGTGATTTCATAAAATCACTAACATATGCATGTTTGCTTTTGAATTTGAACTTTTCAATCACTAACTCAATGTTTGATGTTGGTTAGTCTGGTCTAATAAAAACATAATTTTGAAAAGGGAAGAAAATGCAACTGAATGGAATTCCGTAGTAAGTTTTGGTTGTGTTATTCTGCGATACAACACTGATGTTGTTCAGATATGGAAGGTCAGAACATTCAGTCGCATTGCCATTTAAGTGAGGTTATTTGAGAAATGATTTTTCTTTTTCCCTTATTAGAATGGCAACACATCAAGTGTTCCTTTGGGAAGCCAGTGTGCATATTCGACATGGAGGCAGAATGAGCACCAGCGTGAAATAATTCCTATTTGGCAAGGACTTCAAAGTCACAAGTATCAAATGATTAGTCTCTATATTATACTAATGTCATCAATTTGAGACAGTGCATGTTTTCATTGATGAAACATGTCTTTTAAATAAAACCAGATGATCTTAAAAGACCAATGCCTACTGGCATTGTCATATGGAAGGGATAATCAATCACACAATTAATTGAGTGTACTATGCATGCATCATTACATTTCACAATTATAGTTTTTGATCCAAATTAATTTGCACGTGTTGCAAACCATTTTCGTTTGTGTCGATTTTAATATTAATTATTAGCAATTGGAAATACAGGCAGTTGTTCCATAACTTTTTACATATTATGTTGACATCGTCTATTGATCTACCTTTTTTTTCTTCCAATAAATTGCATCATTTTATCATAAAACAGTGAAGACGTTGGTTAGGAAATAACAAAAAAAAAATCCAATATAAGTCTCTTTTAAATATTTTTTATTGTAAAATTTCAATAGTTATATATCTGTGTGAGTCTTATTTTATTTTTTAACATTCATTGACAAAATTATGTGTCAAAACTCGTCAAAGTTGAGAGAAAAAAATCATTAGAAATACTGCAAGTACTCAAAAGTGGTGTGGAATATGTAAAGCTTCAGTGTTTTTTTTTTCTAACCTAAAGAATAAAAGGTTAGTCATGTATGACTCTAGGGAGTTATGGAGTGACGGAGATGTTCTTTTTGCTCGAGGATTGTGTTTGGTTCCACTATGAGTGGAAAGAAAGTGTGCGTCAATGCAGGAGCTTAGTCAGGTAGGGCAGGACTAGCTATTTTAGTGCTTTGTAACCCAAGAAAAGGATTTTAAAGTGGATTTTCTAAAGGACAGCGAGACATTGCTTGCCGAGGTCAGGCTGAGTAAGGTTGCGGCATGGGTCCGGATTTCTATTGATGTTTATTTATGGTGTTTGTAGAAGGATCATAGGAGAGATTGTTGCAGAGGTTCAGGTTTTTTTTTTTAAGTCAATGAATGATTTGCTGTTTTTGATATGTTGGATGAATTAAAAAGTGTTACGTTATTATTTTAAGTGATGCTACTTTTTTTCTATGTGGAGGAAAAGAGGAGTAGTGGAGACATAGAGGGTGAAACTGCATGAATTTTGTGAGTGTTTTTTGATCCAATGATAATGATTTCTAATGCGACTCTTGGACTTGGAGGAAATTGGCTTAAAGTCGGGATATCAGAGATGTGGTGTAAGCAGTGGTGTGGATCGGAAGCTGGATGCAGTGTGTGATGAGACCATGACGGTGGATTATCTGGCCAAATGGGGAATGAGGAAAAGAAGGGGATATGTGCAATTGTGGAATTGATGTCAGAAAGGTGATTTGCATCAGACGAGGGCTGTGTCATTGATATGAGAAGTGGTTTGGGTTCAAAAGGATAAAGCCATCCGGGTTTGGTGTTTGAACAAGAAAGCTACTTAGAATTGATCACAGTTGTGGCTAATGATGCAAAGAATTATTTATATAAGTATTTTCTTGTTGACATTTCATTATGGAGACAATTGGAGCCAAAAAGATAAATGATAGAAAAAAGAAAGTATATGCTAATGAAATAAATATGAATTCCAGATCAAATGGGAGGATGTTTACAAGTACAAATATAATGTCATTTATATTTGTAGGTCTGTTACTTTTCATGTATCATATAGTGTTTGTTGGGCTAGTATTAAAATAGATCTTGTTTTGTTTTGCCAAATGCATGGCGGTTGGGAACAATAAAGATAAGTGTTTAATGGCCGTTCAGTGGTGTTTTCATTTTGATAGAGTCAGCGTCTGATTTGAAGCAATGGTTTGTCTATGGAGGACAAGTCTGAAATAGAAACTGCAAAATGGAAAAACATGGCTGAACTGTTGCTGAATTGTCTGCAAGTATAGTATGTAAAATTAATACAAGACAATACTGAGTGAGTCTTATTATTTTACCTCAAGCAATGATAAATTTTCACTTTCCGAATTTCAGTTTTCCTCTCCGCCTCCCTAAATGTCAATCCTCCCAGATCAGTGTGCCGTCGTTCCACCCGTGAACACTCAGACGGAATTGAGGGGAGCCAAGAGGAACCGGAACAATTTGGTCTGATAGCACACCCTCTGCTCAACATTGCTAAGCGACCACCGTGAACTCAATTTTCGAGTCTTGCCTCACCTAGAAGCCAGAACTTGGCTGTGTGTGCGTGTACGGCCACAAGACTGACCCCTCCGACTAAATCATTCCAAAATCTGTCCAAGTGTTGCTCTGCTGAGGTTCAGTAAGCTCTTTAAGTGTACATATGGTGTGTAGACACACTTTGGTGTGAGTGAAAGTGTGTTTGTGAGCGTGTGCATGCACGGTCATGCGGTTCTGCATGACTGAGAGTTCTCTGGCCCGACCTACTAGCTCAGCTGTGGGCAGTCACATTCATATTAGGAATAAATTACAAATGATGGTGCTTGTCATTTTTTGCTGCTGGTGGTGGGGTGGTTCATGTTTCTGCCACATAAGATGAGATCCTTTTTTTCACCTTCATTGTGAGATGAAATACTGTATTTACAGTGCAGAATATTTTCAACCTCCGATTTGATGTTTTTCTATGGCTTTCTTCTTGTAGATTGGCCTTGTAGTCTTTTTATAGCAAGACTACATTTGCAGGAGGATCAACAATCGGAAAAAAATGCAAAAGTGGAGTATTGCTCTTATTTTATTTCCACTCACTTTGCTTTTTATTTTTCAATATTTACTTTTTGTTTTATAAACAAAAAAGCTTTTTGAACTTTCTTCTTCTTTGCCCTAGAGTCTTTTTTAGCTGTGGCATTGCATCTCTTTTTATTTTAAGGGAATTGGAATTAATTTGTGTTTTGCAAAGGGGAATTAATTTGTCTTTTGTAAGGTGTCCTTGGCCATTGTCATGCGTATTCATTTTAACTTTCCAAAAGCTATTTTTGTAACAACTTTTCTTCATTTGTTACCTCCAGAGTATCTCGTCATCTCTCCTACACTATTTCCACCATTATTATTTTATTTCATATAAATAACCTATCTATTCATCATAATTCATTCAAAATTTCCTTTCAAACATGAGGTTTTCTCTCCTCCGGCCTTACATCACAGTCTGCCAGGCAAATGAAAGCAATGCAAGCCCTCTATTTAGCACTTGATCTTAGCTTTACTCCCACTGCTTTGGCGTCACTGGCAGGATTGAATATGGCATTCTAAGGAAGAAATGTTACTTAAATGGACTGGCTAATAAGTTACTCCAGACTGCCAGGAAACAGTTGGCACATTTAAATCTGGCGCCATCTTTTCAGACCAGTACTGGATGGATGTAGGATGTAGTCCAAACACAGACACATGAAGGAGAACATTTTGATTCATATTATTTTGCCATTTAATGGTCAGATCAAACTATGTTGACTAACACAAACAAATGAAAGAGCAATCTGCCTTTAAAGCAGAGGAACTAACTAAAAAAAAACATGCTATAAGGTCCTACCATCTTTAGATGTTCAGTATTAAAAAAGATGACTGCAAAATAAATTGTTAGTATTTGGAAAGATCATTATCTCGCTCAAAAAATAAAGAAAAAATAAAGTTTTTCGGCCAATGATTGCAGCTTGCTCACCCAAGTTTAACAACTATGTACGTATAGTATTTTATTCATATGTATCGTACATAAATGTGCTTCTGGTGCGCTTGTTAATGTGTTTTTTTTTTTGCTATGCAATTTTTATGGTGCACACACGCTACAACAAATAAGCAGCAATGCATAATGTGACATTTCGGTATTTGGAAAAACAGGCAGAAACTAGAGTTGTGACCTTTGACTTATTTAATATATGTTTTTTTTCTCTACTTACACCCAGAAATGAGCCCACATCTCTATTAAACTTGCTTTTGTCTACATTTTCTAGTTGAAAAGCAGAGATATTTGCAAATATGGTTTTAATTAGCCTTCTTCACTTCATAGGGCTCAAGTTTAGCATAAATTGCAATGTAATCGTGTTTCATCCCCCGAGGAGTACTAAGCAGGGTAAATTGGCAGCGGTGCCGGCACAATCTTTGTGGGTACATTCATGCGAGAGGAAACAGAGTTATTGTCATCTTTTTTTCATACAATCTGTGGTTGCCATGTAAACTGGTGTCAGGGATGACCTTCATGGGAAGTTTAACGGGAGTCATCATGATGAGACGAGCATATTTTGAAAGTTGCTGTTATCATTTGGGAGAGTTGTACTTTCTGCTGTCACAAGAGATTATCATGCTTTTCTCATCCACTCGCAAAAGGACCGTTTGAATATTTAGTCTTTCATTCATTTTACGTTACACTTATTCTCAAAAGAGTTGAGGCCCAAATTGTGAAGCACACTTTTGGATTTCTAATTAAAGTCGTTATTTCCTTACATGTAAAAATCTAATTTTCTAACAAATGCTTTATAGTATGTTTGACCAGGTTTTGTTTCTCTTGTTGTGATTTCAATGTGCAGGTGGGTCGTTTTTTTTTTTTTTTTTTTTTGGGGGGGGGGTATCAGGTTGTCAATGTTGGCAGGCTGACAACCTCCAGTGAATTTTTAACAAAATGATTTAGTTGAATATAATACTATATAAAATAAAGGAAAATGTATAGATTGACAGGCATGAAGACTAGGCATTAATTTAATGGGGCTGGGCAAACTAAACCTAGTAAATAAAGGGGTGCGGGGGTGCTTTGGTGCAAATCTCTAAAGAGCAAAGCTTTCCACAATACTAGTGTCCTACAGGTGCAATCAGTGGATTGCAGTCAGGTGCCCCTGGTTTGAGCCCAACCCCCGCAGCTTCAACTTGGAAGGAAAAGATGGTCAACCCACAGCATCCCCCAAGGATGGCTTTGCCCTCCTCTAGTGTAGACTGTCTAAGTCTAAGACTTTTTTGGAAATTTTCCACAACTTTTTATTATACTTTACAAAATCATGTACAGAAGTTCTTACACAATTTGAAATCATCCAAAAAAAAAAATATATATATATACAATAAAGGAAAAATGTATGAATTGACATGCATTAAGACGAGGCATTAATTTTATGGGGCTGGGCAAACTAAACAAATTAAATAAAGGGTCACAGTGGGTGCAGGGGTTGTGCTTTTGTACAAACCTTTAAGAGCAAAGCTTTTCCACAATACTAGTGTCCTGCAAGTGCAATCAGTGGATTGCAGTCAGGTGCCCCTGGTTTGAGCCCAACCCCCGCTGCTTCAACTTGGAAGGAAAAGATGGTCAACCCACAGCATCCCCCAAGGATGGCTTTCCCCTCCCCTAGTGTAGACTGTCTAAGTCTAAGACTTTTTTGGAACTTTTCCATAACTTTGGTATACATCAAAAAATCCTGTACAGAAGTTTTTACACAATTTGAAATCTTCCAAAAAATATATTTTCAAATTAAAGGAAAAAATTATAAATTGACATGCATGAAGACAAGGCATTAATTTAATGGGGCTGGGTAATCTAAACAAAGTAAATAAAGGGTTACAGTGGGTGCAGGGGTTGTGCTTTGGTGCAAACCTTTAAGAGCAAAGCTCTACACAATACTAGTGTCCTGCAAGTGCAATCAGTGCATTGCAGTCAGGTGGCTCTGGTTTTAGCCCAACCCCCGTTGCTTCAACTTGGAAGGAAAAGTTAGTCGACCCACACCAAGAGCTCAAGGATGGCTTTCCCCTCCCCCAGTGTAGCCTGTCTAAGTCTAAGACTTTTTGGGAACTTTTCCTCAACTTTGGTATACTTTACAAATTCATGTACAGAAGTTCTTACACAATTTGAAATCATCTAAAAATATATATATAAAAGAAAGGAAAAATGTATAAATTGACATGCATGAAGACAAGACAATAATTTAATGGGACTGGGCAAACTAAAAAAAGTAAATAAAGTGTCACAGTGGGTGTGGGGTTTGTGCTTTGGTGCAAACCTTTAAGAGCAAAGCTTTCCACAATACTAGTGTCCGGCAAGTGCAATCAGTGGATTGCAGTCAGGTGGCCCTGGTTTGAGCCCAACCCCCGCTGCTTCATCTTGGAAGTAAAAGATAGTCGACCCACACCAAGACCTCAAGGATGGCTTTCCCTTCCCCCAGTTTAGCCTGTCTGAGACTAAGACTTTTTTGGAACTTTTCCATACCTTTGGTATACATTGCAAAATCCTGTACAGAAGTTTTTACACAATTTGAAATGATCCAAAAATATATACAAAAAAGGGGAAACAAATTAAATTAACATGCATAAAGACTAGGGATTAATTTAATAGGGCTGGGCAAATTAAACAAAGTAAATATAGGGTCACAGTGGGTGCATCCCCCAAGAATGGCTTTGCCCTCCCCTAGTGTAGACTGTCTAAGTCTAAGACTTTTTTGGAACTTTTCCATAACTTTGGTATACATTACAAACTCATGTACAGAAGTGTTTACACAATTTGAAATGATCCAAAAATATATTCAAAATAAAGGGAATTTTTTTAAATTAACATGCATGAAGACGAGGCATTAATTTGATGGGGCTGGGCAATCTAAACAAAGTAAATAAAGTGTCACAGTGGGTGTGGGGGTTGTGCTTTGGTGGAAACCTTTAAGAGCAAAGCTTTCCACAATACTAGTGTCCTCCAAGTGCAATCAGTGGATTGCAGTCAGGTGCCCCTGGTTTGAGCCCAACCCCCGCTGCTTCAACTTGGAAGGAAAAGTTAATCAACCCACACCAGGACCTCAAGGATGTCTTTGCCCTCCCCTAGTGTAGATTGTCTGAGTCTAAGACTTTTTTTGGAACTGTTCTATAACATTGGTATACATTACAAAATCCTGTACAGAAGCTCTTACACAATTTGAAATCATCCCAAAAAAATATTTGTATATGTATATATTTATGTATAATACATTATGATTTTGGCCTGTTTTGACTTAATGTTGAAATCTTTTATTGGAGATGTCTTCTTGCCAAAATTACAAGTGGGTTACTAATATTTGTAGATGACAGCAAGCCTGCCAAAAGCACATTCTTTATTAAAAAGCATTATTTGTAGTAGAAAAAATCCAATAAATGCCTATAGCCAAATTTCCCCACTCCAAAGGTTTAATATTTACCTTCCAACTATTTTTAATGCCCAACTCAGAGTTCGCAGATTGGAGATATTACCCTCACTTAGATGCCTACACTGTAATTCCAAACATGCAGGTGTGTCCTGTCCCTCTGAATGTATGAGGAATGTTGCCATTCACATGACAAAGATGCCATTGCTTACAGTCATTGTCTTCATAGTTTTAGTCAATAACCAACTCAAACTGTTGCTGCATTTTGGACGTGTTCGTATTTGGCGGACAGCCTCTCCTCGTGGTGCGACTGCCCGCTAGGCTGCTGCTCTCTGTGGCACTTAATGGTTGCTGAAATTGGAGGGAAAGGTCATTTTTACTACAGACTCGGTAGGAGAGTGCATACACACAGGTGTCTTTATGAAAAGACCCCTGTGTCAAAACTGGAGCTAGAAATCCATTTTAGGCTGGCGAGCTTTCAAGCCTTTACAACGAATTGGCTGAATCACTCTCTTAACGTTGTTTTTCTTAATCTTTGTTGTTCATCTTTTGCCTGAAATGAATTAATCTTTTTTTTCCCTGGCCCTGCCCACATAGAAATGCTTCTTATATGCATGCCATTACATGAGCGTGGCTAGACTTAAACATCACCTATGCGATAAGTTGTACTATACATGCACTCACTGTGCTCTGAAATCAGTCATTGCATGCTTTTCCACAGTTACAGATCAGTTGAATCATCGACAATGCAGACGGTGATTCTTTGTTGGGAGTGACACACACACTGAGACACACAAAAGATATCATCACAACAAACTGGCTCGCCTGCGAAATCTTGGCATCAAATAATATTTGCCCAGATGTCACTTTGCAAACTTCTTAGCTTCATATCATGACCAGATGTCATCAATCCAAAGTGTGAAGAAATTGTAATACCGACATTGAATGTGTAAATATATTCTTCTGTTTTTTTGTTTTTTTTCTTTTCTCAGCAAATACAGGCGGCATGAGGTTACACTGTAAAACTCTATAATTCACACTTGTAATTAACACATGGTCACATTTACATTGCATTTCTGACCTTACGTTACCATGTCTTGCGCTGTAATGTGTCAGTTGAAAGAACCTATATAAATCTTTCCCTCTGTTTTTCTATAATAATGCAAAACCCATATAGGCTACCCTCAAGTTATGACCAGGTCCCATGCTGGCAACATAACCTCAATTTGTAGAACCTAGTCAGGTCAAATATGTTTGCAGTTGATTTGGAAAACATGGTTTATTTCTGTTGAGCATGTTTGTATTATTTTCTGCATCCATTAAGTGTGAACTGACATGCAAAAGAGAAATAGTCAGTGTAAAGAGTGGAATGCTTCATGTGGTGGCTTAACTTGTTCTTTTCAAGATTGGTGGGCTGCTCTCTCAGCTTGGTAACATGTCAGCCCACATTAGGAGCACCAATGAGCAATGGTCTTAGCCAGTACCAGGTGGTGGCTACTTGTAACTTGTGAGTGTGTGTGTGCGTGTTGAGGGGATTCTCACTTAGTGTCTGCTTGAGGTAATGGCAGGGGATTGAGGGTGGTCTATTTGCCATCTGGAGCACCAGGACCATACCAGGTGAAGCGGAAACCTCAATGTACTGTTTCTATCAGTCAACACATTGGCTTCTCTCCTGGAACACTTTTTGGAGACCAACCCAGGTCTGATTGCTTTGCCCAAGTGAGGTGCACACCAATTCAGTAGGTGTGAAATGAGCCATTACAAGGTGTTCCGTGGCCCTCCTCAATAAAGCTAAGTGACCCAAATTCAAAGATCTGTAGGCCAAGCACAATTTCTTCTTCAGAAAGACCCATGAGAATAGTGAATTGTTTTGTGGCCACTGGTGGATCTCGGGAAAGAGGTCTGGACCCACACAAGGCTTGTATACCTCGGACGAGATAGATGGATTCAAAATTTGGTGTTTGGTGACCCCTGCTTGAGATGTTTGATTTATTCCTTGCACAAGGTCTTTCTTATTACATATATTTGCTTTAACAATATATACATATATTATTATTTCAAGTGAACTTTAGTCTACAATAATGCAAGTGATTTCGTGGACCTCATGTCAACGAAAAATATTATGACCCCTTGTTTAATTGGGTGATTGAATGAATCTGGGATGTTTTTAGCATATGAACTGTACAGTATGTGGGGTACTTCAAAAGAGCACTGCAAATCATATAAATAATGCATAGGGTTTCTGTTCAAGGCCATCTTCAAGTAAAGCTAATGATGCAATTAGAGAGCAAGGGTTCATTCAGTATGTAGGGAGAGTGGAAATACACATTGTAAATGTTTGTACCTAAATATATCTTTTCAATAATGCTCATCTTGTGCTTTTTCACTTTTCTGTGCGGTGCAGCAGCCACTTAAATCCCAACAGTGTTTTTTCTAAAGGAAACTCCTGGTCCACAAACTCTACGACCTCGCATTAACACATTCCGTCCAATCCTAGCCTAACCTCATGTCAGGAAATCTTTGAAGCAAATTTGTTGTCAGCATGAATCATTTATATTAATTGGACTGACACTCTGGGTTCAATTTGTTGTGGTATGCCAGGCATATGAATTAGTCTGTTTTAAATGATTTGCTTATTCCACAGGTGCGCTCTAAACAATAATCTTGAAAAGTGCTTTAAGGCTAGTTTATTTTTGGCCATGAAAAGGTAATTTAAGGGCCACCATCTGATGGCGCCAGACATCCCATCCATTTTTTACTTAGTGGGGTGAATGAAAGAACGGGCTTTCTGCAGATTTTTGGCCATTTCCAGGTTTCTTCCTGCATATTTGGGAGCATTTTAAGCTTTTTTGTTAACTCATTGACAAAGAGGAATAGTGTGTGTACTCAACCATAGAAATCACAAAATTCTAGTGTTACAGCACCCATATGGAAGAATAACGAAATCATTCATTTCTGTATGTGCATTATGAATGAGCTACACAGTTAGACAGAAAACCCCAGTGGACCGGATTGAACCCACAAGGGGGCCGTTTCTGGTCCGCGTTCCATATGTTTGACACAGGCTTTAAGGGGTCTTTAAAAAAAATCATTTGTTACAGCATGTTCAATGCTCAAAGCCCCGCCCTTGCAGCTCTCATTTCCCTCTCCCCGATTGGCTCAAAGATCAGTTCTGTCAAATTGTAGGTGGGGCTTGGTCACCTCACTCTTGCTCAACGCAGCGAGCGGGGCAAGGCGTCAGTACGTCTTCAGTTTACCGAAGGGTAGCAGTCGTCTCTTGGTCAAATCTCACTTTCTCCACAACTCAACCACTCACTCATCACTGTGCCGCAGGTCCTCTAAACAAACACTTGCACAGAAAATCAGCTGTTTTGGGGGCTTGTCTATTGTCAATCTCACTCGACTTCACCTGTCATTCTAAGGACTCGCCAAAAAAAGCGCACCTGGAACGGAGGAAGTCCGGTTTGAGGAGCTACGAGGCGGACAAACAAGCGGCAAACGCGAAGATCCAGACGTCTGGAAGACAGGATGAATCTCAACAGTCATGCCATCTTCACCCTCTACGCCGTTTATGGCATTCTTCTAAAAGGTAAGCTTTTTTTCTTTTGCTTGCCGATGTTTATTATTGACGCGTGCAGGACCAAGTCAATGCACTGTGTGTATGCATGTGTGCTTATGTGCATCTATACA